>NC_089840.1:104427366-104780491 GCF_035609145.1 Eleutherodactylus coqui
TGATACAGCAATTTTTGTGGGCCCTCGCCTACAGTGTAATCAAATACATTTTTAGCCCACCTGCATTACAGCTGACGTTATATCAGCTGTGTTGGGCACTGCAATGGGATATTTTTATGTACCGCCGGTGGCTTCCTGGCACCCACCCATGCTGTGGGTGCACACGGAATTCCCATTGCGGAGTTGTACCTGCCTGTGACTATTTATAAAAAACCGCGGTCTGACTGGGGCATGCAGACACCTTGACAGAATGAATAGTGTGTGGCACATAGGTTCCCCATTGCTATGCCCACGTGTGCAGCTCCAGATGGAGGTGGCACAGGATTGGATTTCTCATTGCTTCTGTACAGCATTGTGGACTATCGCCCCGCCCCTTTTAAAGAGGGTCGCTGCCTTGCCGTGCCAACCCTCTGCAGTGTGTGCCTGCCGTTCCTCTGGCAGACGCACTTATAAATAGACATGAGTGTGGCGTGGCATGAGGGCAGCTGAAGGCTGCGCAGGGACAATTTGGTGTGCGCTGTGGACACTGGGTCATGCAGGGGGGGTTGGGCAGCATGTAACCCAGGAGAAGTGGCAGCGGAGTGTCATGCAGGCAGTGATTGTGCTTTGTTGGAGGTAGTGTGGTGCTTAGCTAAGGTATGCATTGCTAATGAGGGTTTTTCAGAAGTAAAAATTGTTGGGGGGGGGGCACTCTTGCCGCTATTGTGGCTTAATAGTGGGACCTGGGAAATTGAGATGCAGCCCAACATGTAGCCCCTCGCCTGCCCTATCCGTTGCTGTGTCGTTCCCATCACTTTCTTGAATTGCCCAGATTTTCACAAATGAAAACCTTAGCAAGCATCGGAGACATACAAAAATGCTCGGGTCGCCCATTGACTTCAATGGGGTTCGTTACTCGAAACGAACCCTCGAGCATCGCGAAAAGTTTGTCTCGAGTAACGAGCACCCGAGCATTTTGGTGCTCGCTCATCTCTACATGGGACCTTTGCCTCACCTTCCGTATGCAACTTTTCTTTACTAGTACTTTGAGCAGTGGAAAATGAAAGAACATTTCACAGCTGCACATTGTTTGTATGAATCAGACATCACAAAGTAGACAAGAAAACTGAACAACTTGTTGAAAAAAAATCACCGGAACCAAACACAACTTTCCCCAACAACATTGGCTGGCATCCTGCCTCAGGAGGGTTTTGCAGGCATTCATCTAGCAACAAAAGCCTGTACTGGTAACATTCGGCTAACAGAAGAAGATTTCTGTCTCTTTTGGGTACTCCCCTATTATATGCTGTTTATTTTCCAATGTGGATTTGTGCACAGAAAATCCACAGTATATTCTAGTACCAGAACAATAGATGAGATTTATTTAAAGAAATGTAATATATATGCTGTAGAAAAAAAATCTGCAGCACAAATTGACCTATAGTTTGGATTCTAAATCCACAACATTTTAATTTGTGCTGTGGATTTTCACCACATATTTTACAGTTCAAATGAGCTGAATGAAATCCACAGCAACCTCAATCCATTGCAGAAAATCTGTCTTGCCTGGACATACTTTACCAATGAAAGTTAAGCTTCGATTGGTCACTCAAGGCAAAAGGACAGAAGTTTTCTGAGATGACTGCTTTTTTTTTAGTTCATTTTGATTAATGAGAATTTTACTACATTGTGATCCACCCTGTTAACATCAATGACAGCTGTGAGCTGCTCCATATTTGGCAGACAGGAAGAAACTGAAGTCAATTATTTGGTGGATCTTTCCAAACATCCATGTCTTAGATTTCTTCTTCTAGACAAAACATTTAGACAAAACTCGGAACTTTTATTACAAAGTTCTTTCAAAATGATTTTTGCTGCTATGTTGTGTTTGTAGATGGTGCATAGTAACAACATTACAGCATTAGTCAAGGAAATAAATTACATCATAGAACAAAAACAGGTATTTTTAAAAATGTGGAAATCATACAAATATTTGAGCTTTTCTTCAGCTGGCACAATTTTATAGAAACAGAATATTTGGGTTTCACCATGGAAAGTACAGCAAAGAAAAGCGTAGAGGTCTTGGCCAAGGTAACCAGATTTCACTTTCTTTTTCCTACTTTTTAAAATAATCACAGTGAGCATATGGTGAAGATAAGCGCAATTTTACATATTCTTATATTTAACCATTAGAATTATCTTTCCATCAGTGTACTAAAGGAAACATTGTGTCACTCATTTTAGTGGTTAGAATTATAGTGCTATATATTATTATAGTAGACTACTATGCAACATGTCAATGATCTGGCAAATGTCAAGCGAATGCTCTAAAGAATAAAAGCATATAAAAGGAACTTTTTCACTGTGAGTTACAGTTATATTAAATTGCAGCTATAAAATCCTAAAGAGCCAAGGGACAGGGAAGTAGGACCAGCAGTAGTCAGAGAGTATATGCCAGATTACAGGAACTCGGCATTATAGAAAGGCCTGGCTATGCTTTTTATTATAGCTGTATGCTGTTGACTAGAGATGAGCGAGCACCAAAATGCTCGGGTGCTCGTTACTCGGGACGAAATTATCGCGATGCTCGAGGGTTCGTTTCGAGTAACGAACCCCATTGAAGTCAATGGGCGACCCGAGCATTTTTGTATTTCGCCGATGCTCGCTAAGGTTTTCATGTGTGAAAATCTGGGCAATTCAAGAAAGTGATGGGAACGACACAGCAACGGATAGGGCAGGCGAGGGGCTACATGTTGGGCTGCATCTCAAGTTCACAGGTCCCACTATTAAGCCACAATAGCGGCAAGAGTGGGCCCCCCCCCTCCCAAAAACTTTTACTTCTGAAAAGCCCTCATTAGCAATGCATACCTTAGCTAAGCACCACACTACCTCCAACAAAGCACAATCACTGCCTGCATGACACTCCACTGCCACTTCTCCTGGCTTACATGCTGCCCAACCGCCCCCCCTCCCCCCCACAGCGCACACCAAAGTGTCCCTGCGCAGCCTTCAGCTGCCCTCATGCCACGCCACACTCATGTCTATTTAGAAGTGCGTCTGCCATGAGGAGGAACCGCAGGCACACACTGCAGAGGGTTGGCACGGCTAGGCAGCGACCCTCTTTAAAAGGGGCGGGGCGATAGCCCACAATGCTGTACAGAAGCAATGAGAAATAGAATCCTGTGCCACCGCCATCAGGAGCTGCACACGTGGGCATAGCAATGGGGAACCTATGTGCCACACACTATTCATTCTGTCAAGGTGTCTGCATGCCCCAGCCAGACCGGGCTTTTTAATTCATAGACACAGGCAGGTAAAACTCCCTATTGTGAAGTCCCTGTGGACCGACAGCATGGGTGGCTCCCTGGAACCCACCGGCGGTACATAAAAATATCCCATTGCATTGCCCAACACAGCTGAGGTAGTAATGTCGTGCTTAATGCAGGTGGGCTTCGGCCCACACTGCATGCCCCAGTCAGACTGGGGTTCTTTACAAGTGGAAACAGATGCATTTATAATTCCCTGTGGACCCACAGCATGGGTGGGTGCCAGGAAGCCACCGGCGGTACATATAAATATCCCATTGCATTGCCCAACACAGCTGAGGTAGTAATGTTGTGCTTAATATAGGTGGGCTTCGGCCCACACTGCATGCCCCAGTCAGACTGGGGTTCTTTACAAGTGGACAGATGTAGTAACAACTCGCTGTGGACCCACAGCATGGGTGGGTGCCAGGAAGCCACCGGCGGTACATAAATATATCCCATTGCATTGCTAAACACAGCTGAGGTAGTAATGTCGTGCTTAATACAGGTGGGCTTCGGCCCACACTGCATGCCCCAGTCAGACTGGGGTTCTTTACAAGTGGACAGATGTAGGTTAAACTCCGTGTGCACCTACAGCATGGGTGGCTCCCTGGAACCCACCGGCAATACACAAAAATATCCCATTGCATTGCCCAACACAGCGGATGTAACGTCAGCTGTAATGCAGGTGGGCTAAAAATTCATTTGATTACACTGTAGGCGAGGGCCCACAAAAATTGCTGTATCAACAGTACCAATGTACATCCAAAAAATTGGCCATGGCCAACCAAGAGGGCAGGTGAAACCCATTAATCGCTTTGGTTAATGTGGCTTAAGTGGCAACTATGCCTGGAGGCAGCCCAGTTTAACGAAAAATTGGTTCAAGTTAAAGTTTCAACGCTTTTAAGAGCATTGAAACATATAAAAATTGTTTAGAAAAATTATATGAGTGAGCCTTGTGGCCCTAAGAAAAATTGCCCGTTCAGCGTGATTACGTGAGGTTTCAGGAGGAGGAGCAGGAGGAGGAGGAGGAATATTAGACACAGATTGATGAAGCAGAAATGTCCCCGTTTTGGATGGTGAGAGAGAACGTAGCTTCCATCCGCGGGTGCAGCCTACGTATTGCTTACGTATCGCTGCTGTCCGCTGGTGGAGAAGAGAAGTCTGGGGAAATCCAGGCTTTGTTCATCTTGATGAGTGTAAACCTGTCGGCACTGTCGGTTGACAGGTGGGTACGCTTATCCGTGATGATTCCCCCAGCAACACTAAACACACTCTCTGACAAGACGCTAGCCGCAGGACAAGCAAGCACCTCCAGGGCATACAGCGCGAGTTCAGGCCACGTGTCCAGCTTCGACACCCAGTAGTTGTAGGGGGCAGAGGCGTCACGGAGGACGGTCGTGCGATCGGCTACGTACTCCCTCACCATCCTTTTACAGTGCTCCCGCCGACTCAGCCTTGACTGGGGTGCGGTGACACAGTCTTGCTGGGGAGCCATAAAGCTGGCAAAGGCCTTGGAGAATGTTCCCCTGCCTGCGCTGTACATGCTGCCTGATCTCTGTGCCTCCCCTGCTACCTGGCCCTCGGAACTGCGCCTCTGCCACTAGCGCTGTCGGATGGGAAGTTTACCATCAGTTTGTCCACCAGCGCCCTGTGGTATAGCATCATTCTCGAACCCCTTTCCTCTTCGGGAATGAGAGTGCAAAGGCTCTCCTTATACCGTGGATCGAGCAGTGTGTACACCCAGTAATCCGTAGTGGCCAGAATGCGTGTAACGCGAGGGTCACGAGAAAGGCATCCTAACATGAAGTCAGCCATGTGTGCCAGGGTACCTGTACGCAACACATGGCTGTCTTCACTAGGAAGATCACTTTCAGGATCCTCCTCCTCCTCCTCTTCCTCCTCCTCAGGCCATACACGCTGAAAGGATGACAGCCCAGCAGCATGTGTACCCTCACCAGTGGGCCAAGCTGTCTCTTCCCCCTCCTCCTCATCCTCCTCATGCTCCTCCTCCTCCTCCTCAACGCGCTGAGATATAGACAGGCGGGTGCTCTGACTATCCAGCGACATACTGTCTTCCCCCGGCTCTGTTTCCGAGCGCAAAGCATCTGCCTTTATGCTTTGCAGGGAACTTCTCAAGATGCATAGCAGAGGAATGGTGACGCTAATGATTGCAGCATCGCCGCTCACCACCTGGGTAGACTCCTCAAATTTTCCAAGGACCTGGCAGATGGCTGCCAACCAGGCCCACTCTTCTGTAAATAATTGAAGAGGCTGACTCCCACTGCGCTGCGCAAGTTGGAGTTGGTATTCCACTATAGCTCTACGCTGCTCATAGAGTCTGGCCAACATGTGGAGCGTAGAGTTCCACTGTGTGGGCACGTCGCACAGCAGTCGGTGCACTGGCAGATTAAACCGATGTTGCAGTGTCTGCAGGGTGGCAGCGTGCGTGTGGGATTTGCGGAAATGTGCGCAGAGCTGGCGCACCTTTCCGAGCAGGTATGACAAGTGGGGGTAGCTTTTCAGAAAGCACTGAACCACCAAATTAAAGACATGGGCCAGGCATGGCACGTGCGTGAGGCTGCCGAGCTGCAGAGCCGCCACCAGCTTACGGCCGTTGTCACACACGACCATGCCCGGTTGGAGGCTCAGCGGCGCAAGCCAGTGGTCGGTCTGCTCTGTCAGACCCTGCAGCAGTTCGTGGGCCGTGTGCCTCTTCTCTCCTAAGCTGAGTAGTTTCAGCACGGCCTGCTGACGCTTGCCCACCGCTGTGCTGCCACGCCGCGTTACACCGACTGCTGGCGACGTGCTGCTGACACATCTTGATTGCGAGACAGAGGTTGCGTTGGAGGAGGAGGAGGAGGAAGGTGCTTTAGTGGAGGAAGCATACACCACCGAGCTGTGGCCCGCAATTCTGGGGGTGGGTAGGACGTGAGCGGTCCCAGGCTCTGACTCTGTCCCAGCCTCCACTAAATTCACCCAATGTGCCGTCAGGGAGATATAGTGGCCCTGCCCGCCTGTGCTTGTCCACGTGTCCGTTGTTAAGTGGACCTTGGCAGTAACCGCGTTGGTGAGGGCGCGTACAATGTTGCGGGAGACGTGGTCGTGCAGGGCTGGGACGGCACATCGGGAAAAGTAGTGGCGACTGGGAACCGAGTAGCGCGGGGCAGCCGCCGCCATCATGCTTTTGAAAGCCTCCATTTCCACAAGCCTATACGGCAGCATCTCTAGGCTGATCAATTTTGCAATGTGCACGTTTAACGCTTGAGCGTGCGGGTGCGTGGCGTCGTACTTGCGCTTGCGCTCAAACTGTGGCACTAGCGACGTCTGGACGCTGCGCTGAGAGACATTGCTGGATGGGGCCGAGGACAGCGGAGATGAGGGTGTGGGTGCAGGCCAGGAGACGGTAGTGCCTGTGTCCTCAGAGGGGGGTTGGATCTCAGTGGCAGGTTGGGGCACAGGGGGAGAGGCAGTGGTGCAAACCGGAGGCGGTGAACGGGCATCGTCCCACCTTGTGGGGTGCTTGGCCATCATATGCCTGCGCATGCTGTTGGTGGTGCCTCCCCAGCTGATCTTGGCGCGACAAAGGTTGCACACCACTGTTCGTCGGTCGTCAGGCGTCTCTGTGAAAAACTGCCACACCGTAGAGCACCTTGACCTGTGCAGGGTGGCATGGCGCGAGGGGGCGCTTTGGGAAACAGTTGGTGGATTATTCGGTCTGGCCCTGCCTCTACCACTGGCCACCGCACTGGCTCGGCCTGTGCCCACACCCTCACTTGGCCCTCCGCGTCCTCGGCCGCGTCCACATCCTCTAGGCCTACCCCTACCCCTCAGCATGCTGTATTACCAGTGATTTGATTTCCCAGGCAGGAAAGAAATTGGCGCAAGGCTGCACTCAACCGTAGCTGGTTGCGTCTGATTTTTTTACGTTCTCCACGCAGCACACACGTACCCAGAGCCCTTAGGACTGACACAGGCAGGGCAAATATACTTTCTTTCCTTTTGTTTAAAAGGATAGGCCCACTGCGTCTATTCACTGAATAATAAGTTTAATAACTGTGTTGCGGCCCTGCAAAACTGTCACAGAACTTTACTGTTGCAGAGTTACTAACTGTGGCAGAGCAGGTATTTCCCAGGCAGGAAAGAAATTGGCGCAAGGCTGCACTCAACCGTAGCTGGTTGCGTCTGATTTTTTTACGTTCTCCACGCAGCACACACGTACCCAGAGCCCTTAGGACTGACACAGGCAGGGCAAATAGACTTTCTTCCCTGCTTTTTACAAGGAACACCCACACTGCGTGTATTCAATGAATAATGTATGTCTTCTGGCCCTGCCTACACAATTCTATCCCTGTAGTATTAATGCCGGGTGAAATGCTCTGCACAGCCGGTTTTGAGAAAAAAAAAAAAATATGCAACACTGCTAACAGCAGCCTGGACAGTACTGCACACGGATAGATGTGGCCCTAGAAAGGACCGTTGGGGTTCTTGAAGCCTACACTAACTCCTAACACTCTCCCTGCCTAACCCCCACTTCTGTCCCTATTGCAGGGCGCAATGCTCTGCAGATCCAATTTTGGGAGGAAAAAAAAAATACTGTGCTAACACAGTACTGCACACTATTAGATGTGGCCCTAAGAAGGGCCGTTGGGGTTCTTGAAGCCTACACTAACTCCTAACGCTCTCCCTACAGCAGCTCCAGCACGATAGTACTTTCCCTCAGCTAAGTCACAAGGCATGTGTGGCGAGCCGCGGGAGGGGCCGACTTTTATACTCGGGTGACATCTGATCGCCCCAGCCACTCACAGCAGGGGGGTGGTATAGGGCTTGAACGTCACAGGGGGAAGTTGTAATGCCTTCCCTGTCTTTCAATTGGCCAGAAAAGCGCGCTAACGTCTCAGAGAGGAAACTGAAAGTAACCGGAACATCGCGTGGTACTCGTTACGAATAACGAACATCCCGAACACCCTAATATTCGTACGAATATCAAGCTCGGACGAGTACGTTCGCTCATCTCTACTGTTGACCTAATACTGAAATTTATGTTTCTGATAATCTTTTCTATTAACCAACAATTTTGAAGCTAATAAACATAATGCAGAAAATAGAATATAAAGTATAATATATTGTATATCAATAAGCTCATCCAAAGGATCAAACGTATTAGTTCTATCTACATGGTGGCCAACATTAGACCTAGGATCCTTGGACCCACCAGAGGAAATGATTCTGAGGAACCCACTGTGATTATGTGAGAAACATATTTGAATTCAATGATTTTACATATTACAACATACTAAAAAAACAAGGTCTTAAAATTAGGCAACTATAACCTCAGTTAAGCAGCACATGACAAATTACACCATACAATTTTTTTATTTAACCAAAACTAGGCCAAAAAGTAGAATCAGTAGCATGTAGAACCACCTTTAGCAGCAATAACTTTAAGTAATCATTTTCTCTAGGACTTTATTGATCTCTTTTATCATTCTGGAGGAATTGTGGTCCATTTTCTTTATATTGTTGCTTCAGCTGATTGAGGTTTGTGGACATTTTTTTATGCACAGCTTTCTTAAAGGGGTTGTCTCGCGAAATTAAGTGGGGTTATACACTTCTGTATGGCCATATTAATGCACTTTGTAATATACATCGTGCATTAAATATGAGCCATACAGAAGTTATTAACTTACCTGCTCCGTTGCTAGCGTCCTCGTCTCCATGGTTCCGTCTAATTTCGCTGGCGGCTTGCTTCAGTGTGCTCGCCGCTCCAGCTCTTTTGCGCATGCTGTATCTTCTCAGGAGCGCGCTGGAGCGGCCATTCTGCTACCATCCTCTCTTAGAGGAAGGTGCAGAAACTTGAGCCGCCCAGCAGTGCCGCCCAGCCGCCCAGCCGCGCCGCCCAGGAAAGTGATGGGTGACGGACTGACGGGGGTGACGAGTGACGGACTGCCGCTGTGGCCCCGGAGCCTACCGCTGGGCCCCGGGGCCTACCGCTGTGGCCCCGGAGCCTACCGCTGGGCCCCGGGGCCTACCGCTGTGGCCCCGGAGCCTACCGCTGGGCCCTGGGGCCTAGCGCGGGGGAGCTGGGGCCTAGCGCGGGGGAGCCGGGGCCTAGCGCTGGGGAGCCGGGGCCTAGCGCTGGGGAGCCGGAGCCTACCGCTGGGCCCCGGGGCCTACCGCTGTGGCGCCGGAGCCTACCGCTGTGGCCCCGGAGCCTACCGCTGGGCCCCGGGGCCTACCGCTGTGGCCCCGAAGCCTACCGCTGGGCCCCGGGGCCTACCACTGTGGCCCCGGAGCCTACCGCTGGGCCCCAGGGCCTACCGCTGTGGCCCCGGAGCCTACCGCTGTGGCCCCGGAGCCTACCGCTGGGCCCCGGGGCCTACCGCTGTGGCCCCGAAGCCTACCGCTGGGCCCCGGGGCCTACCACTGTGGCCCCGGAGCCTACCGCTGGGCCCCAGGGCCTACCGCTGTGGCCCCGGAGCCTACCGCTGTGGCCCCGGAGCCTACCGCTGGGCCCCGGGGCCTAGGACGGGGGAGCTGGGGCCTAGCGCGGGGGAGCCGGGGCCTAGCGCTGGTGAGCCGGGGCCTAGAGCTGGGGAGCCGGAGCCTACCGCTGGGCCCCGGGGCCTACCGCTGTGGCCCCGGAGCCTACCGCTGTGGCCCCGGAGCCTACCGCTGTGGCCCCGGAGCCTACCGCTGGGCCCCAGGGCCTACCGCTGTGGCCCCGGAGCCTACCGCTGGACCCCGGGGCCTACCGCTGGGCCCCGGGGCCTAGCGCTGGGCCCCGGGGCCTAGCGCGGGGGAGTCGGGGCCTAGCGCGGGGGAGTCGGGGCCTAGCGCTGGGGAGCCGGGGCCTAGCGCTGGGGAGCCGGGGCCTAGCGCCGGTTACCTGCTGCCTGGCGGTGGGTGACTGTGGCCCAAGAGCGTGTGCTGTGGTCGGCGGCTGCGGTGGGTCCGGTCGGCGGCTGCGGGGCATCTGGTTGTCAGGGAGACACAGCTGGTAGCGTCTCGGGAGCGCGCACGTCGGGCTACAGCAAGCGACGGGAAAAGAGCCGGCGGCCATCTTGGGGAAACTTTTTATAAGTTGCTGAAACGCTGGAACTGTAAGTAGAAACCGGCTAGAAAAGTCATTTACACGGGTGCTTAGTAATGTATGCTTAATAAGGGGGACTGGGCAAAAAAAAAATTTCACTGCTTCCTCGAGACAACCCCTTTAAGGTCTCCCCTCAGCATTTAAATTGGGTTGAGGTCTGGACTTTGACTGGGCCATTGCAACACCTTGATTCTTTTCTTTTTCAGCAATTCTGATATAGATTTGCTGCTGCTCTTGGGATTATTGTCCTGTTGCATGACACAGTTTTTGCCAAACTTTAGCTGGATAGATGGACTCTAATCTGGCTCTAGGATACTTTGGTATATGGGTCAGCTCATGGTCAGGTCAATGCCTGCAAGGTGTCCAGGTCCTATGGCTACAAAACAAGCACAAACCATCACCCCTCCACCACTGTGCTTGACACTTGGTATGAGCTGTTTGTGCTGATTTACTGTCTTTGGGAATTGGGGCCAAATAGCTCCACTTTGGTCTCACCTGTTCAAATGACATTGTTTCAGAAGTCTTATGGTTTGGTGGTTTGTTCTGATGCAACTATAGAAGCTTTAGCTGTGCTGCCATTTTCTTTTTATAGAAAGAAGAAGCTTTCTCTTGGCAACTATTCCAAACAAGCCGTACTTATTCAGTCTTTTTCTAATTGTACTGTCATGAACCTGAACATTTAACATGCTAACTGTAATCTTTAGAGATGAAGCTCTTGGGATTTTTTGCAATTTCTCTGGGCATTGCACGATTTGGCCTTGGGATGAATTTTCTGGGACGTCCACTCCTGGGAAGATTGTCAACTGTCTTGAATGTTCTCCACTTGTGAATAATCTTTCATAGAACAATGGACTCCAAATAGTTTAGAGTGGCCTTATAATAGTTCCCACATGGATGGACAGCAATAATTGCTTCTGTAAAATCATTTCTGATATCTTTCCTCATTTCATTGTGTTAACACACCCGAATGCTCCAGACAAGCAAACTGCCAAAACTTCAGCTTAGAGATGATCACACATTCTGATGATCAATTAATCAAGGGCATTGGATTAGCAGGACTTGGTTCCTACTTACTCTCTTAATTCATATGGAAGCAGTAAGGGTGTACCTAATTTTTCACACACTACTTCTGCATTTTGGCATAGTTTTTGAGGATCAGGTTGTTTTGTACCTTAAGGACCAGACACTTTTTAGGGATTTTACCCATGTAGTTGCTTAAACTGCCATATTTTTTTCCTTCAGCTACCAAAATTATTTTTGCTTCATTTTTTTTTACGTGACACATAGGGCTATTTTTTAAATATCTTTTTCACAGACATTTTTTTTTGTTTTTTTAGTTTTATTATGGGTAAAAAGCTAACAAAAATGATTTATTTTTTAACATTTATAGTTTGTTTGTTTTTAATTATTATATTTAAGCTAAAATAAAGTATGGGAATGAGTTCCTCATTTTGTTTCAGACGTTTTGCTATATAATATGTGTAGTTTTGGATTACAGGGCGCAAACAGTGACGGTTTTGGTTGGCGTTGGCTTTGGGTTATTTTCTTTCTTATGTATATATTTTTATTTTATTCTGTAATTTTGTTTTACTTATTTATGTAATTATTTTTTTCACTATGTCCCCATGACATCATATAAAACCTCTGGGGGACAATCACACGTCCTCTTTTTTTGTTATTTGGCATTTTTGCCACTGTAGCTGAGGCATCCATAGGAGCCCCAGTTACAGGGAAAACATTCCCCTGTAGTGACAATAGTCACTGTCAGAGCTGATCAGGTTCTGCTAGGACCCTGTAGCTCTGCTGTGCCAGGGGATCCCAGCAGTCACATGACTGCCGGCTCACGAACTGGAAGAAATACTTCCACTTTCACTCTTTAGTACATAGCGTTCATTAAGCACTGTGTACTAGTGAAAGGAGAATGTAGAAGGGGGTAAAAAAACACTTCTCCCTCCTTCTCCAGGTTGTCAGCTGTGTCTAACAGCTGACAACCCATCCTGCTTCTGATTGATTTTAGAAGCAGGGGCTTTAATCCTCTGCAGTATTTTTACTATCGGCTGGGATTAAAGCCCAGGACCAAGCGCTGTAAATTTCCAGCACTTGGTCCTTAATGGGTTAAAAAGAACCTGCTACTTTGCTTTCTTCCCCTAAACAACCATCATAGCATTATACTGCTGATTTATACTTTTATTTAAAATCATTTGATATTGTGAGTGCTACATGCTAATTACATCTGAATATTCATATGGGTGGTGTTGTTCACATAAATATGCAGTCCCAGTTGTAATCATGTCCACCGAGTCTTGATTGATGTTCCATAGAGTGTCCTATGTCATTAGAAGCCATGCTGAAAATTGTGTTTGAGCTGTATGGTCAAGCGTGGTGTACTTGCCCCGGCTACATCAGTGAACTGTGTGTGCACCAAATCTCCTTCATTTACTTCACTGCACATGCCCAGAAACCCTGACTCATCAGGTTTCAGCATGACCCATGATAATGTAGAAAAATGCTATATGGAATGTGAATAAATGTTTAATTAGTATAATTAGGCCGAGATCTAAGCACATAGTCCTTCAGACTGTGGATTTGGCTCACACTGGCCATGCCAGCTGTTATTTCCTTTACAGCAAACACTTCACATTCAAAAAATAATCCATCTCTAATCTGGTATATGCTCGACACCCCAAAACCAAGCACATGGCACTACACAGGGTGCATCTCTCACCGTGTTGTGCACTATAGTTACTGCCGTATAGCTCCCACAGCCCTTTATGCACAGTCTGTCTTTTCCCCAGGCAGGAGCCTGTCTGTCTTCCAAAATGTAAGTCCCAACTGAGTGTCTCCCACCTCTTTTTAACAAGCCCTCTCAGATGGAGCATAATCAGCCTGCTGCAAAGACAAGAAAACACCTTCTCCACTGACCACTTTCTTCGAATCTGGCCCCCCAGTGACCCAAACATGCCAATACAGTGGCTTCTCTGCCGCAAGGGATAAATAATGATAGAACCATTATGAGGATATATAGGTCAACCAACTATGGATCTTGAGGCTCAGCTACACCAACAAATGAAAATGTATTCATAGGTCGATATAATGGCAATAAATAAGAAACTGAGACTTTTCCGAGCTGAGATGGCTGAGAGTGATCATTTGCTACTTCATGTAATGTCACAAAAACAGGAAGTGCTTTATTTTGAGACCCTTTCAAGCACTTTGGGGGGCTGTTTAGTGGGCTAGAGACTGTTTAATGAGTGTTATTCTACCCAATAGTATAAAGGCCCATTTACACTGAAAAATAAGCACTCAAACGATAGTTTGAGTGACAGTTTTGAGCAATCATCTTTGCATAACTCTAAGTAGCTTATTAGCTACTTAAGAGTTAATGTAGGCAGAGCAGGATACTGTCATAATAGCTCTGAGAACAAAGCAGCTGTTTTGTATATGCAAACAACTGCATTGTTCTCAGAGCTTTCAGCTGGTGTCCTGCTAAAAAACTGCCAGCGGCATACCAGCTAAAAGAATACTATCAGCGCCGCATGCTGAGAAAATCAGCGTGCGGCGCGGATAACAGTCATCGCTGAATTCTGGCTTACTAGAAATCACCGATGAACGTATAGTGCACGAAAAGTGCACAATGGCAGCACGTTTAGATGCAATGGTTATCGCTCAAAAGAGTGAATATTCAGCGATAATCGTTGAGTCCAAATGGGCCTTTAGTCTTTTAGGGTATCATGCTGATCTCCATATAGTAACGGGATTGTCACAGTGACAATTTCTCATTAAATGACAAGGGCTTTTCATATTGAGTGTTGATACTGCTGTAACTTGATGAACATATGCCTTTTTTCCAACCATACTGTGACATAGTTTCCAAGTTTAATTGTCAACATTCTCAAATTTCTCAGAGTTGACCTTCAATAACGTTGCTGTTTTCCCCAGCTTAAGTTTAGCTAGCCTTTTAGTAGTATAACTAATACAAACATTTATATTAACTAAAAATACATCAATCACCATTTTAACCAAAGTAATAATAATAAGAGTGTTGAGTATAATTCAAGTTGAAATCTTGATGGGAGTGATTCATAAAGAATGTCTCATCGGAAATAGGACATTATTTGTTGGTTTTGAGAATGGCCTACGTCCAAGCCATCAAATGAGATGTGTGCTTAAAGTTTTGGTTAATAGAACTTCTGTTTGGAAACATAACTGTGCAGAAAAGTCTTCCAGACACAATTTCAGCTCATCCGAGGATGATTTTGGCTGGAATAAAAACTACAGCTGTTTCTCATATTTATTATAAAGCACTAAATCATGGACTGTTGACAATCAATGTAATTAGTATTCTCTGAATGCTTTACAATAGACGCTGCCATATTTTAGGTCACGTTGAATACCCCGCAGAGGTAGATAGCTTTTTCCACATCTTTATCCCACACATTCCAGGGTAAAGACCAGTTTTAGTATATCGACATATCTCTATTTGTTTTATTAAACAATACTGAAAAGTCTCCCAATGTGTCTCGGTTGTGGTCAGAAGTTAACATCAACCGAAAATTTATAGGGCACGGAGCAGCAGGAAGATAAGTATGATTTTTATATTATGTAGCAGCATAGCAGGGTATTGGCTAAAATCTAAGACCTCATCTGTTTTGTACTGAGCTATAACAAGGCTTCCGCAAAGATCCAGGAGGTCTCTACTGTATTTCGCTATGCCTACAATTTCATACAGAGCATGTTGTGTGGTATTGCAGCTCAGCTCCATTGAAGTCAATGGAAGCTAAGCTGCAATACCACACACAACCCATGGACAAGGGTGGAACTTGGTTTGGAAGAATGCAGCCATGTTTTTCTAGCCTTGGACAACCACTTTAAAGAATACCTTTGAAAACACGCTCTCAGACAGCAGTGTTGAAGAAAAAATAACAGTTATTATTTTTGGAGAGTGGAGAGGAAAAACCGAAGATGGAAAAAACAATGGCAGCATCCTTAACCACCTGCTGTCCAAGCCAGTTTTGGTCTATGTGACCAAACCAATTTTTCAGAACTGACATATTGCACTTTATGTGGTAATAACTTTAGAATTCCATTACATATTCAAGTGATTCTGAGAGAGTTTTTTTGGTGACACATTTTACTTTAGATCGAAGGTTTGTTTTGTGTTCATTTATTTAAAAAATCCAAACGTTAGAGAAAATTTGCAAAAATTAACATTTTTCAAAATGTGACAATTTCTGCTTTTAATACAGATAGTTGTATCACAGAAAGGGAAATATAAAAACAAAGAATCACTTAAAAACCATCATATACTTATACTTACTGATACAGGAGGCCTGTAATAGAATCCCTATTACATTGTCATTCAGCTCTTGCAGAATCCTGAATGCCAACTGCAGAGTTATGCAAGCATGTATAGCACATACATAACTATTCAAACATGGCATTCAGGGCTCCTTGAAAGCTGGGTGACAAGTAATAAGATCACCATTACATTTACACTCAGCTTTCCTGGATCCTGAATGGCAGGTTGACCTAGTGGTATATACTTCATTTCGAGGTGGTACTACTGCTCTTTATTCCTAATGTAATACCTCCCTCACTGCCTGGTGTGGGGGATTTCAAAATAATTTTTCCCATTTTCCTTCTCTAAAACCTAGGTGCGTCTTATCATCAGGTGCATCTTATAAAGCAAAAAATACGGTAATCAGTTTTTTTCCCTGTATGATTTTAGCGCGTCTTCACTGCCTTCTTGTTTTAGTAGTTAAAACTAGAGATGAGCGTGCGTACTCGTCCGAGCTTGATACTCGTTCGAGTATTAGGGTACTCGAGATGCTCGTTACTCGACACGAGCACCACGCGATGTTCGAGTTACTTTCACTTTCTTCCCAGAAAATTTTGGGCGGTTTTCTGGCCAATAGAAACACAGGGAAGGCATTACAACTTCCTCCTGTGAAGTTCCAGCCCTATCCCACCCCCCTGCAGTGAGTGGCTGGGAAGATCAGGTGCCACCCCAGTATTTAAATCTGCCCCGCCCGCGGCTCGCCACAGATGCAAGCTGAGAGACATTAGGGAAAATGCCGTCTTGCTGTAGCTGCTATAGGGAGAGTGTTAGGCTGTTATATTCATCTTCAAGAACCCCAACGGTCCTTCTTAGAGCCACATCTGACCGTGTGCAGTACTGTTGAGGCTGCTTTTAGCAGTTTTGCAAATTTTTTTTTTTTGTATGTCGGGCATGCAGACCATAGCGTCCTCAGTCTGCAGTCATTTTACTGAGTATAGGGGCAGTACTGGTGAGGCAGGGACAGTGGTACAGGGAAAGAGGTATACTGGCTATATAGGCAGTGGGCTTTTTCAAAAAAATTGGAAAAAAAAATCTTTGGCCAGCCTGTGACCATCTTCAGTTTACTGCGTGTCTGCTGGGGGTAGTAGTCGCTCACTTATTACCCAGCTAGGTGTTACTGCAGCCTTGCGCATAATTTTGTTCTGGCTGCACTGTGCTTTCAATAACCACAGTCATCCTCCAACAGGGAAATCCATATACAGGCTATATAGGCAGTGGGCTTTTTCCCCAAAATTGGGAAAAAATACTATATTTGGGCTGCCTGTGACCATCTTCAGTTTACTGCGTGCCTGCTGGGGGTAGTAGTCGCTCATTAATACCCAGCTAAGCGTTACAGCAGGCTTGCGCATAATTGTTTCCTGGCTCTGCTGTGTCCGTTACATGATCGCCGTCATCTCGCCAGAGGGAAAGAGTATACGTGGACGCGGGCGAGGACACGGAGGCCCAAGTCAGGGTGTGGGCACAGGCCGAGCTCCTGGTCCAGGTGTATCGCAGCTGACTGCTGTGGGATTAGGAGAGAGGCAAGTTTCTGGGGTTCCCCAGATTCATCTCACAATTAATGGGTCCACGTGGTAGACCTTTATTAGAAACTGAGCAGTGTGAGCAGGTCCTGTCGTGGATGGCAGAAAGTGCATCCAGCAATCTATCGACTACCCAGTCTTCTACGCCGTCCACAGCTGCAACTCTGAATCCTCTGGCTCCTGCTTCTCCTTCCTCCCAGCCTCCTCACTCCATGAAAATGACACATTCTGAGGAGCAGGCAGACTCCCAGGAACTGTTCTCGGGCCCCTGCCCAGATTGGGCAGCAAGGGGTCCGGGGGATGAGGCTGGGGACTTCCGGCAACTGTCTCAAGACCTTTCAGTGGGTGAGGAGGACGATGACGATGAGACAAAGTTGTCTATCAGTGAGGTAGTAGTAAGGGCAGTAAGTCCGAGGGAGGAGCGCACAGAGGATTCGGAGGAAGAGTAGCTGGACGATGAGGTGACTGACCCCACCTGGTTTGCTAAGCCTACTGAGGACAGGTCTTCAGAGGGGGAGGCAAGTGCAGCAGCAGGGCAGGTTGGAAGAGCCAGTGCGGTGGCCAAGGGTAGAGGCAGGGCCAGACCGAATAATCCACCAACTGTTTCCCAAAGCGCCCCCTCGTGCCATGCCACCCTGCAGAGGCCAAGGTGCTCAAAGGTGTGGCAGTTTTTCACTGAGAGTGCAGACGACCGAAGAACTGTGGTGTGCAAGGTTTGTCGTGCCAAGATCAGCCGGGGAGCCACCACCACCAGCCTCACCACCACCAGCATGCGCAGGCATATGATGGCCAAGCACCCCACAAGATGGGACGAAGGCCGTTCACTGCCTCCGGTTTGCACCACAGCCTCTCCCCCTGTCCCCCAACCTGCCACTGAGATCCAACCCCCGTTTCAGGACACAGGAACGACCGTCTCCCGGCCTGCACCCACACCCTCACCTCTGCTGTCCTCAGCCCCATCCAGCAATGTCTCTCGGCGCGGCGTCCAGCCGTCGATAGCGCAACTGCTTGAACGCAAGCGTTAAACGTGCACATAGCCAAATTGATCAGCCTGGAGATGCTGCCGTATATGCTTGTGGAAACGGAGGCTTTCAAAAACATGATGGCGGCGGTGGCCCCGCGCTACTCGGTTCCCAGTTGCCACTACTTTTCCCGATGTGCCGTCCCAGCCCTGCACGACTACGTCTCCCGCAACATTGTACGCGCCCTCACCAACGCGGTTACTGCCAAGGTCCACTTAACAACGGACACGTGGACAAGCACAGGCGGGCAGGGCCACTATATCTCCCTGACGGCACATTGGGTGAATTTAGTGGAGGCTGGGACCGAGTCAGAGCCTGGGACCGCTCACGTCCTACCGACCCCAGAATTGCGGGCCCCAGCTCGGTGCTGGTATCTGTGGCGGTGTATGGTTCCTCCACTAAAAAACCCTCCTCCTCCTCCTCCTCCTACGCAACCTCTGTCTCGCAATCAAGACGTGTCAGCAGCAGCACGTCGCCAGCAGTCGGTGTCGCGCGGCGTGGCAGCACAGCGGTGGGCAAGCGTCAGCAGGCCGTGCTGAAACTACTCAGCTTAGGAGAGAAGAGGCACATGGCCCACGAACTGCTGCAGGGTCTGACAGAGCAGACCGACCGCTGGCTTTCGCCGCTGAGCCTCCAATCGGGCATGGTTGTGTGTGACAACGGCCGTAACCTGGTGGCGGCTCTGCAGCTCGGCAGCCTCACGCACGTGCCATGCCTGGCCCATGTCTTTAATTTGGTAGTTCAGCGGTTTCTGAAAAGCTACTGATAGGGTTAATTTAATTTAATTTTGTTTCTAAGCATAACATAAGGAGTGGAATTTAGAAGTTCCTTATTTCAGTCAGGGCCTTGCACCGGATAACGAACTGACAGTTTGTGGCGGGCCTACTGACCGTTTGTGGCGGGCTTACTGACAGTTTGTGGTCGGATGCACCCGAACCACAGCAGATGTGTTTCCTTTCTAAGATACGTTGGTTTCCCAATGTGCTAATATTCTGTTTCAGTCACCTGATTAAGTAATTCTTCAAAGTTGCACCCTGCGCGGGCAACGGCCTATATAAGCTGTGTGTTTCTCCAAATAAAATAGAACTCATTTGATCCACTGAGCTGTGTGTATAGTGGCTTCTTCTGGTTCTCCTCGTGCACGTGCTATAACTTTCCTTTGAATTTGGACTCAGGCAACATTCGCACTGGTCTCCGTTGAGACCCCCCACAGTTTACTTGGCACCCAACGTGGGGCAGAAGCTAACTCCTTACCTGCAGCCGATACCTGACGACCCTACCTGCCGACCAACCGGACCAGAGGCCACGGGACCTCAGATCTACAAAACACCGGTGTAAGGTAAGCCCTTGACTTGCCACTCCAGCTCTGGGCTCCCCTGACTTCATTCAGTCCCGCGTTGACAGGAGGTGAGTCGCTGCATGTTATATAGGACGCTTCTGCCTGTAATTTTACGGTGTTCTTAGTAACCGTGCTAGACAGAAGAACTCACTACTGGAATATTTTCATGCCATGTTGCCTGTAGTAATTGTTGAAATCTGTAAGTTGATAGTCTGTGTCATTTTAGCCATAATTTGTTTTTACTGAATCTGTTATAATATCACCAGAAGTTCCCTTAAAAAGAGAGGTCTGGTCTCCCCTAAACGCCCCGTAAGTAGTCTAAGGGACTGCTGTAGTGAGTCCGTAAAACTATTCCAGGACCAGGGACCAGGGGTCCTTAGTATACTATGTGATATGAGGTCCTGTATACTTAGTGATGAATAGTGGGAAATAAATTACCTTCAGGGAAGGGAATAAAAAAAAATAATAATAATAAAGATAAGGTCTATGGGACAAATCAAAATGGGGTCTGAACAGTCTAAAGCTTATCTGACCCCTATAGAGATAATCAAAGAGAGAGAAGGGGGAGACGATTGCAGACAAGCGTATAAAATATATAGACAGATAGGACTTAAAAAGGGACGAGAAAAACACATGAAAGATATCAGAGAAAGGGAATCATTTTATAGTTTGTGTTCCTCTGTGACATAAAGCAAGTTCATGCAGAATCTGTGGACAATTATGTGACAAATAACCATTATTGTTTGTCTTGTATGTCTGATGTTATGTAATCTAATCTTTGTTGTACGTCTTAGTCTTCTACAACAAAGTGTAAGAAAGTTATACCCCACTCACATCTATGGGGGCTTTTTAAGAATACAAGGGTTAAAAATGCAGAAAATGTTGCGCTGTTAGAAGCGCTTAGCATGTTTTCTTTTCTATGTGTTTAACTATTCGTATCCTCAGAGAAATATACCTCTTATAATTACTAATGATTAATGCTGAATGTTCTAGCTGCTCATTAAATATCTTAGCTATTGTTCTGTTTCATAGAGAGATAAAATTCAGTGTCATAGAAAGGAAGACAGACGCTGATGAAATAAGAAACTTATAATGAATTACGTGAATTATACGGTCTTAAAAATAGAGAATATAAGGATTTTAAGATATATATATTTTTGCTTTTTGTGTAAATGTCAGTTCTGTGATTGGTTGGATGTGTGTATCACTGCTAAATGCTGTTAGTATTGTACTGTCTCTGAGAGAATGTTCTGTAGGAGAGACGTACAAACGACCAGCATCGAAGGGGTGGAGCTAGATGATGTAAAAGTACGTAATGTTTCATCCTTTTGTTTACAAAGGAGGGGGTGAGGAGCTTGGGCAGTTAGGAAAAGTTTTTTTTTCTCAAATTTGATGAGACATTGCAGGCAGGATCAGATTAATAATGAGTTTGCTTAAAGAATATAATATTCCAATGTGGCTAGATGTTTGTGGATTATTCTGCCTTGTTGTAATTTATATCACTGTTATTTGTACTGATATCTTACAAGCCTTATCTGCATCCATCAAATTCTCACCAGATGGATCGGTACGGGTTGAGACCTCAGGTGACAGTTCAGAAGAGGTTTGTAAACTAACTGCTCTCTTGGTGGATCCGACTCATGTATTTGTCTTGATAGCTACTGCAGAAACTCAGCTTTCCGCAGGTCCTGACAAATAGTAAGCCACCTCCAAGACAGACATAGGGAAATTGAATATACCCCCTATGATGGTAAATCTGAAGCCAGGATACGCACCCCTGGGTCAAACAGTATCCCTTTATTTTCCTACAAGAAAAATGCTGATTGGGGAACAAGTGGGAGACTTGGTTCCGATGGGGGATTTGCGTGAGATACATTCTCCAGCAAACACCCCTCTTTTTCCAGTAAAGAAAAGACGCTAAAGGGTTGCGATGCCTCATGCGCTTCCTTGTGCTGGAAAGTCCTGAAAGCATATTGGGAACCGATGTGATGGGACCCTTGGGATGTTGTATCGAACTTCACCCGTCCGGTGAGGCTTGTATACACCCCGGGTCTGAAAGTCACCCGACCTTCTGTCGGATGGCAGCAGACCTAGCGACACCTCTCCCTGTCCTCACTCTTACGCACGCAGAGGACCAAGCTCTTAGTGTCGTTCCTTCGAGCCTTTGGGCTACCAGACAGACGGACCTCGACAGACTGTCAGTATTTGTTTGCATTTACTTTCAGAGGAAAGCAGTACTGTTGGACAGTGCTGCCACAAGGGGCTCAGAATAGCCCAAAACCAGTTCACCAGATGCATGAAGCTGGTATTAAACGCCTGGCCAATTCCCGAGGGCACCGCCCTCTTGTAATATATTGATGATTTACTTTTATGTACTCCTGACCCAAATAGTTGCCTCAATGCATCACTAAGCCTTTGTGTTTCCCCCATCAGAGTAGGATGCCTGCAAAGTCAGCAAAGACAAACTTCAGTTCTGCAAATCTCACGTAGTGTTCCTGGGCCACTGCCTAGGTCCAGGCACTAAACACCTGACGCCGGAGCGCACGAAGGTGGTAAGTGACATGCAACTTCCCACCTCCCATGCCCAGTTGCGTACCTTTTTGGGACTGGTTTCATACAGTCGGCCGTGGATGCGCTCTGCCTCCATGACCATGCAGCCTCTGTACGACTGTTTGGGTTCACGGCCATTTTGCCCTGACCCCGCAGGCCGAGTCAGCCTTCCATCAGCTGAAAGTATAGATAACCAGTGCACCCGCACTGGGGCTGCCAGACTATGACAAACCTTCCCAAATGTACGTCACTGAGATGGCGGGACACGCCACCGCTGTACTGACACAAATGCATGGTGACAAAAAGCAACCTGTAGCATACTACAGTGCCCATCTTGACGCGGTGGCTAGAGGGTCTCCATCATGCGTCCGAGCGGTTCTAGCAGTTCAGGCACTACTGGACAAAAGTTCTGACGTTGTCTTAGATCACACCATGGTGATCTACACCCCACATGGCATACATGGTATCCTGACACAGGTAAGCCGTAGACATCTGTCCCTTGCTAGACAGATCAAAATGGAACTTGCAGTACACTCTTCATCCAATGTCTCATTTCAATGTTGCACCACTTTGAATCCGGCCACCTTATTACCATTAGGTGACACTGATTCAAATGGGGGAGTAAGTACAGAGGACCAGCTTTTTGCAAATTCCCTGACTGATGATGAGGAGGAGGCCTTTGACACCGAACACCAGCATGATTGTGCAGCGCTCATGGAGCAGGAGACAGCTGGGTTCGCACATGTCACTGACAAACCTCTCCCAAACCCCCACCTTGAAATGTTTGTGGATGGATCTAGATACCTGAATGACGAAGAAAGGTTTGTAACAGGTTTTGAAGTAGTCACACTGAATGAGATGCTTGTACAAAAACCACTGCCGCCATACATGTCAGCGCAGGAGGCTGAGCTCCGTGCTCTAACTGAGGCCTGTACGAAGGTACCACTGCTAACATCTACACTGATTCCAGGTACGCCTTTGGTACTGCACACGATTATGGACCCATCTGGCGGTCCAGGAGCTTTCTCACGGCACAAGGCAAGCCCATTAAGAATGGTGTATCAGTAGGTAGATTAATGTAGGCCATCATGTTGCCAGAACAGGTGGCCATAATAAAGGTTAAAGCACACACGCAGGGGCAGTCACCAGAGAGTAAGGGAAATGATAGAGTAAATAAGAAAAAGGTTCATACTGTGGTGGCCAAGGCGGGAGTTGATTGGGACCCTAATAAGTGTGAGTGTGAGATACACATAATTGTGACTGTGTGCTGGGATATTACTATGTATAAATTTATTTACATGAGTTGGACTAATACAATATCTATTTGGGTTCTGTTTTGTGGAAAAATTATTTGAATGTATATTGCATGACAATCTTAATTACGGAAACGTGTTATTACAAATCTAGGAAAGGGATATGGTAAATACATAACTACTAATGAAGAGGATCATGACAAATCTAGGAATATTGTGTTATAAATTTTGCTTAACGTGGTTCGCAGTGTTTGATAACACGTGAAAAATAAGTAACTGTGCTGATGATGATATTGATCAATCTAAGATTATTGTATTGTAAACTTGATTGATTTGCAATGTTTGATATTATATTGTTTGTTTACATAGTAAAATTCTTGAGTTTTATGTCTACTGTATGTAGAAGGTATTTGTGCTGAAATGTAGAAAGATTAGGGATATCTGAAATATTCATTTGCTACAACAGAACATTACTCCGGTCACTCTGGGCAGAGATTGTTTTATTGATAAGTTTGACCTACAGATTTTTGTTTCATCTATTTTTATGAAGGGGTGAAGAAAAGCACACAAGGCCCCAGATTGTGATTTTGTTTTTGTTTGATTTGCCATAGACCTATTTATTCTGCATCAAGTTGATTTGGGACTGAGAAAATTTATGAACTGAGTCATTGCCACCAGGACATTTGGACTTTTGCAATTGTGATTTGAAATTTCATCTTCTCTAAGTGCATGCTACATCTGTCCATATGCTGAGACTATCCAACTGAGCCTGAAGAACTGACAAGTGTGCCTGACTGCTGCTACACTGTCATCGGAGTGAACCTCAGATGTTCTGCAGAATGCTGACCGCCAGCTGATGACGTCAAAGGAGGGCTAAGCCTCACAGCTCCTCCCTAAAGACCTCGGGCAACAAAGTGGTGTAGAGAGGGCATTTGCAACATTGGAATAAAGGGGCTCTATAGTCAGCTGTGGATACTTCTGGATATGGAGAATGGAGAAGATTGTTTGATACCAATGTAATGGGCGGGGACAGATTCCTACTCAGGGTCTGTTCTTTGGCTAACCAGGGAAAGCAGCGAGGGCACAATAATCCCCCTGCTTCCCTGCATCGGAGATCCTATAGGTTTGGATCTAAAGAAGATCAAGAGAAGAAGAAACAATTTTATAGGAAGAGACATTTGTATTCAACATCTAACGGTTCTTTTGAATTTTTTTTGTTTTTCAAGCCCAGATTTGACAAGGTTGGTTTTATGTTGATAGCAAATGAAAATATAGGGAACAGTGTAATAAATGTGACATTAGATTATCTGGTTGTATATGTAATATATTATGGAAATCATTCGGAAGTTGCTAATAGAACTTGGATATAGAATCATATGTCAAAAGGTATATTGAAAATAGCTGCCAACATATAACAAGATGAAGATCAGGGATGGTTTAGCTTTCTTAACCCTGCCAATTGGTTCTCGGGGTTAGGAGGTTGGTTCATGGGAATTCAACAAAGTATATTACAAGTGGTAATGATAATCTTATGTATATATATTGCAATAAAGGTAATAATTTCATGCGTAGCTAGATGTACTGAAAGCCGATTTTTTTTTGCACCCATTTAAATGTCTTGATACCCTAGATGGACATAGAGTGCACCATTCCTACCTGGGGATCCGGCTGGAGCCGAATCCAACAGGTGACAGAACCAGGAGATAATGGTGGCTCTGATGTCCAAATGGGGGATTGATAGGGTTAATTTAATTTAATTTTGTTTCTAAGCATAACATAAGGAATGGAATTTAGAAGTTCCTTATTTCAGTCAGGGCCTTACACCTGATAATGAACTGACAGTTTGTGGCGGGCCTACTGACCGTTTGTGGCAGGCTTACTGACAGTTTGTGGTTGGATGCACCCGAACCACAGCAGATGTGTTTCCTTTCTAAGATACGTTGGTTTCCCAATGTGCTAATATTCTGTTTCAGTCACCTGATTAAGTAATTCTTCAAAGTTGCACCCTGCGCGGGCAACGGCCTATATAAGCTGTGTGTTTCTCCAAATAAAATAGAACTCATTTGATCCACTGAGCTGTGTGTATAGTGGCTTCTTCTGGTTCTCCTCGTGCACGTGCTATAACTTTCCTTTGAATTTGAACTCAGGCAACATTCGCACTGGTCTCCGTTGAGACCCCCCACACTACCCACGCTTGTCAGACCTCCTCGGAAAGGTGCGCCGGGTCAGCGCACATTTCCGCAAGTCCAACACGGACGCTGCCACCCTGCGGACCCTGCAACATCGGTTTCATCTGCCAGTGCACCGACTGCTATGCGACGTGCCCACACGGTGGAACTCTACGCTCCACATGTTGGCCAGGCTCTATGAGCAGGGTAGAGCTATAGTGGAATACCAACTCCAACATGGGCGGCGTAGTGGGAGTTAGCCTCCACAATTCTTTACAAAAGAGTGAGCCTGTTTGGCAGACATCTGCCAGGTCCTTGGAAACTTTGAGGAGACTACCCAGATGGTGAGCGGCGATGCTGCAATCATTAGCGTCACCATTCCTCTGCTATGCCTCTTGAGAAGTTCCCTGCAAAGCATAAAGGCAGACGCTTTGCGCTCGGAAACGGAGGCGGGGGAAGACAGTATGTCGCTGGATCGTCAGAGCACCCTCATGTCTATATCTCAGCGCGTTTTGGAGGAGGAGGAGGAGGGGGAGGAGCATAAGGAGGAGGGGGAAGAGACAGCTTGGCCCACTGCTGAGGGTACCCATGCTGCTTGCCTGTCATTCTTTCAGCGTGTATGGCCTGAGGAGGAGGAGGAGGATCTTGAGAGTGATCTTCCTAGTGAGGACAGCCATGTGTTGCGTACAGGTACCCTGGCACACATGGCGGACTTCATGTTAGGATGCCTTTCTCGTGACCCTCGCGTTAGACGCATTCTGGCCACTACAGATTACTGGGTGTACACACTGCTCGACCCACGGTATAAGGAGAACCTTTCCACTCTCATACCCGAAGAGGAAAGGGGTTCGAGAATGATGCTATACCACAGGACCCTGGAGGACAAACTGATGGTAAAATTCCCATCCGACACCGCTAGTGGCAGAAGGCGCAGTTCCGAGGGCAAGGTAGCAGGGGAGGCGCGGAGATAAGGCAGCATGTACAGCGCAGGCAGGGGAACACTCTCCAAGGCCTTTGCCAGCTTTATGGCTCCCCAGCAAGACTGTGTCACCGCTCCCCAGTCAAGGCTGAGTCGGCGGGAGCACTGTAAAAGGATGGTGAGGGAGTACGTAGCCAATCGCACGACCGTACTCCATGACGCCTCTGCTCCCTACAACTACTGGGTGTCGAAGCTGGACACGTGGCCTGAACTCGCGCTCTATGCCCTGGAGGTGCTTGTTTGCCCTGCGGCTAGCGTCTTGTCAGAGAGGGTGTTTAGTGCGGCTGGGGGAATCATCACGCATAAGCAAACCCGCCTGTCAACTGACAGTGCTGACAGGCTTACACTCATCAAGATGAACAAAGCCTGGATTTCCCCAGACTTCTCTTCTCCACCAGCGGACAGCAGCGGTACCTAAAGAATACGTAGGCTGCACCGGCGGATGGAAGCATCGTTCTCTATCACCATAAAAAACGGGGACCTTTTAGCTTCATCAATCTGTGTATTATATTCATCATCCTCCTCCTGCTCCTCCTCCTGAGACCTCACGTAATCACGCCGAACGGGCAATTTTTCTTAGGCCCACAAGGCTCAGTCATATTACTTTTGTAAACAATGTTTATACATTTCAATTCTCATTAAAGTGTTGAAACTTGCACCTGAACCAATTTTTATTTTAACTAGGCTGCCTCCAGGCCTAGTTACAAATTAAGCCACAGTAACCAAAGCGATTAATGGGTTTCACCTGCCCTCTTGGTTGGGCATGGGCAATTTTTCTGAGGTACATTAGTCCTGTTGGTACACCAATTTTTTTGGGCCCTCGCCTACAGTGTAATCCTAGTAATTTTTATGGGCCTCGCCTGCACTAATGGTACAGCAAGGTGTGTGGGGTTGGCCTACACTTTTGCTACATAAATGTAACTGGGGCCTTGTCTATACTGCAACTACTGAAATGTGAATGAGACTGTTATCTCCTAAACTGCTGCAACGGGAATGTTACTGTGGCCTGTCTTGACTGCTACTACTACTGAAATGGAACTAATACTGTGCTCCCCCTATACTGCTGCTTTGGAATTGTTACTGGGGCCTGTCTTGACTGCTACTATTACTGAAATGGAACTAAGACTGTGCTCCCCCTATACTGCTGCTTTAGTTTTATTTTAGTTCCCATCGCGGTGCTTTACCTGTCTGCCAGTAAGAAACTGAGTGACTTGGAAAGGGGGCATAGTGCAGATGGCTTTCCCCTTGCAGTGTGGATTGAGCCACCTGACACCTAGACAGAATGAACACTGTGTGGGCATATGGATTCCCGATCGCTACGTAACTCTTGGCGACATTTGCAGCTCCTGACGGAGGTGGCACAGGATTGGAATGAAGATCGAACGTCGATTCGTCAGTGATTCTCAGCTGCATTGTGGGCTATCGCCCCGCCCCTTTTAAAGAGGGTCGCTGCCTGGCCCTGCCAACCCTCTGCATTGTGTGCCTCCGCTTCCTCCTCATCACAGAGGCAATTATAAATTGACATGAGTGTGGTGTGGCTATGAAGTGAGCGTGTGGCATGGGGGCAGCTGAAGGGAGCGCAGTGACACTTTTGTGTGTGAAGCAGACGCTGGGTCGTGTGGGGCGGTTGGGCAGCATGTTACCCAGGAGAAGTGGCAGCGGAGTGTCATGCAGGCAGTGATTGTGCTTTGTTGGAGGTAGTGTGGTGCTTAGCTAAGGTATGGCTTGCTAATGAGGGTTTTTCAGAAGTAAAAATTGTTGGGGGGGGCACTCTTGCCGCTATTGTGGCTTAATAGTGGGACCTGGGAACTTGAGATGCAGCCCAACATGTAGCCCCTCGCCTGCCCTATCCGTTTCTGTGTCGTTCCCATCACTTTCTTGAATTTCCCAGATTTTCACAAATGAAAACCTTAGCGAGCATCGGCGATATACAAAAATGCTCGAGTCGCCCATTGACTTCAATGGGGTTCGTTACTCGAAACGAACCCTCGAGCATTGCCGGAAGTTCGACTCGAGTAACGAGCACCCGAGCATTTTGGTGCTCGCTCATCTCTAGTTAAAACGCTTTCTTTTTTTCGTTTATTGCCCCCTAACAGTCTTGTCGAGCCACATTGGTTTCCTTCTACTTGTGGTTCTTTTATTTTGAAGGGTATGAACAGCTCATATGAGGACATTAGGATGTTTTTAAACTTCTCCCATTTGTTGCTTGTACTGTTTTTGAGGACGTTGTTCCAATTAATGTTCCCCAGAGTAATCCTGAGCTCATGAAATTTTGCTTTACTGAAGTTTAGTTTTTTTGTCGCTCCCTGATAAGGCTTCCTATTGAATAACAGCTGGAAAGTAATTATATTGTGCAGGGACTTGTATTATTTAATTTTGTTGTGTTTATACAACTGAGGTTTTCATCCTGTGGGTTTCCCACCTTGATGCTCTCGCTGAGCCTTTTGAAGACATCTCCAGGGATTTGTGCATTGGATGTCTGACAAGGTTGCCTTGGACCGGTGGTGTGGACGCTTGTAACCTGACGGGTGTTCCACACCAGGTGAGTCCCTCTTTTTTACTATCAATTGATTTAAATATCCATTGATTGGAGCGTTCATCTGCCAACTCTTAGTGGCTTCATTTGTATTGAAATCCCTGGAAGAGCTGCGCTTGTATTACACTGCCCGGCTCCTCATTATGAATAGGACTGGATATGCCACTAATATCAAATCATTAGAATGAGGTGTCAACAGTGCCACAAACGTTCTATGCAATTCGTCTTCAGTTGGCTCCACTTGGCTTTTTCAATATTGATGTCTATGCAGCCATCAGGGAAAAGTGAAGTAGAGCAGGCAATTAACTAAGTGGCTATGTACATTCCTACTGTTGCTGCCACTTCATTCTACCATTCAGTTGGAGGCACAGTGTATGGATCTCTGCTAATTGTATTTTGTCCACACATTTGGCATATCCTAGCTACATGCTATCAATGCCTGTGGTGAGGAAAATTCTTTAAGACTTAAACATTGACAACTTAACATGTCTCCCAAACAGCCCTATGAACAATTTCAGGTTCTACACATTGTTTTTACCCAAACACCGAACTGGTTAACTGGGCAATGGAGTCTGAAGGAAACTCTTTCCACATCCCTGCTCCCTAGAAATTTTTTGTCAGTATTAATTTTGAGTTGTGTGCCATGGTAGTCACTTACAGATAAGTACATATGAAAAGTGGCAGAACAAGATCATTTAAGGTGAAATTTAATGTATGCTCCCAGTGTACGGTGGTCTAGACAGGGCGATTCTGTTAGCAAATGAGAAATGTTCCAAGCCAAAAGCTTGACCTCTGTGAATGTAACAAGTAGTTGTTTGGGAAACATATATAGAGTATGTAAACCTATATAGCGCAATTGAATAAAATTTTTCAGTTGTCCAATTTGTGTAGTAACACCAGGACTCACTGATTAATTACATTTGGTTATCAATATGTCCTAGATTGTCCAACAAGAGAAGACTTCAAAAATCAACTCACATTAGGTGACCAAGGACATCCATGTATAATCCAGACAGCTTGTAGAAATGGTGCAGCAATAAGGCAGGTAGAGGCAAAATTCAATTTCAGGAGACAAAAACTTTACATATGAGTTGCAAGGTAAGTGAACCCTTTGGAATTACTGTGATTTCTGCATTGATTACTAATAAAATGTGGTCTGAATGTTATCTACATTTGCAATGCACTGGAAGTCACAATTATAGACAAACACAATGTAACTAAACTAATAACACACAAACAGTTGTACTGTTCATATTTTTTTTATTGAGCACATTGAGTAAGCAATTGCAGTGCAGGGACATAAAGTAAATGAACCTGTGTGTTAAAGACTTTTCCAATAGCTAACTGACAAACTGGGTTTCGATTATGAAGATGAAATTGAAAATGAGAGTTTCACAGATTCTTACAAGAGATGAGCGAACGTACTCGTTTAGGGCTATTTCGCAATCGAGCATCGCGTTTTTCGAATAACTGCCTTCTCGGGCGAGAAGATTCAGGGGCTGCCGGGGGTGAGCGGGGGGTTGCAGAGGGGAGTGGGGGGGGGGGGGGGAGGGGAGAGAGAGCTCCCCCCCCCGCTTCACCACACCCTCCCCCGAATCTTTTCACCCGAGTAGGCAGTTACTCGAAAAAAGCGATGCTCGATTGCGAAATAGCCCTAAACGAGTACGTTCGCTCATCTCTAATTCTTACCCATTAAATAAAGACACACAAAGCCTGTATGCTGACAAATCTGCTCTTATCAAGAAACATTGTCTAGTGTGAACAATGTCTGAATGCAAACAACTTTCACAAGACCTCAGAAGACATATCATAGTGATACATAAAGCAAGAAAGGCTACAAAAGCATTGCTAAAGATCTGGGTTGCATTAATCCATGGTTAAACAAATTATGTACAAATGCAGAATTTTTTTTAAATGTTGCTAACTTCTTTAGGAGTGGGTATTGTGAGGTACTGAGGGGTGTAGTGGTGGATGGTCGCTACGTCGCCCCTCGGTTCCGGTATTATGCATAAGGGGACTGGAGGAAGGTCACGTCTCGCTATTGGAGATGTAGGAAACCAGGAGTGTAATGTGGTCTCCAGCAAGTAGTTGCTGGAGATCTGTTCTTTAAAATATCCGGGCCTGTTTTTTTTGGAATGGATGGCAGGTTGGTAGTGGGGCTGTTCATTCCACCTCCTCCACTCCAGGGTGTGGGCGAGGCCAATCAGCCCAGGTGCTGAGGCTGAGCCAGACTAAGGGTGCACATAAATAGCAGGTGCACAGACACAGAGAGAGCTAAGATGGCTGCTGGACCCTTGCAGCCTGTGTGACCGGCTTGGAGATAGAAGCCCTGCTGTGCGCTGCACCTGCAAAGTGTCACCTGATCAGGCCGGGACGGTCTGATAGCCGTATGTTGGATGATAATTTTGTTTGCCTGAAGCTAAGGCTGGACTTTTGTTTTACTGTTATAAAAATAAACGCAAGTCAAGCCTGCTTTTGGACTGCATCCGCTGGTGTTCCGTTCCTGAATATCGCGAAACCCGCACGCTACCGAGCTATTTCCCCACAGTATCCAGTTAACCAGTGGGCAATCCTGAAAGTGGTGGTGAATGAATCCAAGAGTAACAGCAAATACCTATAGAAGGCTCCACATGCTGCAAAAATCTCTGCTCATGTGTACACGCTAAAAAATAAATACTGAACATGAATAATGGTCATAGAAAGACAACGTGAAGGAAGCCACTGCTGTCCAAAAAAAGCATTGAAGTCCATCTCAACTTTGCCCAAACCACACGGATATTCCAAAATGCTTCTGGGAAATTGTTCTATGAACAGATGAGATAAATGTGGAGCTTTTTTGTAAAATTGCACAACACTATGTTTGGAGGGAAAAAAAAAACACAGCTCACCAACACATCCCAACTGTGAAGCATGGTGGAAAAGCATCATGGTTTGAGCCTGCTGCTTTGCTGATTCAGAGTCTGGATACCTTACAATAACTGAGGGAACTGAATTTTAAGATGCATCAGATCATTTTCCATATGGATAATGTAAGGCCAGGAGTCCAAGAACTCAAGCTGAAAAGACATCATGGAATGCAAGAAAATAACGACACAAAGCATTCAGGTAAATCAAGTGAAGAATGGTTGCAAAAAAAGATTTGTGTTTTGGAAGTCAGATTTCTAGCCGTAACCTTATCAAGACGCTGTGGCATTATTTGAAGAAAGCTGTGTATGCAAGGCATCTCAGAAATATTGAGATTTTTAAATATTGAAATATTTCTCAAGTGAATTGCTGTGCATGACATGGCCGAAGTAGAATAGTTTCTGCTTGGTGATTTCGTCTCTAGCAAGATTTTTGGCTCGATGAGATCTAGGACTTCTTTGTTGACAATTCTTGATGTCCACAGAATGTGTAATACTCTTCTCCCAAACCACAGCTAAGAGATGTCAATCTTTTTTTTGTCTGCCTTCTTGATTATTCAAGTCTTGCAGCCATAGGTAGCCATGGGGAAGACAATCACACTACCTAGCCTGGCTTTAGTTGCAGTGCTAATATCCTTACTTTTCTAGATAGCATTCATGCTCACCATTGCTATCTATCCAAGGGCTAATTGTTTCTTGATTTCAGGTCTTGCATCCCCATTTCTGTCGGTATTGAAACCAAGGAAAATAAAGTACTGGACTGTGTCAATTTCTTCACTGTGGATCTTTATGTTACATATTCCATTTCTGGAGGTCATCATAACCTTTGTTTTGTTGATGTTCAGTTATAACCCCATCTTCTCGTTTTCTTCTTGAACTTTCAGGATGAGTCGTTGCAGATATTTTCTGGCTTCAGGCAGTAGGGTAGTGTTGTCAGCATATATGAGATTATTGATGTTTCTGCTGTCAATCTTAACTCCAATTTTGATGTTTTCTGCAATTGTTTTTCTTATGACTGCTGCTGCACATAGGTTGAAGAGTGCTGGTGATAGAATGCAGGCTTGTCTTGTTCCTTTCCTAATCCTAAACCAAAGACGTCCCTATATGCAGTTCTCACTGTGACGTCTTGCTCCACATAAAGTGATCTGATGAGCAGGACAAGGTAAGTAGATGTTCCCATTTCTAAAAGGCAGGTCCACAGCTTTCCCTGCGTATTACAGTTAAAGGCCTTTGTGTAATCAATTAAACCTATGTAGAGGACTTTCTGATATTCTCGTACTTTCTCTATGAGACATCTGAAGTTAGCAATGAGATTTCTAATGCCTTATACCTTACAAAAACCAGCCTGTACATCTAGTATTTATCTGTCAATGGTTGCACTCAGGCATTATTGGATGATCTTCAGGAGAACTTTGCTAGCATGTGATATCAAGGCAAAGGTACGATAGTTGGAGTAGTCCTTTGTGTGAACTTTTTTCGGTAGTGAAATGAACACTGATCTGTTGCACTCCTTTGACTGCACATTTGTTATGCAGATGTTTTGACATAGTGCCATCAATGCTGCAGTTGGCACTGGTTTCAGTTCTACTTTTCTACTTTATTTGTGCTCTACTGGTATGCCATCAATTCCTGGTCACTTTCGGTTGGGAAGTTGCCTAATTGGCCATAACACCTCCTCTTCAAGAATGTCAGCTTTGAGCTCGAATGAATCTTTTTGTGGTGGTGTTCCCTGCACTTCATTTATACATTCATTGTAAAAAAAAAAAAAAATCAAGAACCTAGAAGTAGTTGTCAGAATTGAAAGAAACTTTTTAAGGGTGTTTGTAACATTGATATAAGTAAGTAATTACAATATCAGAGCAAAAGGATAATTTGTTGTGGAAAACTGAACACTTGAACGGAGGCACTAGTACTATGCTGCATCTTTTCTAGCTTGATGCAAGATGTGATATGGTGGGCATGGAGGCATACATGTTCTGTATGGTATCCTGCGGCATATTGCTCTACATTTCTGTAACTGAGCCTTTAGATCATTCAAACTTGTAGGCTGTCAAAGTTAGCATTCCAGATGGTCCCATACAGGTTCTATTGGCAATATATTTGCCGGCCAGGCAGGTCACGGAACTGTGGTAATGTTGTGGCCTTTTTCTAGACCAATGGTGGAACCACTTTTAGGGCCTCAGGTGGCAAGATGGTTAATCTAATAATGCCACAATTATAATCATTTGCATATCTGCCTGAGATGTTACTGCATGTCAAGTTTTGCAGCAAAATGACAACTTCTTCTAGGTGCTGAATTTTGTGACAATGAGTAGTTGTGCTGTACATGTGAGCCATAAGGTTTACATGCCTTCTATATTTGGGTGAGCAGTATTCTTATGTATTTTTTTCCTGTTTTGTTTCTCCAGCTTGCCCACTATTCATTCTTATGTCTCTCCTTATCTTTCTTTGCTGCTCTCTGGAACAATGCCCTTTTAAAGTCTAACCATTAGAGATGAGCGAACGTACTCGGTAAGGGCGATTTCGCAATCGAGCACCGCGATTTTCGAGTACTTCACTACTCGGGTGAAAAGTACTCGGGTGCGCTGTGGGTGAGCGGGGGGTGCAGAGGGGAGTGGGGGGGAGAGGGAGAGAGAGAGGGCTCCCCCCTGTTCCCCGCTGCTACCCCCCGCTCCGCCGCGCCACCCCCTGCCCCCCGGCGCACCCAAGTTCACCCGAGTAGTGAAGTACTCGAAAATCTCGGTGCTCGATTGCGAAATCACCCTTACCGAGTATGTTCGCTCATCTCTACTAACCATACCTCATCGTTGTGGAGGAGTGACCTGCTTTGGGGAAAATACCTTGCACACTAACACAGCTCTGACATGGAGGAACACCTGGCAAGTTACTTCACTACTCTGCCATAAATTTAATGGATTAACCTCATACAGAGTCAAGCATAGTAACGAATGGTAGGCCCCCATGTTTAAGACATATTCAACATGTTTCTGGAAGAGAGCCAACAGCTGGACTAACTAACCAAGACAGCAATGAAGTGTGTGGGTCAAGGTTTTCTGGATGTCTATGTGCTGATGAAGTCTATAGTGAAAAGGCCTCTTGATGATTTACAAAAATTCACAAAATTGGCACATGGAATGTCATGTTCAACATTCTTGGAATCAGTGTGGTTCATTGGACTAACAATGGCTTCTTCAACTCAGGCAGCCCTACTCTGTAGTATTATGTTAATAGCCACCTCAGAAGAAGAGGGTGAGTGTTATTTTGAAAGTATTAAAGGGGTTGTCTCGCGAAAGCAAGTGGGGTTAAGCACTTCTGTATGGCCATATTAATGCACTTTGTAATATACATAGTGCATTAAATATGAGCCATACAGAAGTTATTCACTTACCTTCCCTGCGCTGGCGTCCCCATCTCCATGGCTCCGTCTAACTTCAGCGTCTAATCGCCCGATTAGACGCGTTTGCGCAGAAGGGTCTTCTGCCTTCGGCTTGGTCTGGCACGAGCGGCGTTTTGGCTCCGCCCCCTTCTACGCGTCATCGCGTAGCTCTGCCCCGTCACGTGTGCCGATTCCAGCCAACCCCTTTAAGATGACCTGTGTTACTCTTGTTATTCAGGGGTTAAAGGGGTTGTCTCATGCCAAAACATTTTTTTTTTAATTCAATAGGCCCCCCGTTCGGTGCGAGACAAACCCAAGGGATGGGTTAAAAAAAAAAAAGTTTATTACTTACCCGAATCCCCGCGCTGCGGCGACTTCTTTCTTCCTTTACCAAGATGGCCGCCGGGATCTTCACCCACGATGCACCGTGGGTCTTCTCCCATGGTGCACCGTGGGCTCTGTGCGGTCCATTGCCGATTCCAGCCTCCTGATTGGCTGGAATCGGCACACGTGACGGGGCGGAGCTACGAGGACCAGCTCTCCGGCACGAGCGGCCCCATTCACCAGGGAGAAGACCGGACTGCGCAAGCGCGTCTAAAAACGCCAGAAGACAGCGAATTTAGACGGATCCATGGCGACGGGGACGCTAGCAACGGAGCAGGTAAGTGAATAACTTCTGTATGGTTCATAATTAATGCACGATGTATATTACAAAGTGCATTAATATGGCCATACAGAAGTGTATAACCCCACTTGCTTTCGCGAGACAACCCCTTTAATATGATTTAGTCGGAAGCATGTAAAAGCAATGTGTCCTTGAAACTGGGGGCTTGACCGTTTCCTGGAGACCATATTTAGTCATTGTATCGGCATTCCTTACTCATCAAAAGTAGTTAATATATGCCACTTTAATATGTCTTATATATAATATGTTATGTTTTATAATATAATATAATATAATATAATATATGTTTTATATGCCACTTTAATATGTCACTTTATACATTAAACAGTACTAAACTTTCATAATGATTTGCTACTTCAAGGGTGTTGTCTCCCACGATTGGACATCTACACCTTTCTTTGTTCTTCTTCACAATATTAAAGGGGTTGTCCCGCGCCGAAACGTGTTTTTTTTTTTTTTTAACCCCCCCCCCCCCCCCCCCCCCCGTTCGGCGCGAGACAACCCCGATGCAGGGGTTAAAAAAACAAACCGCTCAGCGCTTACCTGAATCCCGGCGGTCCGGCATCTTCATACTTACCTGCTGAAGATGGCCACCGGGGTCTGCTCCCTCCGTGGACCGCAGCTCTTCTGTGCGGTCCATTGCCGATTCCAGCCCCCTGATTGGCTGGAATCGGCACGTGACGGGGCGGAGCTACACGGAGCCGGCATTCTGCACGAGCGGCTCCATTGAATACAGCAGAAGACCCGGACTGCGCAAGCGCGGCTAATTTGGCCATCGGAGGGCGAAAATTAGTCGGCTCCATGGGAACGAGGACGCTAGCAACGGAGCAGGTAAGTAAAAAACTTTTTATAACTTCTGTATGGCTCATAATTAATGCACAATGTACATTACAAAGTGCATTAATATGGCCATACAGAAGTGTATAGACCCACTTGCTGCCGCGGGACAACCCCTTTAATAAAGCTAATACTGATCTGGTTCCATCAATGATTGTGTCATGGCCATCCACATCAAGGGAAGCTGCGCAATGCCACCATCATTAAAGTTTACTACTTTCACTACTTCCAGAGGTGAAAGTCGAAAACTTTTACACATCAGTCCGAGAAGCAATAGATAAAAAAAACACCAGAGAAGGACATTCCATACAGCATAGGAGACATCAGTGCAAAAATAGGATAGGGGAGTTAGACAGACATTGTTGGCTATAGGCTGGGGAAAAGGAATGAGGCAGAGGAGCGTCTCATACAATTCTGCCAAGAAAATCAGCTAGCTGTCACAAACATGTGCTTCCAACAACCAAACCACTGGTTGTATACATGTACATGTTACAGTGGCAAACATCACAATAAAATCGATTTTATCCTGGGTGATCAGAAATCAAAAAGCTTTTTTCTCTTAGTGAAGACATTCCCTAGTGAAGACTGTGGGTCAGACTATGAACTATCGGTGGCTGAGGCAAAATGCCAGTTCTGCAAAGCCAAGAAACCAGCAGTTTAACATCAATAAGGTCTTCCCCACACAAGCAACTGAGGTAAAGAACAGATTTACTTTGCTCAACATTGAAGAAGGGTCACCAGAGGAACTGTGGGAAGAAATCAAGTATTGGGACTCAAACCCAAGACCTCCTGTTCTCAGACCATCGGCTCTCCCTGTTGAGCCATCCAGGCCTTTGGACAAATTCCCCTACATACCCAAGCCTTGTTTTTTGTTCCTACCTCCTGCTGCTGACCCCACCTGTGTCTTGATTGTACTTTCTATAAAAGCCTGGCCCTGATACTCCAGCATTACCTGATTATTCTGCCCCAAAGTGTTTGATCCAGCTTCTCTTCTGCCTACTATTGCTATAAGACATCCTGATACTGACTTCTGGCTTCCCTCATCCATTGTACTGAAATTGTGATTACTTGTTGCTGACCTCTGGCTTTCCATCTGACTATGCTTTTACATCTCATCCATTTATACTTCAACCAGGACTTCCCTGAAAACCACTCCTTGCTATCTTGACTACTCTCTACGGACCTGCACGGCTACTACACTTGCAGCTCCTATCCAGCCCCGGTAAGATGTTACATCAAGACTGCCATCACTGAAATGGCTCAACAGCACATGCTATACAAGAAACTTGGCAAACCTGGCAAATGGATATCCAAAGAAACTATTCACTAAGCAGACAGGAGAAAAGCACAAAGGCAGTTGGGGCCAAGGATGAAATGCAATGTGTAAAATATATAATACAATTCAATGTATCAATATGTATAAAAAGGCGGATGAAAATCCAAATAAAGTTACTCTTCTCACTTTATTTGCCATACCCTGCATTGAATTTCACAAGAAAAATGAACACTTTCAACATATTTCCGCTTTGAAAAAACATTCCACTTAGAAATTTCACAAATTAGAGGGGATGCTGGCTCTGTTCATCAGTAATTTCTAGTTAAGCCCTTGATTGGAGTTATTTAGAAAGTACAATATGTATCCATTATATAATTGTATTCCGTGCAATGTTTTGTGTCACTTCCATTCAGTATGAGATGCCAGCACATCTGCTGCTGTAATTTATCATGACTGTAGATATCTATTCAGCTGTTAGATAGCAGATCCTAATGCAAGTAGCATAAATCGCTCATATTTCATAGTATCTGTAATGCAAAACACACACACATTTACAAAATGAATGAATATTTAATAGAAAGAACACCTTTTGTTGCTTGTGGAACTATTGTGGTCTTGGGGTCTATCCTGTTTGGTTCATAAAAAGATTCAGATATGATAGAGTCATGAAAAGCATCATTGTTAGAGCCACAATTTTTGCTTAAAAAAAGTTTTTTTTTTGTTTTTTTTTTTGTCACCGGTCATACATAACTCGGAATGCTCAGCTATTTCAGCCATGAACTTGGTTGGGTTTTGGACATTGTCAGGAATAGATTTTAGGAAACTGTAGTTTGTCAGTAAAAAATGTACATGGATAAATTCCCAGGAAGTGCGATAAATGGAAATAGTTTTTTTTAATATTGAAAGAACACAGACATGAAACTCTTAGTGCAGATCTATCACTTGAATATGTTGTCCTGCTTAAGGACTATTGGCCCAAAAAGAACATTTCATCATTTGGTTTGTAGAGTCTCACAGATATTGAGTCTGCTGGATGCAAGAGGGGAGTGCTCCCTTCTTTCCCCCTGTTCTCTCCCTAGTGACATCTGCACTGCATACAGATGTTGACCTTCCTTACCTTTTCTTTTGGATGAACATATTCCGAGATGAGTGGCATGAGATAAGCAACTTTAAAAAAAAAAAAAAAGGATTTTGTGATATTCTGTCAGGAAATATCTAGGCTATATGTGTCTATGTGTGGCCAACTAGTGGTTGTGATATGAATTGCAGCCTGTCGTGAGGTTTGCCAGTATGTTGCAATATCGTACAGAATTTATGTAGTGAGAAATTGCAGTCCTCAACACAATTCAAGGAAAGGTAAGCGTAGACACATCTGTACAATGCAGGTACGGGGGTGGGGGCCTAAGGAATGCTTCTCTCAGGAGTACAGGAGATGCATAACTATATTTTCTGCTAATTGGTCCTATCAGCCAAAAGGAAACATTTTGGGGGAGGGGTTAGTATTACAGCATATCTTTTCATATAATATGCTGCCCCAATATGGTTCCCTGCATCGGCAAAGAGATGCTAAGCTTTTTTCCCATGAAAACGCCTTGTATTCTCGGGAATTTTACATGGATGGCAAGGGCGATATCGGGCAGCGATTCACAGCCCAATATCACCCTCGCCTGTGTGAAGTTAGCCTTAAATAAAGCTTCACATTATGGTTACCAACCCGATTTAAAGGTGTTTTCTCTTCAAAGATACTCATCACTTACTGATTCTAGCCATTTGCCATAACAGTAGTAGATGCTCATACCCCTTTAAACGTGCAGGATTTCTTTCTGCTTCCGCAAGCTCTGATTGTCATAACCTTTTTGTTTTTTGTTGATCTGGTTGTATTTTTATGGTGGAATCTTGGGGTACATATAACTTTGCCGTTTGAGGGTGGTGGAATGTTTTCTTTGGGTTTTTTTTTTTTTAAAATCAGTTTATTTCTAAGCCATCCTAGCCAAAGCTCATAGTAGCTAAAAATCTGTCCTTGTCCTTGATGGATACAAAGATGCTCGGCCAATTACAATACAGTTATTAGAGCTGAGGCTTATAACAAGTCATGCACTTATGTGTATACAATATGGCCAGGGTACACTTTTATCAATTGGCAGCAAACAATGAAGGGTCTTTTTGCTTAAAAACCATGAAAAATTGATACAGTATTTATAATTTGGGAAATGTTATATTATTTGTACATTAATTATATTTTTCATAATTCAAATAATAATCTTTATTTGTTGAAACCAAGATAAGGTACTTTTTTATGTTTTTTAATAGCAACATAGTTGCTCAGTGGTTAGCAGGGGTCCTGGATTCAAATCCAACCAAGGGCAGCATCTGCATGCAGTTTGCAGGTTCTCCCTTTGGGTACTCTGTTTTCCTTACACACTCAAAAACATACTAATAGGCGAATATAGATTGTGAGCCCCCATGGGAACAGAGTGCAATGTAAGTGATGATAATTTGTTTACAGTACTGGGTAATATACATGCACTATGTAAAATAAATAAATGGGGGTGGGGGTGGAATTTATCAAGACTGGTGCTTCAATGTCATTTTTAATACATTTAGCACATCTTCCTCCAGTGGAGTTCATATTAAGGGGTTGTTATGGGAATAATATTATATTCCAGCTGAATTCACTATCTGCTCCAAATGAATTGTAGCATGCATGCAAAGTATCTGAGTCTCACTCCATGTTGGTCAATAATTAGTACACTTCTCGTTTATTCTTAACCTCACAGAACACACATGCCCCATGACCGTTAGCCATAGCCATAAGTAATGACTCTAATGATTAACATATGTTAACGCCTTAAGGTGTATGTTACTACTAACATGTAATTTCTAGAAAACGCAACTAGAATAGACTTTAGTAATATCACTGCTAGGCCAAAGGAGGGCAAAGATAGGCGGTATGAGCAGCCCCCCCTTATGAGCAGTGGGCATCCCAGGGCTTCTCTTGAGAAAGACCGGTAGAATAGCAGTATTAGGCCTGAGAACTGTGTGTGTGAGATACGCATAAGAATCTAATACGTTCCAGCGTACAATATGTTAACCATTTAAATGCTGTTATTTCTTAGAAAGGTAGATATACAAAGATATATATATATATATATATATATATATACACACACAATAGAATACATATATAATTAATATGACACAGTCCCTCGTTCTTACATTTTTTCCTGCACCTCAGGCTGTCCATGCACCAACATAAGAATATTACACAGCTATGATCTGCATTAGGTTTACAGTATAATTTCATAGAATGTTAGAGTTGGAAGGGACCTCCGGGGTCATCGGGTCCAACTCCCATGCAGGATCACTAAATCATCCCAAACAGATGTTTGTTTGAAGACTTCCAGTGAAGGAGAACTCGCCACCTCCTGTGGTAACCTGTTTCACTCATTGATCACCCTCACTGTCAGAAAGTTTTTTCCAATATCTAATCTGTGTCTCCTCCCTTTCAGTTTCATCTCATTGCTGCTAGTCTTTCCTTGTACAAATGAGAATAGGGCTGATCCCTCTGCACTGTGACAGACCTTCAGATATTTGTAGACAGCTATTAAGTCTCCTCTCAGTCTTCTGTTTTGCAAGCTAAGCATTCCCAGACCCTTTAACCGTTCCTGTTACCTGTGTAAATTATAGTAAATCCTGTTGTTCGGGAAGCAGCTATGCCCCTTCCGTTGAGCCGGACCCACTTTCTGAAAATGTGCTGTGAGCTGTGTAATTCTGAAAAAGTTACACATTTTTACTCAAAAAAGACTTGTGCCTACATGTGCAACTTTTTAATGATATTTTTGCTTTGATAAATCCCGTCAGTGTCTTTAATTTGACAACATGCCTTAAAAACTTTTTCATGCTTTTTAACGTGGCCTTAAGGACAGCTTAACAAGAGCGTAAGTGCATTTGTGCACTTCCAAGCGCGGCATTTTTGCTGGATGAATTATGCCTTTTTGCGCGTGCATCTGCATAATTTACTGTACTTTTTGCCCCCACAAGGCATGTACATTTGTACACAGCAAACAAACCCACTGATTGAAATTGAAATGGCCAATCAGTTCCAGATGAGTTCTTTTTCCAACGCAAGTCCGCAGTGTGCATTATACGTGCATCTATTGACTTCCCCTCCATTGACTTCTATAGCAAACTTTGGTGCAGAAAAACGCAAAAAAAATAGAACATGTCTGAACTGCGCACAAAATACGTAATTTTGAACAACTCATTTAAATCAATGTGTTCTGTTCACTGCAGATTGTGCACAAATCTGCCCGTGTGAAGGGGTCCAATTAATGAAGACATTAATTTTACAATAACCCTTCTCATTATAGGATGATCATTGGAGACAGAGGTCAAATATTTAATGCTGCTCAATCGAAGAATCTCGAAGCGGCCACCACTGATCGGTTCAGCATGGAAAAGTTGGCATTACTGTGTTTATCTTTCATAACGGATTTAATCTTGCTTTGAGAAAATAAACCTTTGGAATATGTTTCTCTGAATGCTGACACCAAGTGTATGAGTTTTTATATGGAGTGTGTGTAAACAAGCTGTACAGCAGGGGACTTATTCAAATGTGTAATATAAGGAGTACACAATGAAACAGTGTTTTCTTTCTGCACGAGATATACACTGTAACACTGTAACACTGGATTATGGTTACTGGACTTGTATCTGAGGAAATAGAAAGGCGAAATGTTAAAGTCATACACTGTGCTTTTATGTTGGACAGACATGAGATTTTTCGCTTTATTCGTGGCCATCTGTATTGCCAAGTTTTCGTAAAGATAGAACTTTCATGGCTTAGTATGGCAAAAAAACAAATATGAAACGACTAAATCATTCTAGTATTCATAAAAAAAAGGACCAGAAAAGTCCATATATTCTATAAGTCTCTCTTTGTGAATATTAGATCTTCTGGCAATATTATACAGCCATGGAGTAATTATTATTTATTTTAGTCATTTATATAGTGCGTACATTTTCTGCCTCACTTGACATAGGCTTTGTCCCCATTGGGGCTCACAATCTAAATTCACCTATGTCTTTGGGAGTGTGGAAGGAAACTGGAGTAACACGGAAGAAAGCCACACAAACATGGGGAGAATGTACAAACTCCATGCAGATGTTGTCCTTAGGTAGACTTGAACCAAAAACCCCAGCACTGCAAGGCAACAGTGCTAACCAACCACTAAGCACTGTTAAGGCTTCTTCACATGGGCATTTTTTAGTCCCGTGATTATCATGGCCACATAACGGGAGAAAAGGACATTCATGTGTTTAAGCCCAAAAGGCTCCCTCTGACGAGCGTATTTGTGTGCGCAAAATATACGCATGCAATACGCGAATAATAGAACCCATTTGTTTTAATGGGTTCGTTCTAATCTCTATTTTTCGCATGCACTTTTCAAGCATGGAAATAGACACAGCATGCTCTACGTTTTTACTCCCCGTAGAGGTCATGGGGAGGTATGTAAATGTGCAATACATTGTGCAATTCCGTGAAAAGAGAGCAAGTGTGGACTAAGCAGCCTTTTAAATTGGACAGTACGCAAAAAACCCTGCCCTATGTGGGAAAAAGTACACTGCTATGCACCGAAACACATGCAAATCTACCCTGTACGTAGTTCAAATACATTGTACTCAAGCAAATGTTTTTGCACATACACTAGTGTGAAGGATTCTAAGGCCGGCTTCACACAGGTCGGGCGTATTTACGCATGCAAATTTTGACCATGGAATACACAGCAAATAGAACACATTGAATTCACTGGATTTGTTTACATGTGCATATTTTTCCTGCGCATTTTGATTGCGCTAAAAAAACGCAGCATGCTCTATTTTTCTGTAAATTGGTGCACCAAAAGTCCTCATAGAAATCAATGGGGATGCACAATACGCTAGGAGAGACATGAAACACTCTGTAATTGCACAGGAATACAAACACATCTTGAACTTAGGGTGCATTCACACGAGCATGTGCATGTGCCGTACATAGGTGCGCACAAAACTGTGCACCCATGTGCGTGCACAAACACGCGTGAATGCAGGTCCTTGCAGCATTACTTTCAATGGGGCCGCCGCCAGCTGCCCCATTGAATGCAATAGGATGCCGACAACCCCTGCAGTGATTTTCAGGGAAGGGCTTTGTAAATATTCTCCGCGGGAAGTCCCCTAGTCACTGAACACTGACAGCACTTCACAGTTTTTCCTGTATTATTTATTAAAAGGCCAAGACTTTCAGCATTAATCTTTTCTACTATTATATAACTTCTACTCCAAAGCCTTTTATTTCTGTAAAGTATGTAGTGCTCACAGTAAGTTTTTAAGATGTTTTTAATAATTTCTGATTTATTGTCTGAATTCTTATTTTTGAGGACATTATCCCAGTCAGTAAGGTTAAGGGCATTGCTAAGCTAATTAAACTTTGCCTTCCTAAAGTTTAGTATTTTCATAGCTCCCTGAAAAAAACTCCCTTTTGAAAGACACGTGGAATGTTTTTTTTATATTATGGTCACTATTTCCTAGGTGCCCCTCAATTTGCACCTGTTATTCTGTCAGGTCTGTTGTTTAATATTAAGTCTGAAATGGCCATCCCTCCTGTACAAGTTGGGCAAAGTAATTATCATTAGTTATTGACATAAACTTGTTACCTTTATGAGATTCACAGATTTCGGCTTCCAAGTTTATATCCAGATAGTAAAAGTTCCCCGTAATAATTACTTCATTGTGTTTTCCTGCTTTATCTATTTGCCTAAGTAATAGATTTTCAGTGGCTTCTATTATATTTAGTGGCCTATAGAAAACCCCTGTGAGGATTTTATTATTATTTTTCCCTCCATGTATTTCTACCCATAAAGACTCCACATGTTCACCTCTCTTACATATATCTCCCCATAGTGTGGGCTTTAAACCCCTCTGCCTTTCCGATTTTTATGATCCCTTCTGAACAGACTATAACTCTCTAAGTTCATCGCCCAGTCAAAGCTTTCATCCAACCAGGTCTCAGGTATTCCCACTATTTCAGAGTTTTCCTCAGACATTATTACATCCAGTTCATCTACCTTATTGGTCAGATTTCTAGCATTAGTCAATATACAGTTTAGAACGCTTTAGTTATTATTTATTTTAGGTGTATCCCTATCAACTGTTCAGCCAGTTCTAACTGTTCAAACCTCTCCCACCACTCCACCTCCATTTTAATTACTTAGTCCTGTCTATACAGTCTTCCCCTCTACCTTTCTGGTTGCCTTTCCCCATAGTATCTAGTTTAACCCTTTCCAATCCAATTTGTATCCTGATTTTCCTAGGGGGCTTACTCTTTTTCTGCCATTGTACAAAGGCGCGATCTGCTGGCTAAAGCCTGTACTGCATGAGGTGACACATTGGATAGGCTCCGACAGCAGTGAGGCTGTCAATACACAGTAAGAGAACCCCGACTGATGTTTTCCAACATCGGAGCTGTACAGTCTTAAACCCTAATGTCTTCACAGGTCAGACAGTGGAGTGGAAAGGGTTAAACACTCCCCCAACCCTCTAGCCATCTTCTTCCCCAGCACAGCTGCAACCTCTCTATTGAGATGAAGCCCGTCCCTATGGTAGAGCCTGTAGCCAACAGCAAAGATCTCCAAGAACCCAAATCCTTCCTTTCTAAACCAACTCCGGAGCCACTTGTTTATCTCTATAATCTTCTGCTGCCTTTCTGGTGTGGAATGTGGTACAGGTAGTATTTCAGAAAATACTACGGTGGAGGTCCTAGGCACACTGCTAGGGAACCTAGCAATGTCAGTGTGTGAAAACAGAGGGACTGAGTCTGGGACAACTGTTGGGTGCTGAAGCAAACAGCAGCAGCATGGAGGAGAGTTACCAGGCACACTCACTTGCATTCAGTGAAGGGTGATACATAATGTCCCTGAAGGCCTGTAAATCCTCCAGACTTCCACTATCCTTGTCTGCAGTCTAGCCTGACCCCTGACTTGCAGCTGTCATATTGACATTACTGTGTTGAGAATTACTGATAACACACAGAGACCTTGTGTGATAGCGGACTGCTGCCACCTGTGCTGCCGCTGCCCACTTCTATCATGTCGACAGACTGCAGCCCCTAGCAGCTGCAATTAATTATCTGTGATTAGGACTAGTGCAGCTCCAGAGCATGGATTAACTCAAAGAAGCTGGACGGCCCAGTAATCCTTCCTTTTGCTGTGGCTGGTACAGACAGGTTCTGTCTGCCCTGCCCATGTGCAGTGCAAATATTTTTTAAAGACCACGGATTGTGCTTTTTACTGCTAGATACTGCAGACAGCAGAGAAAAACATGTTTTTTTTGTGAGGCTGCTTATAAATTTATGGACGGTTGGCAACCCTAGGAGGAGGAGAAGAGGAAACACAAACTCCTTACTTATGTTGTCCTTGGTACCCCAGCACTGCAAGGCAACAGTGCTAACCACTGAGCCACCATATTCCTCCTGAAATACATACTCCATGCAGATGTTGTCCTTGGTCAGATTTGAACCTTAGACCTCAGCACTGCAAGGCAATGGTTCTTACCACTGAGGTACAAGAAGAGGAGGAGGAAATTTTAGTGGGTTAAGCAGAAACAAACCACCTGAGGTTCGGGTTCATGCTTAACCAAATTTTTAGCAAAGAAAGCACATGACAATCCACCTGGATAAACAGGCTGTTGTTCATCTATGAACGACTACCCGTCTACTGTGAATGGAGGCGAGCAGATGAAACGATCTGTATTTACAGTGTTTCCTCAGACACAAACGATACATTTAAAGAATACCCCGAACTGATGCAAAGATATCAAATGAAGCAAGCATACAGACATGACCCAAGCATCTATGCTGCCTGAGTCAAAGTGTGAAATGGTGCCCCTCCCTACACATACCTACATTTCAGACACGAGGAGCTACACCTGCAACCTGGTCCTTTCCCTATAGCCTTCTTATTGGCTGTGCTGGTATGGCAACATAAACACTTACCGTAGCCAACCGGCATGTTATGCCCCAGCATTTACTGAAGAAGAGGTCTATCCTTGGAATGCGTTTTGTGCTGGTCATACTCCTCATTTAATACTTATTATTGTACCTGTTACCATGCGGCGGTTGCTGGTCCTCCCAGGGTGGCAGTGTGTGGGGTCCCGCGGTCGGGCGCGTCCCCCCGGCTTGCTGTCCGGCTGCCGGGCGCACGGGTGCCTGGCCGGCATGGGTGGCGTGGTACTGGTGTTGCGTGGCGCAGTGCGCGTGCGCACCTGTGAGTGCAGCTGCCATGCACAAGCTCCCTTTTGTTGTGTTCTGTGTGGGAGTTGGCTGTCTCCCTCTCTCTGCCCCTGGGCAGAGGCTTTTGCTTAAAGGTCGGGCAGAGACTTGCAATCACTGCCAGTTATTGGTTTCCCTCAGTGTGCTAGCTAGTCTGCCTCTGTTGGTCTCCTGCTCCTGTCAGCTTGTCTGCTATACTTGCTATTATCTGCCAGGTTTTACCATCTGCCTAAGTTCAGCTTAGTATTGTTCGTGTTGGTTATTTACATCTGCCTTTTCTGTCAGTGTTCTACCCTTTCCATCCTGGTACGCCAGTGTCCCTTTTTCGGTCCCTAGTGAGAGTAGGGACCGCCGCCCAGTTGCCCACCTGGGGTTAGCCAGGAGTGGAGGCAAGCAGGCAGCGACAGGGGTTGTGGGTGAGATCTAGGGCACCCAGGCTGGCGTATCAAGGGTAGTATACCGTAACAGTACTATCATCACCATTTTTTGGAGTCATTGTGCCTTGCGCCATTCCTTTTTCTTTTACTTTCACCCAGTATTAATAGTTTCCCCCTCAGTGTTGCAGCTCTAATAGTGACACCAATATTAATAGCATCCCCGATAGCGGCCCCAATGATAATAGCATCCCCATAGTGTACCAAATAGTAATAGTATCCCCAGTTGTGATTCCAATAGTAATAGTATCCCTTTTGGTGGCCCAAATAGTAATAGTATGCCCCATCATGGCCGTAGTAGTAATAGTGTCCCGCTCAGTGGCCCAGCATTAATAGTGACTCCAATATTGGCCCCAGTATTAATAGTGATCCCCATACTGGACCTCAATACCACAAGCAGTGCACTCATTCTGTCGACATCTCCGTCGTGCAGCTGCCATGCTGTCATCAGAGACTGACGCCTTCTGAACTCTCTCTGGCAACTGCAATGCAAACAGGCATCTACATGCTGGGGGCAGATGTCAGTGGTCACAGCCTCTGTTGACAACATGATGACCGTCTAAACAGAGCTGTTCACAGAGTGAGTGCACTGCTTGTGGGGTTGCTGTCCGACCGGCTCACAGCTGGCAATTAATTTCTATCGGCCATTAATATGCCCCTGTGAGGCCCTTCAGCCTGCCGCCTGAGGTGGCAGGCTCAGGTTGCCTCATGGAAGGGGCTCCTCTGCAAGCATATAAGCATACATGGACATGAGTAAAAGAAACTGACACTTGATAATGAACACATGGATATATGTAGCCAATGTCCATTGCCTAATCAAGAGTGCCTAAAGAGACTGGGCCAGTCAGCAAATCAGGGGCATTTCAGTGGTTAGTTTGCTTTCCATTTTGAATATATGGAGCGGTCCAGAAGAAAGGAAGCATTCAGCCACTTGGCCAGTGTCCACAACAAAGGTACTGGATATAGCATAAGCATAAGTACATACCTCTGTTAAACAGCCTGTCTGGCAGAAATAACAGAGTTGGCAGGAGGAGACTGCAGAGTTATCTTAAAAATGAGCAAGAGTAATAAGCTCGATGTGGAGAACACCTTGATGAGCAGTCCAGGACCCCTAGGGCAAGTATGGTCGAATATAGCCACATCTGGTTGGTATGACTATAGAGAGCAACATGAAGGTTTGTGTGTACCCTTGGTGATAGGCATAGATTTAAAAGCTGTAAGTTCAAGTCAGGTATGGAGCTCTAACAGCTTATCTAGCTTTTTCATTGGGCATTGTATCTACATTAAAGAGCAGGCTGGGAACCATTGAATGCTAACAGCTCATGACTCATGCGTGTCCTGTTATCTATCTTAGACTTGAAAGATTCATCCATCCAGGCCACCAACTGGAACATTTCTATGAATTAATATGTGTTATCAGGAAAATATGTCCCCAGATGTATCTATGTGCCAAACATTAGCTGACAGGTAAAGTTTTCATTTTATCTGACACAACGTATTCTGAACAATCGAAGATATTACAAAAGAGAACCAGATGTGCTCGACTGTTTGTGACTGAATTCTGTTAAATGCTCAGAAATGTTCCTCATAAACAGTGCAATTATTGTGCATTTTTCTTAGGTTCACATGGGGGAAAAACTGCGAAAAGCAGGACAAAACTACATGGAAATACCTGTTCCTACGCGGAAAATGTTTTTTTAAATTGGATACAATTACAACAAATAACAGTACTATGCGCTGACACTCACTACTCACTTAACAGCCTGATTATTGCCCTCCCCAAATTTTGTTCATGTGCAAATACACTCCATTGCGGTTACATTCATCTGTTGAAGCCCTTAATGTCATGCAAGTCAATGAGTAAATCAGGCGTGAAAACATGTAAACAGTATTATCTATAGAGCCTATTTCACATGGGCGACAGCGATACTGCCGCGAGAAAATCGCAGCTATATCGCATCTGTGTTCTGTGTGTTTTCTCTAATATCACAATTTTGTAGCGCTCTTTTGCCGGGATTTTTTGGGGGCTTGAAATATATGCTCTACCCTGAAAAAAAGCCCTGGCTGCATTAAAATTAAAAATCTCTTTAGCTCTGGCAAACTTGCTTGTAGTTTTTAGCAAGCTTGGAGGTTCAAAATCCCTACCTCCTAGAAGCGCTGGTTGTCATTGGTTCCCGAGTGCTGCAGCTCAGCCAATGAGAGCCAGCGCTCGATGAGCCAATCACAGCCATTCAATGCAAAAGTTAGCCTAAAACAGCACCACTTCTGTCTACGTACTGTCTGGTAGTGCAGCTCCACCCCATTCAAAGAAAAAAACCTGAGCTGCAGTACAATGCACAACCCAAGAGTGGAGCTGTTTCTGGAAAAAAGCAGGCATGTTTTTCTAATGTGATACAACTAGACATGAGCGAGCATACTCGCTAAGGACAATTGCTCGAGCGAGCATTTTCCTTAACGAGTACCTGCCCACTCAGAAGACAAGGTTTGGGTGACGGCGCGGTGAGCGGTGAGTTGCGGGAGTGAGCAGGGGGGAGCGGGGGGAGAGAGATCTCCTCTCCGTTACCCCCTGCTCTCCTCCGCCGCTCCCCGCGGCGCCCGAACCTTTTCTTCCAAGCGGGCAGGTACTCGCTAAGGACAATGCTCGCTCAAATAATTGTACTTAGCGAGCATGCTCGCTCATCTCTAGATACCTCTTTAAGGGCTCCCACATACTTGCATTTTTTTAACGGGAATGGGACTTTCTAATGTTAAAAACACAATGCAAGTTTGTGCTTTGTGATTTTTGTGCGATGCGTTTTTAACATTAAAAAATCCTATTGGCATTCGCGTTATAAAAATGCAGCATTAATGACTGCGAAATCTCACAGCGGAATCAGACGCAGCTCCCCCCAGAGACCCTATACCCATCTCTCCGGATCCGCCGCAAGCGTCTCATCCGGCGTGCATACGCACTGCAGTGTATGACGCGCCGGCGCTGGGCGGTGACTCGATTTCCCACGATTGACTGCAATGGAAGCTGTCTGTACGATTTTATGGACAAATTAAAACATGCTGCGATTCTCCCCCGCGAGCGGAAAATCGCAGTTGATCTCCGCTCCTGGGCAGGGGAGAATTGTTTAACATGGCATGTCTATAAACGAACATTGCTGTGGAATTCGTGGAGGGTGTCTGACAGCGAACTCCGCAGTGATAATCCGTCCGTGGGCATTCGACCATACAGCGAGGCTGTTGTCTGAACTGCCCGTCACTGTGCCACACAGCGGTGAAATAAAAACCTGGAAAACAAATGATGCTATAAACATGCAAACAAAATAATTGATTTAATTCCGAAAAGTTTTTGTTGCAAGTTTTTGTGATGTCAAAAAAGCTGTAAATGTTCTGCAGATGGTGAATGAAGTCTTCGGAGCGCAGAATGAAACACTTGTTGGAAATGGAGGCTCATTTTGTTTTGTATTATAACATTAAACTTATCCAAGAGGTAAAGGAAAAAATGAAAAACATGCGAGCGTCCAAATAATTCACAATTGACAGGAGCTTAGTGAGCGCACTTCTTGCATTTGTGGAACTTGATTAACTGCCTGGTAGTAATGGTATAAATTAGTGCATCCCACATAGTTAGTTTATGATATGATTTATTTATTTGGTCATTTCTGTCTCATATTTATCAATCCTCTTAATATAAACCTGTCAGTTTGGTGGAAGAGCGCTGGAGAAGAACTGCACACACAATTGTATATTTAACCTAGTCTGCAGAGAAACATCGCTTATGCATTGAGATCTAAGAGTTGAAGTGAGTCATTATTAAGCCTTGTATGCGGCTGGTTAGCATTCATATGGAAGTAATATCATCGAGGCTTTCCACTCAAAGCAAGCATTGTGGTCCACGATTTGTGGATGGAATCAACCATTTTTTTAAGCTAGCCTTTTTAATGATCTTCAATGTGTTTACAAAGTGAGAGGAGAAGGCCTAAAATTTCTGAGCATCTGTCACAGATCAGCATTTTGCAAAAGTGTGAGAAAGTTTTCTTTTACTATTTTTTCTGGTTTAAACCAAGAGTCACATTTCCATATGAAAAATAAGTTATGGTAATTATATTTGTATTGCTTATATGCAGATTGACATGGATACTGTGTACAAATTAAATGCTTACAATGGGCTCCCCACATCTGAGTATGTCTTTTTTTAATATGGAGTATTAGGGCTCATTCACACGAGCGTAGCGATCTTTGGTTGGTGGTGTCATGGCCACAGCAAGACCGAAAATTGAGTGAACGGGCGCAAACTTCTGCCGTCTGTGCGCCCGTTCAGACGGTCCAGGTCCGGCGCATATATACGCCGAGCCTGGATTGCTGTTGGGCAGGGGTAGACAGTTTAGCTCTCCCCATTTTCACCGGCTCTCAGCAAGAGAAGGGGCAGAGCAGAGGCTAGTGTGTTATGTTCTGCCCCCTTTCTGCCCCTTGTTGGCTGCCAGCAATGGAAGGGGGTGGCAACTTAGCAACTAGCTACTGCCACCTCCCATTGCAAACAACCGGCAAGGGGCGGAGAGAAGGTGAGAAGGAAGTGGGAGATTAGCAGACACGCTGCTAAACTCCCTGTCACCTCCCTTCTGTGGCAGCTACTATAGGAGTTTATGGAAACCGGCACCGTATTCTGGCCAGAAAATAGTTCCTGAACTATCTTTTCTGGACGATGTAAAAGTGCCTAGCCGAAATGCGCTCGTACGCACTATCTTGGCCAGGCGCTTTTACGCCACAGGAATACGCCCATCTAAAATGATGCATTCTAAACCAATGCATCAAATGGGCAGCGTATTTTGGCCAGCCGTGAAAGTGCAGCCAATATACTCTCGTGTGAATGAAGCCTTAGGGCATATAGATGTCATAGAGTGGGAGTCCTCACTATTAACTTAAACAGTGAGTAATTGCAAACAATGGATCGAGTGACCAGCGCTCCATTCACTGTCCATGGAGATAGCGAAGTAATGCAGGGATCATGCATGTGCACTGTTGCTACATTCGCTAGGGGGACTTGAGTGCATTATTCTTGTGATCCCTGTGGGTCCCAACAGTTGGGCCCCCCGGTGATCATGCATTTATCAGTTATGTAATTGATAGGTGATAAATGTTGCTGGTGGGATAATCCCTTTAATTCCTTAAGGCCCAAGCGCCATAAATTTACTGGGATTTAATCCCGTACGAAAGTAAAAATAAATTGCGAGATTAAACCCCCAGTAATCTAGTAGGACAATGAAACGGATTCTGCCTTCTCCTTTACTGGCTACATACTGCTCAATGAGCACTATGTAGTGCAGGGAGAAAATGGAAGTGGTACTTCCGCTATTTGACCCTATAATCATGTGATCGATGGGTGCCCCCTGCCACAACAGAGCTGCAGGGTCCTGGCAAACTCCGATCAGCTCTGCCAATGACTTTGGATGTCCTAGCTATAGTGGAAAAGTGTGAAGTTATAAAAACAATACAATGATAAGGACCCTAAGAAGTCTTATATGATGCAATGGGGGACATGGATGTTAAAAAAATATTTACAAAAGTAAGTAAAAAAAAAAAGAATATATATATATATATATATATATATATATATATATATATATATATATATATATATAATAAAATGACGCACCACTTACGTCAACCGAAATCGGCACCATACGCCAGGACCATACAAATTCTAAATCAAAATGTCTGAAACAAAATAAAGGAGCCCATTCCTATATTTTATTTTAGCATAAATATACTAATTTTAGAAATAAACAACTAAAAATTTTAAAAAATCGTGTTATTAGCTTTTAACCCCCAATAAAACAAAAAAAAAAGGAAAAAAAGTCAGTGAAAAAAAGATATTAAAAAATAGCCCGATATGTCACAGAAAAAAAAAGCTACAAAAATTATTCTGCTAGCTAAATAAAAAAAAAAGGGTAGTAAAACCACCACAGGGGTAAAATTTCTAAAAAGTGTCTGGTCCTTTAGGGGTTAAAGCTGATCAAAACAGGTTTCAACTGCCAGACCTACATTGATCAGCTTGTCAATAACAGGTCTGCATTTAGAAAAGGGGTAGTCCTGATGGCAAACTACTTTAACCAGAAGAAAACAATTTCCTACATTAAGTTCTACTAAATATGTAGCAGTGACATCAGGTGGAAAGGCATATCCTCTCCACATTTCTATGGGTTCCATCTCGGTTCACTGCTTTTTTCCCACTCCAATCCAGAAATATACTAATAGGTAAACTGGCTGTAGACCATGTAGCTGAGTTAGGGAATTTAGATTGTGAGTGATAATTGTTGTGCAGCGCTGCAAGACATGTTGATGTTATATAAGGCAACAGAAAATAAGAAGTCATCTTTAACTACTTTGCAACCGCGGGTGGTAAATTTACCTTCTTACTGGGCCCTGTGCAGCAGCGACATAAATATATGTTCCTGACTCTGCAGGCAATCGTGTTGGAATACCTAACACAGGCTGCTGCTAACAGTGAGTGGTTCAGTCAACGGGACCTGATTGGATTATGTGATAGGACAGAGGCTTCATTCACACGGGTAAATTGGCCCAGCTAACTTACATGCGCAAAAAAATAGTGACTATTAGATCCAATGATTTCCTAAGGAGACATTCAGACAAAAAATTTTTAGCCGTGCAAAAAAAAAAAAAAAAAAATCGCACCTAAACAGATAGGACATGAGCAACTGAAATTCCCTGCTGTGTGAAAAGATAGGACCTATCTTTTGTGCGCAAAGTGCAGAAGCCTTCATAGACTCCTGTGGGAGACTATGCGAGGCAGACGAAAAAGGGAGAATAAGGGATTCCCCAGCAGCGAGATGTGGGGTGCCCCAGCAGGGGAGTTGGAGGGATTCCCCAGCAGTGGGTTGAAAGGATTAACACATAAGTCTGGTCTGTGCAAATTTCAAAAGACAAGCCAATAAACTTATCATCATCTAGACTAAGGGCTCCTTCACGTGGACATATTTGTGCCCACAAAAATTGCTTGCATGATAGCCGAGAATATAACCTATTGATTTCAATGGGTTCATTCGCATTTCCTTTTTTTTGTGTGTGCATTTCTCGCCCATGCAAACAAAACTCAAACATGATCTATTTTGTGCTTATTTGCACACCAAAGGGCCCCATAGAGGTCTAATAGGGGGTGCTCAAATGTACATGTAATATGTAATGGGATGTGTGAAATACAGCAATCAAAACTGCAGAGTGGGGTGTTGCGCACACATATGAACAGGCCCAGCAGCGCAAAAAAGTACAATACACAGCTCCTTCACACGCATACATTAAAACCCTTTGATTTCAATAGAGTGCTTTGGCACACAAAATTTGGCTGTATAAAAAATACACAACATGCCCTATTTTTGTTCGCGATTCCACACCCGTGGCCCCATGGGAGTTTGTACCAAACAAAATTGTGCGCTGAACTGCGTGATTTTGCAGTATTAATAACACCGGAGACTAATTGGGCTGGCCCACCTGCTAAGTCAGCTGCCCCACCTGTTCGAACATAGTGCGGTTGTGTCCCGTACTGAAGTGAACAGGCCCAGCAGCGCAAAAAAGTACAGTAAAGGAGCATGGTTACATTAGTTAGAGGAATACAGCACGTTCATGTGAAGGAGCCCACAATGCGCAGACGCATGCAAAAAAGTGCCTTGTTCATAGAGAAAATAGAATGCACTGAAGCGCATGCAAAAACGCATAAGCCTTAGTGAACAAGCCCTAAGGGTGCTTTTACACGGCACAATCTGTCAGGCAACAGCTGCCCAATAGCTCATCCCGGCGATAATCCTTTCTGTGCTTTTACACAGGAGTGAGCATCACTGACTGAATAGAGTCAGACCGGGCTGGGAATCGTTCCACCATTCACTGTAATCAGGCAATCATTCATAATGGAGCAACTGCATGTTTACACGAAACGATACATCATTCAGTTTTGTGCATGCAGAAACTGAACGATGAACGAGAAGTGAAAAAAAATGCAACTAAAGAAATAGGACATCAGCGACTGAAATTCCCTGCTGCTCAAAAATATAGGTCTTGACCTATCTTGTTGCGCAAAACACGGGAGTGTCCATAGACTCCTATGGGACCTGGAAAAAAGGAATGGGGGGAGTTCAATGTCCAACGCTCGGAAAAGGAGACAGTTTTCTGTATTTTACACATTAGAAGTCATTAGAAGGATTTCTACCGACCGAGGGAATTCCGAACAACATTTTTTCAGTAACACACAGCTCCAGATCGTGTGAACGGGCGATCTAAATGCTAATGAGGCTTGGGACTTGATCGTGGAAAATCATCAATCACGTGATTTTCAGTGGAGTTAGCCACGATTTTTTGCACAACTCTTTGCATGATTAGGTCCACCGTGTGAACGAGCCCTCAAGAAGCAAAAGAGACTAAAGAATGTAAGTGTTCGGGGTTTTCTCTCATTTCCCCATTTTATTTTCGTAACTGCATGTGCTTTTATTTTGTCATGTTTTTGGTAAACTAAAAATATTAAGTGTATCCTTGTATGCGCTAAAGAATCCATTGGCTTTCTTTAGAGTGAATTAACCCTTTGACCATTAGGGAGCAGTGTCTCTTCTGAAACATGTGAATGAGACTTTGGTACCTACCGACTCACACAGTAGGTGTTGGCAGTAAGTTATTGTTTGTTCTGACTTTGGTAGGGTGTGAACTGACCATTCGGCACTGCAGTACATAAACCAGTGTCCAACATTGAATGACCAGGAAATAATTCAAGTGATACCACAGTATCAATCTACTTAAAAGTTCACCACTAAATATTACGTACGGTAAACACATAAAAGCACTGGACACACAGAAGGCAAATTGTCATTTTTATGCAGGGAAATTTTGCCAGCATCGCCTGGAGCCCCAGAAGGGGTTTGTTGTACCACCGAGTTCTCTGAAATGTAAATTGGCACAGTGGCATTGTATACTGAAGTCATGTAGATTGGAAGAAACGTTTCTATGCAAGCCAACTGTGTGGTGCCAAGGAATCATGGAGCAGTTGTCTGAAAGGTGGAGGGTCTTGAAGGTCTTGAATGCACCATTTAAGAAGCTAGAGAAACATAGCTACACTACTGCAAAACAGATGACCATTATGGGAAACAGACCTCCAAATATCGCAACTGAACATATGGTGTATTGCAAGTTCACTTTATACTGAGTACTGTATAGGCTTGCCAGCCCTGTCTTACCTCTGCATTCTTACAGAGAAAACTAACCACATCCTCATGAATCAACATTATTAAAGCATACTTTGAGATTTCTGTAATGCTCTTCCCGTTTTCTCAAATATCCTCACAAATGCAATTCTTTGGGTGCAATGCATGATAAAATGACACTTTTAGCAGCATAAATGTTAGGAGCAGGGTGTCACCGAACTAAAAGGGAGAATTCCTAAGCCTGGGTGGTTAAAAAGAAGGCAAGAAAAACATGAAAATAGAAGTAATAAGGACTTCTAAACATGGATATTTTAGCATATTCGTTATTTGCAGTAGCATGGGTTATTACTAGAGATGAGCGAACGTGTTCGGCCACGCCCCTTTTTCGCCCGAATACCGCGATTTCCGAGTACTTCCGTACTCGGGCGAAAAAATTTGGGGGGTGCCGTGGCGGCACGGGGGGTAGCAGTGGGGAGTGGGGGGGGGGAGAGGGAGAGAGAGAAGGCTCCGCCCTGTTCCCTGCTGCTACCCCCTGCACCGCCACGCCTCTCCCCGCCCCCGGCGCCCCCCGAATCTTTTCACCCGAGTACTGAAGTACTCGAAAATGGCGGTACTCGGGTGCGTAAGTACTCGAAACGAGTACGTTCGCTCATCTCTAGTTATTACTAGAGATGAGCGAACGTACTCCTCCGAGCTTGATATTCGTGCGAATATTAGGGTGTTCGGGATGCTCGTTACTCGTAACGAGTACCACGCGGTGTTCCGGTTACTTTCAGTTTCCTCTCTGAGACGTTAGCGCGCTTTTCTGGCCAATTGAAAGACAGGGAAGGCATTACAACTTCCCCCTGTGACGTTCAAGCCCTATACCACCCCCCTGCTGTGAGTGGCTGGGGCGATCAGATGTCACCCGAGTATAAAAGTCGGCCCCTCCCGCGGCTCGCCACACATGCCTTGTGAGTTAGCTGAGGAACAGTGCTGTTCTATTGGAGTTGCTGTAGGGAGAGTGTTTGTAGTGAGTGTAGGCTTCAAGAACCCCAACGGTCCTTCTTAGGGCCACATCTACGTGTGTGCAGGCTGCTGTTAGCAGTGGAGAAATTATTTTTTTCTCAAAATCGGCAGTGCAGAGCATTGCACCCGGCATTAGGGACAGAAGTGGTGCTTAGGCAGGGAGAGTGTTAGGAGTGAGTGTAGCCTTCAAGAACCTCAACGGTCCTTTCTAGGGCCACATTTAACTGTGTGGAGTACTGTGCAGGCTGCTGTTAGCTGTGTTGCTTTTTTTTTTTTTTCTCAAAATCGGCGGTGCAGAGCATTGCACCCTGCATTGATACTACAGGCACAGAATTGTGTAGGCAGGGCCACAACACAGTTATTAGTCATTGAATAGGCACAGTGGGCCTTTCCTTTAAAACAAAAGGGAAAAAAGTATATTTGCCCTGCCTCTGTCAGTCCTAAGGGCTCTGGGTACGTGTGTGCTGCGTGGAGAACGTAAAAAAATCAGACGCAACCAGCTACGGTTGAGTGCAGCCTTGCGCCAATTTCTTTCCTGCCTGGGAAATACCTGCTCTGCCACAGTTAATAACTCTGCAACAGTAAAGTTCTGTGACACTTTTGCAGGGCCGCAACACAGTTATATTAGTCATTGAATAGGCACAGTGGGCCTTTCCTTTAAAACAAAAGGGAAAAAAGTATATTTGCCCTGCCTCTGACAGCCGTCAGGGCTCTGGGTACGTGTGTGCTGCGTGGAGAACGTAAAAAAATCAGACGCAACCAGCTACGGTTGAGTGCAGCCTTGCGCCAATTTCTTTCCTGCCTGGGAAATACCTGCTCTGCCACAGTTAATAACTCTGCAACAGTAAAGTTCTGTGACACTTTTGCAGGGCCGCAACACAGTTATTAAACTTAGTAGTATTCATTGAATACACGCAGTGTGGCTTGTCCTTTGAAAAACAAGGGAAAAAATTGTATTTTGGCTGCAGGCTTGCGCCACTTTCCTTCCTGCCTGGGAAATCAAATCACTGTAATACACCATGCTGAGGGGTAGGGGTAGGCCTATAGAACGTGGACGCGGGCGAGGACGCGGAGGCCCAAGTCAGGGTGTGGGCACAGGCCGAGCCAGTGTGGTGGCCAGGGGTAGAGGCAGGGCCAGACCGAATAATCCACCAACTGTTTCCCAAAGCGCCCCCTCGCGCCATGCCACCCTGCACAGGTCAAGGTGCTCTACGGTGTGGCAGTTTTTCACAGAGACGCCTGACGACCGACGGACAGTGGTGTGCAACCTTTTTCGCGCCAAGATCAGCTGGGGAGGCACCACCAACAGCATGCGCAGGCATATGATGGCCAAGCACCCCACAAGGTGGGACGATGCCCGTTCACCGCCTCCGGTTTGCACCACTGCCTCTCCCCCTGTGCCCCAACCTGCCACTGAGATCCAACCCCCTCTGAGGACACAGGCACTACCGTCTCCTGGCCTGCACCCACACCCTCACCTCCGCTGTCCTCGGCCCCATCCAGCAATGTCTCTCAGCGTAGCGTCCAGACGTCGCTAGCGCCACAGTTTGAGCGCAAGCGCAAGTACGACGCCATGCACCCGCACGCTCAAGCGTTAAACGTGCACATTGCAAAATTGATCAGCCTAGAGATGCTGCCGTATAGGCTTGTGGAAACGGAGGCTTTCAAAAGCATGATGGCGGCGGCCCCGCGCTACTCAGTTCCCAGTCGCCACTACTTTTCCCGATGTGCCGTCCCAGGCCTGCACGACCACGTCTCCCGCAACATTGTACGCGCCCTCACCAACGCGGTTACTGCCAAGGTCCACTTAACAATGGACACGTGGACAAGCACAGGCGGGCAGGGCCACTATATCTCCCTGACGGCACATTGGGTGAATTTAGTGGAGGCTGGGACAGAGTCAGAGCCTGGGACCGCTCACGTCCTACCCACCCCCAGAATTGCGGGCCACAGCTCGGTGGTGGTATCTGCGGCGGTGTATGCTTCCTCCACTAAAGCACCTTCCTCCTCCTCCTCCTCCAACGCAACCTCTGTCTCGCAATCAAGATGTGTCAGCAGCATGTCGCCAGCAGTCGGTGTAACGCGGCGTGGCAGCACAGCGGTGGGCAAGCGTCAGCAGGCCGTGCTGAAACTACTCAGCTTAGGAGAGAAGAGGCACACGGCCCACGAACTGCTGCAGGGTCTGACAGAGCAGACCGACCGCTGGCTTGCGCCGCTGAGCCTCCAACCGGGCATGGTCGTGTGTGACAACGGCCGTAAGCTGGTGGCGGCTCTGCAGCTCGGCAGCCTCACGCACGTGCCATGCCTGGCCCATGTGTTTAATTTGGTGGTTCAGCGCTTTCTGAAAAGCTACCCACGCTTGTCATACCTGCTCGGAAAGGTGCGCCAGCTCTGCGCACATTTCCGCAAATCCCACACGCACGCTGCCACCCTGCGGACACTGCAACATCGGTTTAATCTGCTAGTGCACCGACTGCTGTGCGACGTGCCCACACAGGGGAACTCTACGCTCCACATGTTGGCCAGACTCTATGAGCAGCGTACAGCTATAGTGGAATACCAACTCCAACTTGCGTGGCGCAGTGTGAGTCAGCCTCCTCAATTATTTACAGAAGAGTGGCCCTGGTTGGCAGCCATCTGCCAGGTCCTTCGAAACTTTGAGCAGTCTACCCAGGTGGTGAGCGGTGATGCTGCAATCATTAGCGTCACCATTCCTCTGCTATGCATCTTGAGAAGTTCCCTGCAAAGCATAAAGGCAGACGCTTTGCGCTCGGAAACAGAGCCGGGGAAAGACAGTATGTCGCTGGATAGTCAGAGCACCCTCCTGTCTATATCTCAGCGCGTTCAGGAGGAGGAGGAGGAGCATGAGGAGGATGAGGAGGAGGGGGAAGAGACAGCTTGGCCCACTGCTGACGGTACCCATGCTGCTTGCCTGTCATCATTTCAGCGTGTATGGCCTGAGGAGGAGGAGGAGGAGGAGGAGGAGGATCCTGAAAGTGATCTTCCTAGTGAGGACAGCCATGTGTTGCGTACAGGTACCCTGGCACACATGGCTGACTTCATGTTAGGATGCCTTTCTCGTGACCCTCGCGTTACACGCATTCTGGCCACTACGCATTACTGGGTGTACACACTGCTCGACCCACGGTATAAGAAGAGCCTTTGCACTCTCATTCCCGAAGAGGAAAGGGGTTCGAGAATGATGCTATACCACAGGGCGCTGGTGGACAAACTGATGGTAAACTTCCCATCCGACAGCGCTAGTGGCAGAAGGCGCAGTTCCGAGGGCCAGGTAGCAGGGGAGGCGCAGAGATCAGGCAGCATGTACAGCGCACGCAGGGGAACATTCTCCAAGGCCTTTGCCAGCTTTATGGCTCCCCAGCAAGACTGTGTCACCGCTCCCCAGTCACGGCTGAGTCGGCGGGAGCACTGTAAAAGGATGGTGAGGGAGTACGTAGCCGATCGCACGACCGTCCTCCGTGACGCCTCTGCCCCCTACAACTACTGGGTGTCGAAGCTGGACACGTGGCCTGAACTCGCGCTGTATGCCCTGGAGGTGCTTGCTTGTCCTGCGGCTAGCGTCTTGTCAGAGAGTGTGTTTAGTGCGGCTGGGGGAATCATCACGGATAAGCGTACCCACCTGTCAACCGACAGTGCCGACAGGCTTACACTCATCAAGATGAACAAAGCCTGGATTTCCCCAGACTTCTCTTCTCCACCAGCGGACAGCAGCGATACCTAAGCAATACGTAGGCTGCACCCGCGGATGGAAGCATCGTTCTCTCTCACCATCCAAAACGGGGACATTTCTGCTTCATCAATCTGTGTATAATATTCCTCCTCCTCCTCCTCCTGCTCCTCCTCCTGAAACCTCACATAATCACGCCGAACGGGCAATTTTTCTTAGGGCCACAAGGCTCACTCATATAATTTTTCTAAACAATTTTTATACGTTTCAATGCTCTTAAAAGCATTGAAACTTTAACTTGAACCAATTTTTCGTTAAACTGGGCTGCCTCCAGGCCTAGTTACCACTTAAGCCACATTAACCAAAGCGATTAATAGGTTTCACCTGCCCTCTTGGTTGGGCATGGGCAATTTTTCTGAGGTACATTAGTACTGTTGGTACACCAATTTTTGTGGGCCCTCGCCTACAGTGTAATCCAATTAATTTTTTGGCCACCTGCATTACAGCTGACGTTACATCAGCTGTGTTGGCCACTGCAATGGGATATATTTATGTACCGCCGGTGGGTTCCAGGGAGCCACCTATGCCGTGGGTCCACACGGAGTTGTAACTACATGTGTCCACTTCTAAAGAGCCCCAGTCTGACTGGGGCATGCAGTGTGGGCCGAAGCCCACTTGCATTAAACATGACATTACCTCAGCTGTGATGGGCAATGCAATGGGATATATTTATGTACCGCCGGTGGCTTCCTGGCACCCACCCATGCTGTGGGTCCACAGGGAATTATAAATGCATCTGTTTCCACTTGTAAAGAACCCCAGTCTGACTGGGGCATGCAGTGTGGGCCGAAGCCCACCTGCATTAAGCACGACATTACTACCTCAGCTGTGTTGGGCAATGCAATGTGATATTTTTGTGTATCGCCGGTGGGTTCCAGGGAGCCACCCATGCTGTCGGTCGACAGGGACTTCACAATAGGGAGTTGTACCTGCCTGTATCTATGAATTAAAAAGCCCGGTCTGACTGGGGCATGCAGAGACACCTTGACAGAATGAATAGTGTGTGGCACATAGGTTCCCCATTGCTATGCCCACGTGTGCAGCTCCTGATGGCGGTGGCACAGGATTCTATTTCTCATTGCTTCTGTACAGCATTGTGGGCTATCGCCCCGCCCCTTTTAAAGAGGGTCGCTGCCTAGCCGTGCCAACCCTCTGCAGTGTGTGCCTGCTTTTCCTCTGGCAGACGCACTTCTAAATAGACATGAGGGCGGTGTGGCATGAGGGCAGCTGAAGGCTGCGCAGGGACACTTTGGTGTGCGCTGTGGGGGGGAGGGGGGGCGGTTGGGCAGCATGTAACCCAGGAGAAGTGGCAGTGGAGTGTCATGCAGGCAGTGATTGTGCTTTGTTGGAGGTAGTGTGGTGCTTAGCAAAGGTATGCCATGCTAATGAGGGCTTTTCAGAAGTAAAAGTTGTTGGGAGGGGGGGGGGCCCACTCTTGCCGCTATTGTGGCTTAATAGTGGGACCTGTGAACTTGAGATGCAGCCCAACATGTAGCCCCTCGCCTGCCCTATCCGTTGCTGTGTCGTTCCCATCACTTCCTTGAATTGCCCAGATTTTCACACAAGGAAACCTTAGCGAGCATCGGCGATATACAAAAATGCTCGGGTCGCCCATTGACTTCAATGGGGTTCGTTACTCGAAACGAACCCTCGAGCATCGCGAAAAGTTCGTCCCGAGTAACGAGCACCCGAGCATTTTGGTGCTCGCTCATCTCTCGTTATTACATACAGATATATTAGGCTATACGAGCTCTGAACATACATGGGTGCATTATGCTCATGTGTACTCAGTATTTGAAAGGAGATTGATTATGGTGAACTTACATGTTTACTGCCTGTCCTAATTCCTTTCTATTCTCTCAAAGGGAGTCTATCAGCTTGAACATGCTGTCCTAACTGCCGGCATGATGTTATAGGGCAGAAAGAACTGAACAGACTGATATGTAGTTTAATGGGGAAAGATTCAGTAGAACTTGTATTTTATTCATTTATATCTCTGCACATTCTGAGCTGAACAGTCCAATGGGCGGAGCTATCGGTGATTGACACTCCTGTATGTACAGTCATACGCAGCTGTCAATCACTGATAGGACTGCCTACTGGACTCTTCAGCTCAGAATGTGCAGAGATATAAATGTATAAAATACAAGTTCTACTGAATCTTTCCCCATAAAACTATATATTAGCCTGCTCAGCTCTTCCTGCTCTATAACATGATGCCTGCTGTTTGGACAGCACGTTCGAGCTGACAGCCTCCCTCTGGCGAGCTTGATGCTCTTTCGAGTATTAGCGTACTTGATTGTGCTCGTTACTAGAACGAGCATCAAATCGCGTTTGACCCTGCCCCAGCTTTAGGCTCCTCCCCACAGTGACGTGCCTGTTTTGGCCCCTCCCCACCGCGACGCAGCGCGCGTCATTTGAAAATTTTTAGTCTGGCAGGAAGGAGAAGGGAGAGAGAGAGAGAGAGAGAGAGAGAGAGAGAGAGAGAGAGTGAAAAACACAAACCAAGAAAAAAAAAAAAAGCTCGGCACCCGGCGTTCCACATACAAAATGCTCGAGTCTCCCATTGTAGTCAATGGGGTCCGTTACTCAAGCAGAGCTCTCAAATTTTACAAAAAGCTTGACTCGAATAACGTGGACTCGAGCATTTGAGTGCTCGCTCATCTCTAATCACTAATCTCTTTAAACAGCATGTGCTTATACAACAGCCAATGTGATAACCAGCAAGAATGCAAATTATTTTAATTACCTAAAAAGATGCTTTTGTGCTGAAAAGTCTTAATAATGTGCTGTCCACTGCCTGCTTTCAAGTGATGCCCATCTCTAGTACGAGAAGTAAAATAACAGAGCGAACAACAGTGATGAACAGTGTGGCTCGTCTTAATCACTGGGCAATAAAATCGCCCCAATTTTGGCTAAATCAATTTGGGTAAGTACAAACTGATTTGGGGGAAAAAACTCAGGAAAATGAAATTTACCATAATGCCTGCTATAGAGCTTAATATGCAGCAAATGAGCAGACTCTGCATCTTGATGATGTCACCAAATGTGTCCTCCATCTTGTATTTGGGAATCAGGAGGGCTTGAGGAGTTCAAGTATGCTTCGTCAAACAAGGATTGTGTAGAAATATACAAGTTGTACTATGTGGCCTTCTGTTCTCACATATCATGCCTCCAAGGAACTGTGGCCTATTTACTTGACAACATGTCTTTGTTAATATTGAATGAAAAGAACCCCAAAAAGGGAAATAGTATATACACACAGTGAGTGTCAATGGCCTCAGACATCTTTCAAAGTTGCCAGTCCAGCCACTATGAATTATTTGCAGGCCTTACGCAGCAGCTTACAAAGATACAAGCTCTACTCTATGGCCTTCTGTTCTCACATATCATGCTTCCCAAGGATTGTGGTTTATTTACTTGCTTTTTTCTTAACATAAAACGAAAATAAATCCCATCAGGGAAACAACACCACACACAGTGCGCGTCAGTGGCCCCATCCATTGTTTAACCCCTTAAGGACATGGCCTATTTTGGGCTTAAGGACGCAACGATTTTTTGTGGATTTTCATCTCCATGTTTCAAAAGCCATAACATTTTTACTTTTCCGTCGACGCGGCCGTATAAGGGCTTTTTTTGTACGTGGCGAACTGTAGTTTTTGATGGTGCCATTTTTGGGTACATTGACTATATTTTAAAACTTTTATTATTTTTTTATGATAACGGAGAGAAAACGCATCAATTCTGCCAGAGATTTTTTTTTACAGCATTAATCATACAGCATAAATAATACAATACATTTTTTTGTGCGGGTCGGTACAGTTACAAGTATACCAAAATTCATATATTTTTTTAGGTTTCTCCACTTTTCTGCAATAAAAACCCCTTTTTTGGAAATCTTTTTTTTCTAAATTACTGCATTCAAAGTCCTGTAATTTTTTTATTTTTCTATGTACGGAGATCTGTGAGGGCTTATTTTTTGCAAGATGAGCTGTAGTTTTTATTGGTACCATTTGGGGGAACATACAGCTTATTGATCACTTTTATTGCATTTTTTGTGAAGTGCTTTTTTTACGCTTTTTGCTGTGCAGAATAAAAAGCATGCTCAACTTATTGTACACGTCGTTATGAATGCGCCGTTACCAAATATGTGCCATTTTTTTTTTTTTTACTTTCTTTTATGCTAATATGAGAAAAAGCATAAAAAAGTTTTATTTTTACATTTTTCTTTTTTGGACATTTTTATTATCTTTTTTACACCATCTATGTCCCTCTGGCGGACTTAAAGCACCACACTGATGATTGCTGTGATAAGGCATTGCAGGACTTCTGTCCTGGCATGCCTTAGTGCTTATACAGCAATCACAGGCTCTGGCAACATAGGACGCCGGTATCTGGTGTCCTGTTGCCATGGCAACCAGCCAGGCTCTCTGCGCTCCCTCTGTGAACCCTACATAGATCGCGGCAGGGAAGCGGTTAACAGCGGGGGGGGGGTGCATCTCCGATGCGGGAAGTACCCCGCTCTCATGATGTACCCTTACATTATGGGAAGGGAAGGGATTAAAGTTGCCCGTCTGGCCACTATGAATTTTTTGCAGGCCTTACACAGTTAGCAGTAGGGTGAAGGAAATTCAATTACACTGTGCCAAACAGGAATAGCTCACATAGATACAAGCTATACTATATGGCCTTCAGTTCTCACATATTGTGCCTCCCAAGGACTGCATTTCCATTTCAGATTGCACTGATTAGTTAGCATGCTGGCAATTTTTACTCACATACAACTGAGCATAGACTTATATTAAAGACCAAACAAGTGACCCCCACAACACTGTACACTATTTTGACTAATTTTGGGGAGGAGTACAGTGTTCCCAACATCTATATTCCCATACAATTTGGGAGGCTTTGATTATATTGGGAACTTTCTAGAGAGCAAAATGGTGAAAGCCATTTTTACCCCCATTGACTTTGGGAGTCGGATTCACGATCATTTTCATGAAATCGTAGTGCTGTATAATGTGTTTTCATGCTGATGTTATTTTTCTGTGAGCTTCACAGATATGAAGCAGAATCTGCTGCTTTCTCTATGCACAGTGTATGGAACATTGCATAACAACAGGCCCCTCCCACAAGCTCAGAAAGAATTGACAATTACAGATGCAGCCTGCAGTGAGGGGACTGGTGATAAATGTAGGATACAAGTAATATAATGGCCAGAAAGAATGTTGTTCATCATGTACACACACGGTAGCTTATGTTTATCATGTGCTAACTGCAAATCTTGAAAGTATGTAGACAAAATTTGTTAAATACACCAATACATTATAAACGTATGCTACCCACAATTTAGGCCAGCTGCACACGGCCGTGACGGGCTCCGCCGCGGAATTCCGGGGCGGAGCCCGTCACGGCGCCCCCCCAGAGACCCCAAATACTTACCTGCGGATCCGGCGTCCTACGACCCGCATGACTCTTCAGCGTGAATGGAATTCCGCACCGTGAGCATTGAGCTATTAGGTTCAATAGAACCTAATAGCTGTGGGCAGCGAGGCGATTTTTGACGCGTATTAAGCGGCTGAAATCCGTCCGTGGGAAGGAGCCCTTATCCTTGGTAGAGACCCAAATGCAACTGACATAAAAAACACTGTTTTGCTAAATTACTGCATTTTGAAACACTAAAGCATAAATAAGAAACCTAAAAACAGTTAAAGAACTCTCTACATCTATGTAATCTGAATTAAGACACTCTACTAAATGAAAAAGCAATTTAGTTGCTATACTTTAACATATTACTTTGTGCTGCTGCAATTTAGGGCTAAAGCACAAAAAAAAACATGTCATGCATCTACAGTTCTAACTAGCGATGAGCGAACTTTTGAGAAGTACAGTTTGGCCGGTTAGCCGAATTTTAAAAAAAAGTTTGGTTAGGTCTGTTTCTTACAGCCAACACCTGCCGGCAACAGCTCCGATCAGCACTGACTCTGATCGCAGCTGTTAACTCTTTAAATGCCTCGATCAATGTTCAGAGGCCTGAATGGCTCACTGCGATCTGTTTAGTTGCCAAGGTAGCCAGGGCCTTCTAAAAAGCCCACAGGGCTCCCATTGAAGATTGCCTAACTAGCCATGCCTGTGGCTTGATAGACTGCCTGTCATATTACGGTATAGTGTAAGAAAAAGTGGGAATTTCACTGCACTTGGAATGTTTTAAAGGTTTTTCAGTATATTTTGTGGCAAACTAAATAGTACTACTGAAAAATACAACTCGTCCTGCAGAAAACAAGCACTCTGGATAAATAAAACTGTTATGATTTTTTAAAAGTGAGTCTGAGGGGCAGCGATGTGGTCAGCTGACCCACTATAGTGAGACAGCTGCATAAAACAACAAACTACAAGACAGCAAATGACAATACAATAGGGGAATTCCTGCTGATCATAACACTCTCTATATTGTTATATTTCGGGGTGACAGCTATATTGAAACCCAAATAGGATGAGAATCTAGCTGCTTCCTCTCTCACTGAAATTAGTGAACTACCTTTCTTAATCTTATATTTTTTATCCACAGTGTTTCAATTCAACCTTTTTATTGGTCCAAAATTTACATCGCAGAGACGTTTCTAGGACTTTTGGCATTATTTTCTATTAATGACCTAACGTCAGGATAGTTCATGAATAGATGAGTGGCGAGGGTCTGCTGCTCGGGATCCCTGCTGATCAGCAGATTTCTGGTGCCGCTGTCAGCGTGGACAGAACAGGAAGCAGGCTGCGCTGTTTGTAGTGCAGTGGCCTAGGTTGGTATTGCAAGCACAGCTCCTATTCAATTCAATGGGAGCTGTGCCTGCAGTACTATACCAGGCTGCTTCAATGTTGTCAGTGCTATCTGCTTCCAGCAGTGATCAAATTGACAGTTGCACTGAGAATCAGCTGATTGGTAGTTTTTTCCAAACAACAGACCCCCGTCACTCATCTATTGATGACCTAGCCTAAGGACAGGTCATCAATAGAAAAAAAAAGCCAAAAGTCCTGGACAAACTCTTTAATTTTTGCTGTTAAAGGGGTTGTCCCGCGAAAGCAAGTGGGGTTATACACTTCTGTATGGCCATATTAATGCACTTTGTAATGTACATTGTGCATTAATTATGAGCCATACAGAAGTTATCAGAAGTTATTCACTTACCTGTTCCATTGCTAGCGTCCCCGTCTCCATGGTGCCGTCTAATTTTCAGCGTCTAATCGCCGGATTAGACGCGCTTGCGCAGTCCGGTCTTCTTCTCTTCTGAATGGGGCCGCTCGTGCCGGAGAGCGGCTCCGTGTAGCTCCGCCCCGTCACGTGCCGATTCCAGCCAATCAGGAGGCTGGAATCGGCAATGGACCGCACAGAAGCCCTGCGGTCCACCGAGGGAGAAGATCCCGGCGGCCATCTTCACCAGGTAAGTAAGAAGTCACCGGAGCGCGGGGATTCAGGTAAGCGCTGTGCGGTTTTTTTTTTAAGTCCCTGCATCGGGTTTGTCTCGCGCCGAACGGGGGGGCTGTTGAAAAAAAAAAAAACCTGTTTCGGCGCGGGACAACCCCTTTAATTTTGCTTTTATTAACACTAGGCCTGTAAATCTTTTTTTAACCAGTTCTCCATGTGAAAACTGATACAGTATTTTGTTTCCTTTAATTAATCATAGCAAATTATAAAGAAAAACATTCATACGTACCCAAATAAACTTGGCTATATCCATCACTGCATATTCAGCTTTCTCGAATTTAACCTTTAACATATGAAAAATGAGGCTAGAAGATATGTCTTGGAAACAGGCCTGATTGGTGCAATCTGTGACTTCTTTGTATTAGAAACAGATAAAAATACACTGGATTTTGACTAACAATTATAATAAGTATCTACGTTTTTTTAATCAAACAAGCATTAAGAATAGAGATGAGCGAACGTACTCGTCCGAGCTTGATACTCGTTCGAGTATTAGCGTGTTCGAGATGCTCGTTACTAGAGGCGAGCACCACGAGATGTTCGAGTTACTTTCACTTTCATCTCTGAGACGTTAGCGCGCTTTTCTGGCCAATAGAAAGACAGGGAAGGCATTACAACTTCCCCCTGCAACGTTCAAGCCCTATACCACCCCCCTGCAGTGAGTGGCTGGCGAGATCAGGTGTCACCTGAGTATATAAATCGTCCCCTCCCGCGGCTCGCCACAGATCCGTTCTGACAGAGATCAGGGAAAGTGCTGTCTTGCTGGAGTTGCTATACGGAGAGTGTTAGGAGTATTTTAGGCTTCAAGAACCCCAACGGTCCTTCTTAGGGCCACATCTAACCGTGTGCAGTAGCATGGAGGCTGCTTTTTGCAGTGTTGCACTTTTTTTTTTTTGTATATTGGCCGTGCAGAGCATTGCGCCCTGCAGTAATTATACATAGTCCAGGGCCAGTAGTGGTGGTGAGGCAGGGACAGAAGACATATTTATTGAATATAGGCAGTGGGCCTTTCCAAAAACATTTGGGAAAAAAAATCTATTTGGGCTGCCTGTGACTGTCCTCAGTGTACTGTGTCTCTGCTGGGGGTAGTTGTCCTAATTCATACGCAGCCAGCTAAGTGTTACAGCAGGCTTGCGCAAAATTCTTTCCTGACTCTGCGTTGCCTCTTACATCACCGCTGTCATCCTGTCCAGAGTGAAACAGTCTGCAGTAATTTTACATAGTCCACGGCCAGTAGTGGCGGTGAGGCAGGGACAGTGAAAGACATATCCAGTCTATATACGCAGTGGGCTTTTCCAAAAAAATTTGGGAAAAAAAATCTATTTGGGCTGCCTGTGACCGTCCTGACTGTAATGCGTCTCTGCTCGGGGTAGTTGTCCTAATTCATACGCAGCCAGCTAAGTGTTACAGCAGGCTTGCGCAAAATTCTTTCTTGACTCTGCGTTGCCTCTTACATCACCGCTGTCATCCTGTCCAGAGTGAAACAGTCTGCAGTAATTTTACATAGTCCACGGCCAGTAGTGGTGGTGAGGCAAGGACAGTGAAAGACATATCCAGTCTATATACGCAGTGGGCTTTTCCAAAAAAATTTGGGAAAAAAAATCTATTTGGGCTGCCTGTGACCGTCCTGACTGTACTGCGTCTCTGCTGGGGGTAGTTGTCCTAATTCATACGCAGCCAGCTAAGTGTTACAGCAGGCTTGCGCAAAATTCTTTCCTGCCTCTGCGTTGCCTCTTACATCACCGCTGTCATCCTGTCCAGAGTAAAACAGTCTGCAGTAATTTTACATAGTCCACGGCCAGTAGTGGCGGTGAGGCAGGGACAGTGAAAGACATATCCAGTTTATATACGCAGTGGGCTTTTCCAAAAAAATTTTGGGAAAAAAATCTATTTGGGCTGCCTGTGACCGTCCTGACTGTACTGCGTCTCTGCTGGGGGTAGTTGTCCTAATTCATACGCAGCCAGCTAAGTGTTACAGCAGGCTTGCGCAAAATTCTTTCCTGGCTCTGCGTTGCCTCTTACATCACCGCTGTCATCCTGTCCAGAGTGAAACAGTCTGCAGTAATTTTACATAGTCCACAGCCAGTAGTGGTGGTGAGGCAGGGACAGTGAAAGACACATCCAGTCTATATACGCAGTGGGCTTTTCCAAAAAAATTTGGGAAAAAAAATCTTTTTGGGCTGCCTGTGACTGTCCTGACTGTACTGCGTCTCTGCTGGGGGTAGTTGTCCTAATTCATACGCAGCCAGCTAAGTGTTACAGCAGGCTTGCGCAAAATTCTTTCCTGCCTCTGCTGTGCGTTCCGTAAGTGAAGTCAGCCTCCAACCACAGGCCAATAAGCGTCACATTTAATTACAGCGTTCTGTTTCTGCACTACTGGTAATGCAGCATGCTGAGGGGTAGGGGTAGGCCTAGTGGACGTGGACGCGGGCGAGGACGCGGAGGCCCAAGTCAGGGTGTGGGCACAGGCCGAGCTCCTGATCCAGGTGTATCGCAGCCGACTGCTGCGGGATTAGGAGAGAGGCACGTTTCTGGCATCCCCACATTCATCTCACAATTAATGGGTCCACGCGGTAGACCTTTATTAGAAAATGAGCAGTGTGAGCAGGTCCTGTCATGGATGGCAGAAAGTGCATCCAGCAATCGACCACCCAGAATTCTGCGCCGTCCACTGCTGCAACTCTGAATCCTCTGGCTGCTGCTCCTCCTTCCTCCTAGCCTCCTCACTCCATTACAATGACACATTCTCAGGAGCAGGCAGACTCCCAGGAACTGCGCTCGGGCCCCTGCCCAGAATGGGCAGCAATGGTTCCGAATCCTCTCCCACTGGAGGAGTTTGTCGTGACCGATGCCCAACCTTTGGAAAGTTCCCGGGGTCCGGGGGATGAGGCTGGGGACTTCCGGCAACTGTCTCAAGAGCTTTCAGTGGGTGAGGAGGACGATGACGATGAGACACAGTTGTCTATCACTCAGGTAGTAGTAATTGGAGTAAGTCCGGGGGAGGAGCGCACAGAGGATTCGGAGAAAGAGCAGCAGGACGATGAGGTGACTGACCCTACCTGGTTTGCTAAGCCTACTGAGGACAGGTCTTCAGAGGGGGAGGCAAGTGCAGCAGCAGGGCAGGTTGGAAGAGGCAGTGTGGTGGCCAGGGGTAGAGGCAGGGCCAGACCGAATAATCCACCAACTGTATCCCAAAGCGCCCCCTCGCGCCATGCCACCCTGCAGAGGCCGAGGTGCTCAAAGGTCTGGCAGTTTTTCACTGAGAGTGCAGACGACCGACGAACTGTGGTGTGCAAACTTTGCCGCGCCAAGATCAGCCGGGGAGCCACCACCACCAGCCTCACCACCACCAGCATGCGCAGACATATGATGGCCAAGCACTCCACAAGGTGGGACGAAGGCCGTTCACCGCCTCCGGTTTGCACCGCTGCCTCTCCCCCTGTGCCCCAACCTGCCACTGAGATCCAACCCCCCTCTCAGGACACAGGCACTACCGTCTCCTGGCCTGCACCCACACGCTCAACTCCGCTGACCTCGGCCCCATCCACCAATGTCTCTCAGAGCACCGTCCAGCCGTTGCTAGCGCAAGTGTTGGAGCGCAAGCGCAAGTACGCCGCCACGCACCCGCACGCTCAAGCGTTAAACGTGCACATAGCCAAATTTATCAGCCTGGAGATGCTGCCGTATAGGGTTGTGGAAACGGAGGCTTTCAAAGGTATGATGGCGGCGGCGGCCCCACGCTACTCAGTTACCAGTCGCCACTACTTTTCCCGATGTGCCGTCCCAGGCCTGCACGACCACGTCTCCCGCAACATTGTACGCACCCTCACCAACGCGGTTACTGCCAAGGTCCACTTAACAATGGACACGTGGACAAGCACAGGCGGGCAGGGCCACGATATCTCCCTGACGGCACATTGGGTGAATTTAGTGGAGGCTGGGACAGAGTCAGAGCCTGGGACCGCTCACGTCCTACCCACCCGCAGAATTGCGGGCCCCAGCTCGGTGGTGGTATCTGCGGCGGTGTATGCTTCCTCCACTAAACCACCCTTCTCCTCCTCCAACGCAACCTCTGTCTCGCAATCAAGATGTGTCAGCAGCAGCACGTTGCCAGCAGTCGGTGTCGCGTGGCACGGCAGCACAGCGGTGGGCAAGCGTCAGCAGGCCGTGCTGAAACTACTCAGCTTAGGAGAGAAGAGGCACACGGCCCACGACCTGCTGCAGGGTCTGACAGAGCAGACCGACCGCTGGCTTGCGCCGCTTAGCCTCCAACCGGGCATGGTCGTGTGTGACAACGACCGTAACCTGGTGGCGGCTCTGCAGCTCGGCAGCCTCACGCACGTGCCATGCCTGGCCCACGTCTTTAATTTGGTGGTTCAGCGCTTTCTGAAAAGCTACCCACGCTTGTCAGACCTGCTCGGAAAGGTGCGCCGGCTCTGCGCACATTTCCGCAAGTCCCACACGGACGCTGCCACCCTGCGGACCCTGCAACATTGGTTTAATCTGCCAGTGCACCGACTGCTGTGTGACGTGCCCACACGGTGGAACTCTACGCTCCACATGTTGGCCAGGCTCTATGAGCAGCGTAGAGCTATAGTGGAATACAAACTCCAACATGGGCGGCGCAGTGGGAGTCAGCCTCCTCAATTCTTTACAGAAGAGTGGGCCTGGTTGGCAGACATCTGCCAGGTCCTTGCAAACTTTGAGGAGTCTACCCAGATGGTGAGCGGTGATGCTGCAATCATTAGCGTCACCATTCCTCTGCTATGCCTCTTGAGAAGTTCCCTGCAAAGCATAAAGGCAGATGCTTTGCGCTCGGAAACAGAGGCGGGGGAAGACAGTATGTCGCTGCATAGTCAGAGCACCCTCCTGTCTATATCTCAGCGCGTTGAGGAGGAGGAGGGGAGGAGGATGAGGAGGAGGGGAAAGAGACAGCTTGGCCCACTGCTGAGGGTACACATGCTGCTTGCCTGTCATCCTTTCAGCGTGTATGGCCTGAGGAGGAGGAGGAGGATCCTGAAAATGATCTTTCTAGTGAGGACAGCCATGTGTTGCGTACAGGTACCCTGGTACACATGGCTGACTTCATGTTAGGATGCTTTTCTCGTGACCCTCGCGTTACACGCATTCTGGCCACTACGGATTACTGGGTGTACACACTGCTCAACCCACGGTATAAGGAGAACCTTTCCACTCTCATACCCGAAGAGGAAAGGGGTTTGAGAGTGATGCTATACCACAGGACCCTGGCGGACAAACTGATGGTAAAATTCCCATCCGACAGCACTAGAGGCTGAAGGCGCAGTTCCGAGGGCCACGTAGCAGGGGAGGCGCGGAGATCAGGCAGCATGTACAGCACAGGCAGGGGAACACTCTCTAAGGCCTTTGACAGCTTTCTGGCTCCCCAGCAAGACTGTGTCACCGCTCCCCAGTCATGGCTGTGTTGGCGCGAGCAGTGTAAAAGGATGGTGAGGGAGTACGTAGCCGATCGCACGACCGTCCTCCGTGACGCCTCTGCCCCCTACAACTACTGGGTGTCGAAGCTGGACACGTGGCCTGAACTCGCGCTGTATGCCCTGGAGGTGCTTGCTTGTCCTGCGGCTAGCGTCTTGTCAGAGAGGGTGTTTAATGCGGCTGGGGGAATAATCACAGATAAGCGTACCCACCTGTCAACCGACAGTGCCGACAGGCTTACACTCATCAAGATGAACAAAGCCTGGATTTCCCCAGACTTCTCTTCTCCACCAGCGGACAGCAGCGATACCTAAGCAATACGTAGGCTGCACCCGCGGATGGAAGCATTGTTCTCTATCACCATCAAAAACGTGGACCTTTTAGCTTCATCAATCTGTGTATAATATTCATCCTCCTCCTCCTGCTCCTCCTCCTGAAACCTGACATAATCACGCCGAACGGGCAATTTTTCTTAGGCCCACAAGGCTCAGTCATATAATTTTTGTAAACAATTTTTATACGTGTCAATGCTCATTAAAGCGTTGAAACTTGCACCTGAACCATTTTTTATTTTGACTAGGCTGCCTCCAGGCCTAGTTACAAATTAAGCCACATTAACCAAAGCGATTAATGGGTTTCACCTGCCCTCTTGGTTGGGCATGGGCAATTTTTCTGACGTACATTAGTACTGTTGGTACACCAATTTTTTTGGGCCCTCGCCTACAGTGTAATCCAATTAATTTTTTGCCCACCTGCATTAAAGCTGACGTTACATCAGCTGTGCTGGGCACTGCAATGGGATATATTTATGTACCGCCGGTGGGTTCCAGGGAGCCACCCATGCTGTCGGTCCACACGGAGTTGTAACTGCATGTGTCCACTTCTAAAGAACCGGAGTCTGACTGGGGCATGCAGTGTGGGCCGAAGCCCACCTGCATTAAACATGACATTACCTCAGCTGTGATGGGCAATGCAATGGGATATATTTATGTACCGCTGGTGGGTTCCAGGGAGCCACCCATGCTGTCGGTCCACACGGAGTTGTAACTGCATGTGTCCACTTCTAAAGAACCCCAGTCTGACTGGGGCATGCAGTGTGGGCCGAAGCCCACCTGCATTAAACATGACATTACCTCAGCTGTGATGGGCAATGCAATGGGATATATTTATGTACCGCCGGTGGCTTCCTGGCACCCACCCATGCTGTCGGTCCACACGGAGTTGTAACTGCATGTGTCCACTTCTAAAGAACCCCAGTCTGACTGGGGCATGCAGTGTGGTCCGAAGCCCACCTGCATTAAACATGACATTACCTCAGCTGTGATGGCAATGCAATGGGATATATTTATGTACCGCCGGTGGCTTCCTGGCACCCACCCATGCTGTCGGTCCACACGGAGTTGTAACTGCATGTGTCCACTTCTAAAGAACCCCAGTCTGACTGGGGCATGCAGTGTGGGCCGAAGCCCACCTGCATTAAACATGACATTACCTCAGCTGTGATGGGCAATGCAATGGGATATATTTATGTACCGCCGGTGGCTTCCTGGCACCCACCCATGCTGTCGGTCCACACGGAGTTGTAACTGCATGTGTCCACTTCTAAAGAACCCCAGTCTGACTGGGGCATGCAGTGTGGTCCGAAGCCCACCTGCATTAAACATGACATTACCTCAGCTGTGATGGCAATGCAATGGGATATATTTATGTACCGCCGGTGGCTTCCTGGCACCCACCCATGCTGTCGGTCCACACGGAGTTGTAACTGCATGTGTCCACTTCTAAAGAACCCCAGTCTGACTGGGGCATGCAGTGTGGGCCGAAGCCCACCTGCATTAAACATGACATTACCTCAGCTGTGATGGGCAATGCAATGGGATATATTTATGTACCGCCGGTGGCTTCCTGGCACCCACCCATGCTGTCGGTCCACACGGAGTTGTAACTGCATGTGTCCACTTCTAAAGAACCCCAGTCTGACTGGGGCATGCAGTGTGGTCCGAAGCCCACCTGCATTAAACATGACATTACCTCAGCTGTGATGGCAATGCAATGGGATATATTTATGTACCGCCGGTGGCTTCCTGGCACCCACCCATGCTGTCGGTCCACACGGAGTTGTAACTGCATGTGTCCACTTCTAAAGAACCCCAGTCTGACTGGGGCATGCAGTGTGGGCCGAAGCCCACCTGCATTAAACATGACATTACCTCAGCTGTGATGGGCAATGCAATGGGATATATTTATGTACCGCCGGTGGCTTCCTGGCACCCACCCATGCTGTCGGTCCACACGGAGTTGTAACTGCATGTGTCCACTTCTAAAGAACCCCAGTCTGACTGGGGCATGCAGTGTGGGCCGAAGCCCACCTGCATTAAACATGACATTACCTCAGCTGTGATGGGCACTGCAATGGGATATATTTATGTACCGCCGGTGGTTTCCCGGGAGCCACCCATGCTGTGGGTCCACAGGGACTTCACAATAGGGAGTTGTACCTGCCTGTGTCTATGAATTAAAAACCCCGGTCAGGTTGGGGCATGCAGTGTGGGCCGAAGCCCACCTGCATTTAATCTGACGTTAGCTCTGCTGTCCAGGGCACTGCAATGGGATATATTTATGTACCGCCGGTGGTTTCCAGGGAGCCACCCATGCTGTGGGTCCACAGGGACTTCACAATAGGGAGTTGTACCTGCCTGTGTCTATGAATTAAAAACCCCGGTCAGGTTGGGGCATGCAGTGTGGGCCGAAGCCCACCTGCATTTAATCTGACGTTAGCTCTGCTGTCCAGGGCACTGCAATGGGATACATTTATGTACAGCCGGTGGGTTCCAGGGAGCCACCCATGCTGTGGGTGCACACGGAATTCCCATTGCGGAGTTGTACCTGCCTGTGACTATTTATAAAAAACCACGGTCTGACTGGGGCATGCAGACACCTTGACAGAATGAATAGTGTGTGGCACATAGGTTCCCCATTGCTATGCCCACGTGTGCAGCTCCTGATGGCGGTGGCACAGGATTATATTTCTCGTTGCTTCTGTACAGCATTGTGGGCTATCGCCCCGCCCCTTTTAAAGAGGGTCGCTGCCTAGCCGTGCCAACCTTCTGCAGTGTGTGCCTGCGGTTCCTCCTCATGGTAGACGCACTTATAAATAGACATGAGGGTGGTGTGGCGTTAGGGCAGCTGAAGGCTGCGCAGGGACACTTTGCGCTGTGGACACTGGGTCGTGCAGGGGGGGTTGGGCAGCATGTAACCCAGGAGAAGTGGCAGCGGAGTGTCATGCAGGCAGTGATTGTGCTTTGTTGGAGGTAGTGTGGTGCTTAGCTAAGGTATGCATTGCTAAAGAGGGCTTTTCAGAAGTAAAAATTGTTGGGAGGGGGGGCACTCTTGCCGCTATTGTGGCTTAATAGTGGGACCTGGAAACTTGAGATGCAGCCCAACATGTAGCCCCTCGCCTGCCCTATCCGTTGCTGTGTCGTTCCCATCACTTTCTTGAATTGCCCAGATTTTCACAAATGGAAACCTTAGCGAGCATCGGCGATATACAAAAATGCTCGGGTCGCCCATTGACTTCAATGGGGTTCATTACTCGAAACGAACCCTCGAGCATCGCGAAAATTTCGTCCCGAGTAACGAGCACCCGAGCATTTTGGTGCTCGCTCATCTCTAATTAAGAAGGCAAAAAGTACTATTGTGGAGGAAAAGGTTTTACAAAATTCACGATGGATATTACCAAGCGATATTTTTCCAAGAGATCCAACAGATCCTGGCAGATCCTATTGCCATTTAATAAGCCAGTAAGTTTTTGTTTCAGGGGCTAAACGTGTAGCAAACTATGGAATTCTGACTTTAAGGTGCCCATATCAGCAATATCACAATGCCTGATCCGCAATCTGATTTGCCTTAAAAGTTTCTCGCATCTTTTTTTGCTATAGAAAATTATGTAACCCCTCGTTTCTACAGTGACTCAAAGAAAACAGAAAGTGGCTTCATCTAATTGGATCAGCGTTACTTGCATGAAGATTTGCTATACAATAGTTTGTAAAATTACTCATTTACACACAATGATTATTGCTCAAAATTCGTTCAAACGATGTCTTTTGAGCAATAATCGTTGCATGTACATGCCTACCATCATTTGCTTTTCTGTAGAATGATGATTTTTAGTTCAGCATAAAAACTCTTGTTCGGCTGGCTAGCTGATAGCAGGGACTGCACGCTGAGATTCTCCACGGGAGTGCTGATAACATTGTTTTCAGCTGCTGTCCCGCTGGAGAACAATGGAGCTGCATGCAGTTAACAGACCACCAGCTGTTATCTGCATGCAGCAAAGGGAGACTCATTTGCATGCAAATGAAGCTACTAATGGGAATTAGTGCCCATTAGCAGCTTACACAAAATGATCACTCAAACTGTCATTCTCCCTATCTTTTGAACAAATTTTGAGCGATCATCTTTGCGTGTAAATGAGGCTTTAGACCATTTTTTGCCACCCATTGGTGCCTTTCTTTGGCACAAACAAATATGATACATACCAACAGAAGACAGATATTAATGTAAAAGTTGACCTGCTGTGTTTGACTTTTTCAGTTGTTTTCAGTTGCTGAGATAAGAGAGTCATCATGTTAAAAACAAATCTGTATCCCATCAATGGAAGCTCAGATTAGGGGGGGTTTCACACAAAAATACTTGCCGCAGCGCAGCTTATTTGTGCATGAATGTACCGTATATACCCGAGTATTAGCCGACCCTAGTATAAGCCGAGTCAATAAGTTTTACCACAAAAAAACTGGTAAAACTTAATGACTCAAGTATAAGCCGTGCTATACTCAAGTATATACTAGATAAAGAAAACATGCAATACTCACCTCTCAGCTGGCGTCTGTGTCCCCGGCACGATTGCCTCTCTGGTGGTGCGGCAAGCTGCTTAAGAATTCTCCTCGCTGTCATCCTGCTTGGCTTTGAATTCCCCACCGTCAGTGCTGTGTAAGTAAATGATGTGAGTGGATCGAGCGCCAGCCAATCACAGCTGGCGCACGATAAACCAATCACAGCCATTCAGTGATGTCATGCACTGAATGGCTGTGAATGATCGAGCATCGGCTGTGATTGGCTGGCGCTTGATCTAGTCACAGCACTTACCTAAACAGCGCTGATGGCGGGGGAATTCAAAGCTGAGTGGGGATAATTCTCAAGCAGCTTGCCGCACCGCTGGGGACACAGACGCAGGCTGGGAGGTGAGTATTGCGGGTTTTTTGCTGTTTTTTTTCCCTACCTCACTTGAGTATAAGCCGAGGGGGGCTTTTTCAGCATAAAAAAATGTGCTGAAAAACTAGGCTTATACTTGAGTATATATGGTAGTTTGAAGAGGTACATAATCAGTGTGTTGTGTGCATGTCTGCACATAGTACTGTACTTTTTACACAAACAAGGCCTGTTCAAATGCACGCGTGACACACCCTTTAAGTGGCTTTCATGTCTATTTAAAGCCAAATGAGCCCCAAATGTGTTTCTTTTCTTGTGTTTTGCGCAGTGTCACACCTTTTTCCCCCTTACATATTTTTGCACCTCCCATAGACTTCTATGAGACTTTTGCTGCGCAAAACGCTGGAAAATAGAGTAGGTTCTACTTTTTACCGTGTGTGCACAAGACGCGTTTATTAGAAGAAACCCATTAAAATCAATAGGTTCTTTACTCTGCATTTAGCACACACAAGGTTTGTGTGCACAAATACCTGCGCAAAAACGGTCGTGTGAAGAAGCCCTAAGCCACTGATTACAACAGGGCTCGAATAGTAGTTTGACATTTTAATTTATGGCTTTGTCACCCAAGACAATCTTCACAGATCAACCATGACCCGCAAATTGTTCGAAAAATGGCCGTCTGATATTCCTAATCCAGGCCAGCTTCCCACTGCATCCTGTCCATCATAGCTCAAAAATGGCATTATGCATGTTTTCATTCTTTTTCAGTATTCTGTTTTGTACCTCAGCCTTATTAAACATTCGGTTTCCAATAAAAATAGCCGTGAAAAGAGGAATGGGAAATGGATTATAAAATCTAGGTAGTTTGGAATGTATAATATCTAAGACGTAGAGGGTCATATTTATCTTTGTATTTTCTACGGTCTACATAGACAGTAACATGGAGCTTTAAACCCGGTTAACAGTTGCAGTTCTCTTAATCCAGAGCAATAGTAGCTTAAAGTTGGCCTGTAGGCATTTGTTATGTTTTTGTGGGAGACGAAATGTCCATGCATACATTAAAATCCTTAAAAATACTTTGCTTTGTTTGTAATTATATTATTTTTGGTAGACAAGACATGTATTTGGCATTCATGCTTAAATAAATGAGCTTTGGCATCCAAGCTGTTTGCTCTCAGCAGGGAACAACTAGTTGTGTTTCTTGTATTCTGTTCAGAAAGATGTTTTTTCATTCACTTGGTATATAGTCCATTAGAGATTTACACAGTGTATATATTAGGAAATAGAGAACAGTAAATTCGGCAGGAAAACATTGAACCAAACTTGAACTTTTTGAATCCAAAAAAGTGGGTAGGAATGTTATCATTGGGTATTGGAATTATATTGGAAAATAACCCTACCCAAACATATTTACATGCAAGAATTCCTCTGATCTGGAAGGCAACCTACTCTTTTCATAATTCAGGTAGCGTTCACTCCATACACAGGGGTCTTTCAGTTAATTAAAATGTTGGCATTAACTTTCATGGCTTTGTCTTGAAGATGGCTTAGTGCCAAATTGCTGCTTTTAGGCAACAAAGTAATCGGACTCAACATTTTTGTGATGCGCATAATCAAATCATTCTTTTAAGATAGTTGATGTTTTCTCCATTTTTAATGATGTGGTAGTATTGTTTTTCATGTTTTCTCTATTTCTAGTATGTAAGTGTTTCTTAATAATAATAACACAACTATTAGATTAGTCTAACAACTTACTATATTGCACCTTTCTCATATAAAACCAGAACTGCGGTTAAAGAGGGTCTCCACTAAAATTATATTTTTACAATAATATGATGTATTTGCCATAGAAATGAGTGGATTAACTGCCTGACAGACACATTGAAAAGACTAAGTTTGTTAGGCAATGTATCTATGGTATTCAGTCTATTTCACATGACTTAAAGGGGTTGTCCCGAGAAAGCAAGTGGGGTTATACAGTTCTGTATGGCCATATTAATGCACTTTGTAATATACATCGTGCATTAAATATGAGCCATACAGAAGTTATTCACTTACGTGCTCCGTTACTGGCGTCCCCGTCTCCATGGTGCTGTCTAATTTCAGCGTCTAATCTCCCGATTAGACGTGCTTGCGCAGAAGGGTCTTCTCCCTTCTCTTGGGTCTCGGCACGAGCGGATTCTGGCCCCGCCCCCTTCTACGCGTCATCGCATAGCTCCGCCCCGTCACGTGTGCCGATTCCAGCCAATCAGGAGGCTGGAATCGGCAATGGACCGCACAGAGCCCACGGTGCACCATGGGAGAAGACCCGCGGTGCATCGTGGGTGAAGATCCCGGTGGCCATCTTGCTAAGGTAAGGAAGAAGTTGCCGCAGCGCGGGGATTCGGGTAAGTACTAAACGGTTTGGTTTTTTTAACACATGCATTGGGTTTGTCTCACGCCGAATGGGGGGCCTATTAAATAAATAAAAAAAAAACGTTTCGGCGCGGGACAACCCCTTTAACTGTTCAACTCAATGCAGGATTGCCAATGCCTGTTCAATCGATTGGGGAAAAGCAGACCACCAGCATTTGTGCTATAGCATCCACTACCAATGCTATAATAGTAACCATAGTTTTCTACAACTAAGTAAAAACATAATACTTGGGAAACATATTTACCATTAGATGAGAACTCTTGAGCAATGAGCTTGTGCTGTTGGTAAGACAGAAATATTTTAGTATCAATAAATAAAAGATATTTTTAAGTCAATTTCCTGTATCAATCCCTCGTGGTTTTTAAGATCTCTGCTAGTGTCATTCAATAGGAACTTTCATGTGGTCCATCACATGACCAGGACAGATTTACTGGAAATAAGCAATGAAAGCTCCTATTTAAAGAGATCTTGAAAACTATGAGGAACGCAATCATCTCACCAATCACAACTTATGGCTGCAAACGTTGGACAGTGAAGAAAACGGATTGGAGGAAGATTCATGCTTCGAACTTTCATACTGGAGGAAACTTCTATGAATTCCTAACCATCTTTGATGTAAAATACAACCAAGTCTAAAGGAACAGTACTAATATTTGCTTCCATTACTGGTGAAAAGAATACACGTAAGAAAGTGGATCTACCACATGTAGTGTGATTGCAGCCTTATACCACTATAGTATGTTCTTTGTAAGAATCTTCAAGTTCCAACTGTTTACTTCTAAACTCAGCTAAATAAAACCAATAGGAATTTTAGGAGAGATTCAAATATTAGATACAAATACAAAGCCATAGGCTTAAAAGACCATATCGATACCCAGTGTGCTACAGGAAACCGCTAGTGCTGGACACCACCACCACGGTAAATTGAGCCCAGGCTATATATGGTATGTACACTATGCACACTACATACAATTTAATTAACATTCAGGGTCATTTGTAGAACTATTCAGTGATGACTAGCATGTACTCATTCTATAGCTCTAGTGAGCGCATCTATAAACCACACAGTTATTTAAGTGGAATTCTTTACTGGGCAATGAGTTCTCTTTTCATGCATGAAAGGCTGTTTCTCACATTATTGCAGGATTAGAAAAAACATCCATAAATCATCATTTAAAGTGACGTTTATGAAGAAAAAGTTTCCGAATAGTTTACTTTTCTGTTATTCACTTTTATTTCATGGTAAATTAATCAAATTCCAAAATGCTTTATCAGCACTTTATAAATGACTTAATCTAAAAGTCTAAGTGTAATGGTACAATGAATGGGATGTGGTATAATAATCATGCGTCTTTCATCTGAAATCAATACTTGTAGCTAACTTCAGTGAAAAGTGATACCTATTCTTCAAAACTCTGTATTGGTGATGTCTTATATATTCTCAGGTTTCCTGGAGTGCATTATCATTTACTTCTAGCTTGATTAGCGGTGTATTATAGACAAGCTGAATAGCCGTCACTATATTTGAGAGCCTACTTGAAAGCTGGTCTAGAAGTTGGGCTATTTTAGCCAGCACGATAATGAGAGTTTGCACCTATAATGTTTACTTTAACATCTATACAGGAAACCCTTGAGTAGCATTGCTCTTAAGAAAAGCTGTTTTCAACTTAAGTCGATGTATCAGGGCAGCCGCGGTCCCTCATATAAAGTTGCATTCCTCAGATAAGGGTGCCGACCACTCCATGACCCTGGGCGCAGCTCAGTGAGCCAGCGAGCAGCTGATGCCGGTCACTTCCTGCTTCTCCTGCATTAGCGCGCGCCTACTCCTCCCCCTCCCCTCTCCACAGTGCACAGTACCGGCTGAACGTTGCTGTGTCTGCCTGCCTCCTGACACAGTACAACAGCTGAATCCCCGAAGTGCCGGCTGAAACTGCCTGCCTCCTGAATCCCCACTGTACTGCAAACTGTAAGTACTGTACAGATGAGTACAGTGCAGTAAAAAAAAGGTTTCCATTAAATACTGCAGTCCTATGTCAAAGCACAGATAACATAGTGGTACAAACTGCTAATAATGTCCCTGCAGTCCTATGTCAAAGCACAGATAACACAGTTATACGTACTGCTATAATGATGTCCCTGCAATGTTAATTTATTCTTTACAGTTGTGTTCTATATTCATTCAGTATTGTTATTGTTTTTGATATTAAAGACCAGAGTTATTCTCTATTAAATGGGGTTTGGTGTGTTTTTGGAACGTCTAGAACCAATTAATTGGATTTACATTAATTCCTATGGAAATAATGTCCTCAACTAACATTGATTTCTACTAAAGTCCATTGCTTCCGGGCGAATTAATGACGTCAGTTGACGTTCTACTGTATTAGTACATTTCGTTTTTCTTTTGAGAATTTTTTTATGAATAGGCAATCAACTTCATGAAAGCTTCTCTACTGCAACTCTGGCCAAACTCCCAAAGACTGAGGAATTTAGTTCACAGTTATCATGGATGCCACAATCAATTGCAGCAGCTTGAGAGTGGTCCAATATGCAGAGATGTATTTACCAATAGGCACTGGAGATCAAGTGCCTAGGGCGGCTCCTTGCAGGGGAGTGCTAGGATATCAAATAGAAAAAGAAACGTGTTTGCATTTTTTTCAACCCCTTCCCTGCAAGACTCCTTGTGAAAATCACCAGTGGAGACAAGGCAGGTTTATGTATGCATGGCCACACACTGTTTACGGGCAGGATAGAGGAGATTGCTCCTTCATCTCCTCTGCTGTGTGGATGCTGAGTGATGATTAGTAGATCCACCAATCAGCAAAGCCATCTCAATCCCTCAGCGCAGGAAACTGGCATTGAAGACTTTCCTCCCTGCAGACCAAAGTGTAAAGTAAGCAGGAACAGCAGAGGGGTGCAAGATGAAGCAGGTTCACTACTCTCTCTCCTACTTGGGCCTTCCCTGCATTCACTTCTTTCACTCCTGCACTGCAGTTTTTGAGTCTATAGCCTTTTCTCCTGCTACCTGTTATTTGGTACAGGCTGCAGCTCACATCTCGTCGGGACAGACACATGGGGGGAAGAGGAGGGAATCTCCAGACAATGGGGAATACAATTCAATTTGAGGCTCTGTTATGTAGGCCTCAGGCTGCCAGCATGAGACACCGGGTATTTGAAGAAAAGGTATGTGTCATCTGTGTGACTGTAATTGGGCAAGGGGGAAGATGGGCATTTGTCCCCTGGGCTGGTCCTTCCACTTACAGACAGGACCACCAATCAATGAGCTCTCACTAAGACCCCATATCCTAATGTCCAGGCAGTGTGGAGAAGGAGTATGACTTTAATGCTTATTTTGGTCCATAATACAGATAAGGGCCTTGTTTACACGAACGTCATTTTAGCTCTCAATAGACGCGCTAAAAAAATCACGACTATCGAAGCACAAAATCACAGGAACCAAGAATAGCCACAACCAAGTTGCGGCTATTCTCCAAGCGTTTACACGGCTGGCTGCGGCATCTTACAGTGCACTCATAAGGCCATGCATGCTTCTCTGGAAAATATATGTAAATAGAGAAGATGGAACAATACCTCTGCAGTGCCACCTATTGGATGGCAGCATTCCTGCAAATCAATGTCAGACTAGAGAAGAGCGAACATGCTCGTTTAGGACAATAACTCGATCGAGCATCGCTTTTTTCGAGTAACCGCCTACTCGGATGAAAAGATTCGGGGGCGCCGGGGGGGGGGGGGGGGCAGCAGGGTGGATTGGGGGTAGCAGGAGGGAAGAGGGGGGGCTCTCTCTCTCTCTTTCCCCCCCACTCCCCCCGCAACCCCCCACTCACTCCCGCTCACCCCCGGCACCCCCCGAATCTTTTCGCCCGATTAGGCAGTTACCCGAAAAAAGCGATGATCGAGTAATTGCTCTAAGCGAGCATGTTCGCTGATCTCTATGTCAGACCCTTTAAACAAGTCTTTAAAACAATGGTTTTCAATTCCCAATCATTGTTTTAAAGACTTGTTTAACGGGGCTGACATTGATTTGAAAAAATGCTGCCATCCAATAGGTGGTGCTACAGAGGTATTGTTCCATCTTCCTTATTTGCATATATTTCCCAGAGGAGCATGCATGGCCATATATATCTCCTCACTCACCTCCTAGGTGTCTCCACACACCTTCTAGATGCTCTCCTTATGTATATATTTTCATGTATAGTATGAGTATGCACTGTATTTGTGTGTAATATGCATGTATGTTTACATGTTTTGTGCATATGGAATATTTATGGTGTTTGTGTAGTATATGTGTAATGTATATGAGCAAGGCTATGTTTGCGGATTCTGTTGCTCTGCTCTATCACAGAACAACGAAACAACAAGGCAGTGGGTAGCAAGAGTTCATGTGATGGTTCATACATGCTGTGTTCAGGTTGTTTGCACTCTGGCCATGCTTTAAACAGTAACTGCAGATCATACAGGTGGCCACTCTTTTGTGATCACATGCGGTTTCAAAGAATGTCCAGTCTTCACAAGTCCTTGAGGGAATCTATCAGTGGGCCTGATGTTGGTGCCGCTGTGACTAGTAGTAGCTGAGTGTGGTGGTACTGCTGTTTTGTTTATCTTCAACACCCTACCCTTAGCAGGTTGCTGTCCACAGTGTCCATCATTTCCTCCCTCCCTGCGAGCTACTTTCATGACTCTGCTTGTCTGTCCATGTTGGGTCAACCACCTCATCATCTTCCACCTCCTCTTCCTCTTCTTCATTCTTCTCCTCCTGAATAGACTCTGCCACAGTGAGCACCAGGAGTTGGCACCTCTGTTTCCACATACCCCTGAGTACACGTTACCTCTGGACAGCTTACTGCATGCACTATTGCATCCACTGCATGGAGGAAAAAACTGCTCGGGCATCAGTGCATTCAATGTCTTGGTCTTCTCCCTTTGGTTGTTTGAACTGGTAGTTTAACATCTATGACACTGAATGATCAAAAAGCTCCTCAGACTGATCCATGGGGCTTGCTTCAGAGGGTAGTACTTGAGACATGCTGTGTCATCCACTCTATGACTTATTCTGCGTACTGCGGATGCAATGCACAGACAGAACCACTTCTAAGGAATGTCAGCGGGCTTGCCTTACTTCCTGTAGAATGTGGAGCTGTTGCTTCAGTTAGAGCTACTTGAAGTGCCAACATAGCCCGTCCTCTACCACCTGCACCACCACCGACATGTCCCCTATTCCTTGCTTTCTTCATGTTTAGTTTTTATTTATTTATTTAAATTTCTTTGGTTTTTTGGGGGGTAGTTTTATGTAACTTATTAGCTAACTTTGTTGTTTGAAGAAAACCGCTGCTAGCTGTGTAAGGTCTACAATTCATAGTGGTGAGACTGCCAACCTTTAATGATATCTAAGGTCACTGAAACACACTGCGTGTTTTTGCTGTTTCCCTGTTTGGTTTTCTTTTTATTTCATATTAACAAAATAGCACCACCAACTAAATAAGTTGCAATTCCTGGGAGGCACAACACGTGAGAATAGAAGGCCACAGACTATAGCTTGTATCTTTGTGAGCTGTCCCTGTTTGGTACAGTATAATTGAATTTTCCCACTGCTAGCTAGGGCTGCAAATAATTTTTAGTAGCCAAACTGTCAACTTGGAATAACATTTGAGACCACAAACCTGGAATTGCAATATTCTCCAAGCCAAAGCATTGTTTGTATGTCTGCTTTGCTGCTATACACCTTGACAGCAGCTGAAATATCCCGTCTCCCAATGTACAGCCCCTGTTTTGTATAAGCATATAAACGTGATGCAGCAAAATTCTCTGCTTCCTCCAATATACAAGCTTTCACATCCAGCAGCAATATATCCTCTGTAAAATATCTGTCCCTATATAAGTATAAAACATTTTGAACACTGTAGTATAATTAAATTCTATTATAGTACCAGGTGTATACATATTACTTCCAATTACATCCTAAAAAAACTGCAATTGCTAATAAATTGCTATTATAAAAACAATGGTTAATCATCCAAGCATTAGCTACAAAACAGACAGATATAAAGCATGTGTTACCAATTACAATGGCATGCTAAATAAAAATAAGCATAACATTATTGCAACAATTGTAAAGCAAGCATGCCAGCAATGTGAAGGCTGTAGGTGAAGTGGGGACTGATGTGGATTGAATAATTAGTTTAAAGTAGAGGAAACATTGTTAATAGATCACATAACTGAGCTGAGGTCAGACACTAAAAGCTCTTTTAAGAACACATTTTTCATTTTTACAGAAGATAATGCGAATGAGTAGAAACAAAGACTTACATATTTACAATTGTGGCTGCGGATGTAATAAATCAAATATCTGTGATGAATGAAATGATGGCACTCGACAAAGCTCTCCTTTCCCTGAATACTCACCCAAGGCTACGGCAGCTTTATCTAAACGAAAACGCATGGCCGCTGGACAACCCTGAACCTAATTACTAATATATTCGAAACCCCCAAAAACTATTTTCCGTAAGAATCCAAGGTAAGACAGGGCTAGGTTCAAGCTTATCTTTTATCAGACCATGACAGCTGTGCAAGGACATCCATTATATTATTCATGTTTGCTATAGGTAACTTATCCACTTTTCTTATGCCTTTTCATAAATGTTACCCAACATGTCCTTTTCCCAATCTTTGCATAGTATAGCTTTTTATGATCTTATCCTGTTATTAAATGGCACATAAGCACATAGGGAACCTATTCGACAGAAAATAAGGCCCTATTTAAATTTGCATTTGAGTTTCCGTTCAGAGCCCCTGAAGCAGATTTGGCTGTAAATCCCAGACGAAATAGCGCATCTTGCTGCACTATTTTATCCAATAAAATGCCGGTTGGAATGCTGGAAACTGGACAAATCCCATTATCGACAATGGGGACTATTCAGCTCCGACACATGCCAGATATGATGGCCCTGGCATTTTCATTGTTTGGCTCCGGGAATAGAGCCAACCAATGTAAATATGTAGAAGCCCCAGGTGGGAACGGGGCCTTAATCTGTGATGGCTTTTTTTCCCAGATGTATTTAGTAACTGGCATTTAATAAAATCGATAGTGCTATATTCTTTAGAGTTTTCTTAAAAATCAGTGAAGACTTACAGTTGGGGCCAGACAGAGCTCCTTGCTTTTTCATCACCCTCCCTACATCTTTCACACCTCATGAGAAGCCATAGTTCAGCAGATAGTAATTAAGCCACATACAGTAAGTGCTGATTTTAGTGCCCCTTTTCTTCCCCTATCAGTAATAATACTGCATCTTCTTCCCCTATAATTAACAGTGCCTATTTTCTGTCCCATATTAATAATGCCCCATTTCTGACCCCTTAATAATACTACCTTTTCTGCCTCCATAGCTAACAATGCAACCCTTTCTGCCGTTGTAGGTAAACTGTCCCTGTAGGCTACCTTTTCTGCCCCATAGGTAGTAATGCCACCTTTTTTGCCCTGTAGCTAATAACGTCAACCTTTCTGCCCCTTTAGCTACGCATGCCACTTCCTTAATTAATAATGCCCCATAATAAATAATGCCACTTTTTCTGCTCCCCGAATTGATAAGGCCACCTCTTCTGCCCCCATAACAGATAATTGCCACCCAATTGATAATGGCCCCCTAACTGGAAATGCCACTTCTTACCCCTTTTCTACTGCTATTAAAAAAGGCCTACATACTCTGCTCCAGACTGCTCTTTCTGTCTTCCAAGTCAGTGCGGGTATGCGGTACATGCTGAGGCATATGACCACTGACTGACTCTGAAGCCAGGGCTTGCCCACTGTCAGTCACATATTATGGCACATAGACATACTAGCACAGATCCTAGAGAAAGGCAACACAGTCCCAGGCAGCTTGGAGGAAGGCAACAGTTAAGTAAGCAGGTCTTTTTGTTTTTTTAAAACCTGCACAAAATTGGGCCCCACTGCTTTTTCACAGATTCTGCTAAATCAGTAAGAGGAGTGTTGGGGGGGGGGGGCTCCCTCAGCCCACTGGAGGGCAGGCAGCCAGAGGCCCCTCTGAATGATAGATATCATGGGACCTGGAGGCACTGCTCTAACTGCTCCAATGATGATCCGGCCTTGCTTACAATAGTTATGACTTCTGGAGCTTGAAGCCATGTTGGTTTATTAGTCCAGGAGTTTCCTTGTTTTTTTTTATCTGTAATTAAAGAACTTGTTCCCAAGTCCATTCTGAAAGTACTGAAAATGAGTTACATCCATAGATGCTTTGCTTGTAAAGCTTACTCTATCAAATGGGAGAATAATTTTGAAGATGAATTCCCCGTCATAGAGAAAAGACCACGTTATCTTCTATCTTTGTGAAAATGAATTCAGTCCACATTCTAATGAAATGAAAAGTATTGTTTCTTGGTTCTGAATAATGATTACATATATTATAAAACAAGCTTAGTGTGTACAGCACTGACAAGTGATTGATAAGCTGTGACACTAACCAGGCTGGGTGAAAATGTATACCTTGGTTCTGAATTATGATTACATATTTCATCCCCACATAAAGTGAACATTCTGCTCAAAAACAAGTTCAGTCCATGGATTTGCCTTGTTAGGCTTAAGACAGCACAAGATTGATAACACAAGTAATGAAACCCAAAAGTGAGGAAGAGAACAATAAAGAAAACAAGTCATATTTAACCAAAAAACTAACTAAAGTTTTTAAACTAGCCAAAGTCCCAGCAGTCTTTGTTACCGGCATATGCAACAAAATGTATAGAGAAAACTTCTACTGTGGGTATGGTCTAAATATGTGACAAGAAGGAGGAATTTAAGCACACGAGAAAGCTTCAGTTGACAAGTAGCCCAATTTGTAATATTCATGAAACACAATTCCAAGGATTATATTACTTGAAAGTCAACTTTTTGGTATCTTATATTGTTAGACACAGACAGACTGAATGTCTGACAAAGTGAACACCACAGACAGGCAGATATGCCCAGCAGATAACTATCCTGCCTCAATGTCAGAGAAGTCTTTCTGTATGATGCTGGTGTAATTGGAGTCAAACATTGTTTAATACTTCTAGATATCCGTACAGCAAAAAAATAATACATAACACATTTACATGTGTTTAATGTGGGGATGTTGGTACTTTAATTAAGGCTTCTGAGGGTTGGCAATGCACTTTACTTAACCTCTCACGTCCCTACCATTTTGGTTTGGGTAGGTTCCAGGACTTTTACTAAATAAGCCTATTGTTCTGCCATTGTATGGGCCAACAAAATGTTCTTTATGTTTAATATGCAGGAGGAGTCTAGAGACAGCTTTTATTTTTCAATATATTTCAGTATATCAGTCAATCTGGGAAACTGCTACATAGTTCTAAAGCTAGAAAGTAAATATCCCTTGTAGACTGTAAATGGGATGTGGGTTGCTTAGAAACATGAAATGTTGACAAAGTACATTTTTGAGTCCAGGAATAACTGACAAATAAATGTATATGTATGGTAAAATGCCAACTGGAACAATAATCGTAAACATTTCCCAATGCCAGGTCTACCATATATTCATAGTAATATTGCTGTAAAGGTTATGGGGACAAATAAATGCAGGACATTTTTTCAACAGTATTTTTTTTAAGTTACAAACTTACAGATGAAGTCACTTTCATACTCGTATATTATAAAGCCAACCTTGAGGTCACTAAAATCAGCAAAGTCCAACTACAACAATAACTATAGTAATTTTTTTCTAATTATATTGCTTTTGTACATGAATAGTTAAGATTAGTTGTCTTGAAACTATCAAATGTTGGTAGTCCTACATGTGGCCACTGCCAAAGAGCTGCACCCCATAATCTCATGTTACAATAAGATGATTGTACAATGATAGTCTGCTCTTAAAAGTACTTTTCCACTTAAACTATCCCCACCATACTACCTTGAGCTGTATGAGATAAGGAATAACATAACTTGTTTTCCATTTCTTCGCCCTGTTATATAAAATGAATATCCGAAATTGTTCCAATGCTACAAAGTCTATAAAAACATTTCTGTTCAAATATGTGATCTCCAATTACGCAATAAGAGTGCCCTAGAGAAATCATTTAATGTTCTTAGCTGCTTATTGCTATTCAACCTCTATTTCATACAGAGGCTGGCTGGCAAACGTTAGCCTGGGGGCAAGCACACAGCACTGGCCCATAAGTAGCAGCCTACCCTAAGGGTGGAAGCATAAAGTGTAGCTGGCCACACACAGCCAAAGCATGCGTGCCTGTGGCAGCCAGTGGCTGCAAAATTACCAGAAATATTGAAATGTGATTGTTCTCAGCTAGAAAAACCAAGTAATCTTGCACATATGATACCTTTCAATGGTTAATAAAAATACATGATGTTAATGCGAGTTTCCGAACCAACGCAGGGTTCTTCTTCAGGCTTAAATGAAATAGATCTGAAGAGGCATGCATATTTATACACACTTATGACACACATACTTATGACAAGGCACAGACATGGATGTGACTGATTTGCACTTAAAGGAATTCTGCAACAGAAACATTTTCAACTAGACACTGATAAGGAAGTGAAAGTTTTATGGTCCCTGAATTACTGTTGGGGAGTCGCCAGGCCAGTAATACTGCAATAGAAACACAAACATTTTTAACTAGGCATTGATAAGGGATTGAACGGTTATGGTCCCTGAATTACTGTTGAGGGGCTCACCAGGCCGGCAGTCTTATCTGTGCTATACAATTATCATACTTCCCATTCATGTATAAATCCTCGAGAAGAATGTAACCCCACACTGGAACCTAAGGATCTACCTCACCCTTGATGGTAAACAATCCTAACAGACAGGACACAGTTTACATCAACACATTAGGTAATGCATACCACACCGAAACAGAACTGTTCATAGACCACATGACTGGCCACCTGCACAGACATGCAGGACACGCCTCTGTTCAAACCAATACACACAGAACCGGAGTGTTGACACCAAGAACAGACAGAAATCCCACTCAGAAACCTCATGCATGCAGATATTAAACAATGGCTAGTGCAAGTGTCCTCACACCAAGAGGAAAGAAAGTCAGACACTGAACTGACATAAAGGGAAAAGTGTCAGGTATCACCCATCTGATAACACACAAGACATCAGACATCTGGAGGACACACCTGTAAAAGGCAAGGGAGAATGGGTTCGCATAAGATGAAGACGGGTAGTACAGCTGTCCAAACCATCCTCAGGGAAGGTGCGAGAAACACTTCAGACCAACATACAACAGCACCAAGCTCTGAGTGGGAATAAAATAGGATGACTAAATGACCAGCAACCTCTATCCAGAGGGGATGAAATTTATGTGCAGCAGACCAGTGGGGATTGGCTGGCTGGAAAACTCTACACCCAACTAGTTCAATTATCCCCCCCCCTGTGGCAATGTGCTGCTAGAACCACAGATCCCAGCCACACAACCTAACAATAGTCATCATCATCATCATAGGCTATCACTTATAGCCAAGCATGATTGCCTTTCAAGTATTGCCTTTCACATCTAGTTAATAGTGACCTATGCTCTGTGGCCCCTCTCCAAGTAATAGTGATCTGCCTCTAATTAATAGTGACCCCTCCTCTGTGTCTCCCTACATGTAGTGGTGGCCCCTTCTCTGTGTTCCCCTGCAGGAAATAGTGACCCAAACTTTGGACATAACATTACTTTGCATCCATCTAAGATATTCTTTAAATCACGAACTCCACTGAGCACCTAACTCCTCACCCAACTCTTGCACACACTGTAAAACACAAGAGAGAAGTCAGGTCCGGTACTGGTGCATCTTGTCTCCACTCAAAGCTAGGGGTTTGACAGCCCTTAGCAGGAGGGAATGCCCCTGTCAGGCCCCTAGCAGGTGATTGGCTGCATTGCTGTACGGCCGCTAACACACTTACAGTGCCGAGCGCTGTGGTGCTTTCGGCCCGTCCGGCCAGGAACAGACTGAAATCGCAGCAGGGATTACACTGTGGAGGCAGACACAGTTACAGCGCAGCGCCCAGCAGAGTTCAGAGGCCGACAGGGAAGAGTGATCATCTGAACGTCAAGAGCCTGCCACCGGGAATGGTGAAAGTAAGTGCACAGGCGTTGTGTCGGCCCCGGCCAAGCCATCCATCCATCATTTAGAGGCTACAGGGGAGCAGATCAGCACACACTTCGCAGGCAACCTGGAGCAGAGATGGGAGGGTACGGGATCCATTAGAGCCCACCAGACAGCACGTGAGTAGAGACATGGCAGCCCATCCGAATGCCGGGGCTGGCTCGCAGGCAGACCAGATGACACCAGAGACACACACTACTGCAGGGTCGCAATGGGAAAATGGCAGTGGAGATAGGATACTGTCAGGTCAGCTGTGGGGTCACAAGGGTAGATGCCAGTGCATATGGGACACTATCAGGACCGGGATTGGGAGGCCCAGTGGGAAAAGTGACAGGCTGCATCAGCCAATCACCATCTGTGGGCGTCACTAGGCCATCCGCTGTATGTCCAGTCGGCTAACCCATGTCTCCACCCATTCTTCCGGTGGAGACAAGATGCACCAGTGCCATCAGGTCCTCTGCAAAGAGTGTACTGCATCCGGCTATATATTGAGTGTGTCTTCTCCTGAACTGACTTGCATTTTGAGGGCTGTCTGGTGTCATTACTTGTGGTGCAGCCATTACTACTTTCCTCTGCTGTAACTGTCAGGCCCTAGACACTGTACAGCACTTGCAATGAGTTTATCATTGCAAGCATTGCACATTCAGATGACAGCAGATGTGGCAAATTGCAGCAGTCACAGAGCAAGTGCTGAGCCCTAAGCATATGCTAAGAGACCAGCCCAGGATGCCCATGCCACCCTGCCCCCAGCCCAACCAGCCCTTGATTTCACACCTAAGAAAAGAGCATTTGAATGATTAGAATCTCATTCAACAGCTTCTTCTAGGAAAACATCACAAATAGTTATTTTTTGAAAAACAGTAGAGGCACCATAGAGGTGAATACAAAGAGGTATTAAAAAGATATATAAGTTAACCTACATTGAGATGGAAGCATTGAATTCTCAAAGTAATATTAAAGGGTTATTTCTTCCATCTTAGACATTTATTGCATATCAGCCTCTGGGGACCTCAGAGAAATGTGGTAGATATAGTATATCTTGACTTTAGTAAAGCATTTGACAAAGTATCTCATGTACCACCTTTTTGAAAAATGACTAAAATGGGATCATCAAAGCAACTGTTAGGTGGAATTACAACTGGCTGAGTGATCGTACTCAAAGAGTGGTCATAAATGGCTGCGTATCCAATTAAAGAATGTCTCAAATGGGGTACCACAAGGCTCTGTCCTGGGCCTACTGTTGTTCCCCCATCTAGATAATTTTTTTAAATTGTCTAGAAGGGGGAATTGAGGAGAAACTGATCAAATGTTTCCAATGACACAAAGCTGGGAGGGAGAGCTAGAAAAGTCAAAAATATCTGAGCAAGCTTGAATGGTGGGCAGTGACTAACAGAATGGCATTTAACAAGGAGAAATGCAAAGTTCTATATCTGGACAAGATAAATGAAAAAAAAAAACACATACAAAATTGAGCTAAGAAGCAGCACGTGTGAAAAAGACTTCTATACTAATAGATCACAGACTGAACATGAGTCATCAGTGTGATGCACCAGCAAAAAAGGCGACCATATTTCTCGGATGTAGTAAGAGAAGCATGGAGTCTAGAGCACATGAGATAATTATCCTACTCTACTCTTCCTTAGTTAGACTTAGAAAGACAATGATGAGCCTTATCAGGGATTCACAGCGGGATACAGCTGATAATATTGTTTCAGCTGTATCCCGCTCCATGATGACAGGCTGGGTATGAAGAACAGAGCGGTCCAGCTTTGTTCTCTATACCCCGCTCGGAGCGCCCAGCTTATACAGCTGGGCACTCCATGCAGAGAGCAGCTGGATGCAGAAGACAAGCGGGGACACCCCGCTTGTCTTCTGCATCCTCCGCTCAGAACGCTCGGCTGTATAACAGCCGGGCGCTCGGAGCAGGGAACAGCTGGAGCGTAAGGTGATCACTCAACGTTTCAGCGATCATCTTGCGTTGTAAATGGCACAACGATTGTCTTTTGAGCGATAATCGTTGTGTCTAAATGGACCTTTACAACAAACTACTGTCCGCATCTATCACCAAAAACCTGTAAGCGCTTGCAGGGGATGTCAGATCAAACTGGGCTGCCTGGTTGCTTACCCAAAGTCTTACCCAAGTCTTAACTAGTCTGCTCATCTGATTTTGCATCTCCCACATTGCTCGAAAAATCAAAGAGATGAGGCTAGTAATGAGTCTTGCTTTACAGTTAGTCATTTCTCATTATTCAGTAAGAGAACTGGAGAAAAGCAGCAGCTGAAAAAAAGTTGACCAAAGTTCTTGGAATTGGAACTCTATTGCCAGTAAACCAATAATTAGCACATCAATAAGTAATTCATTGTATATTTTGGTCTATGTACAGCATTGTCCATGTTCATAAGATAAGGCTATTTTTGATCCTATTCCAAAGCTTTCATCTCAGTTTTTCACATAACAAACATATCCTTCGTTCATGTCCCCCATATGCCAAAAGACTCTATCAACACTACAGTTGTTAAACTTTATCACAAAGTGTTCCCATATACAAAGCTCATCGTTGTTTCCTCCTCATTTGATGTAAACAGTTTGGACTTGAACAGTATGGAGTAAAAGTACATTAAACACTAGTAAAGAATGTTAATTGAATGCAGGACATTTAACTAAAGGGTAATAGTCGGGATACAGTGCAGCTCTGAAGACATTTCAAATGTTGTATAACACAAAACTGTATTTCATCACATTTCAGGGTCAATAAACTTCCAAATACCCCCACTATAATGTAATGGGAACAAAGAGAAATAACAGAACATATGCCATTTGCTTAGTGCAAAAGATGGTGATGAAGTAGAATACAACGAAGAGTGCAGATCACATTACTAAAGGCAATGGTTCTGCCAACCAAAGTTGAAGGCTACATTAGAAACAAATGTCTTGCTTTTTATTGCAAGATTCTTTACAAAAGACCATAAATAAAACAACTTACAGTGTTTTCTGCATCTCATAAAGAAGTCATTTTATATATGCAAAACACATAATGGTTTATTGTCGATGTAAACTGTATCTTCATGCTGCTCAGAAACCCAGATGGAGGCTTCTTTTTTGCTACAGATACAAATTAATCCTTCAATGTAAAGATTAATGGTTATATATGTAAATAAATCTGAATCGCTATACAGAGGTATACCATTTTCTAACACAATAGTATTACAAGATATCTGCATGCTATCACTGGATAAAAACATTATTGCTTATATACAAATAGGGGTTGGATTCAAATTCCGTACCCGGCCAACAAAGGTATACTTGTGGTACGCCACACACCGCAGTAGATTATTCCTACTCTAGTACATTAAATAAAACAGTCAAAAAACTCTAAATAAACTAATCCTTTTTCCCAGAATATTGCCCTACCAAAGTAACATCGGTGAAACCACATCTCAAAGTTTCTAAACGGAGTATCCCCCATTCAAAGACATTTGATTCTAGCAGCCCCAAAGCTACAATCAATTGGATGGTGAGAGAAATTGCTGTGGCAATGGCAATGAGGTGCTGACTTACAATGCTCAATAGATACTATCAAAGCCACAATTCAATGCCACCATACAATGTATAGTTATTGCTACCTTTTAGTATTCTCTTAATGCAACCTTTAATGTACAGTTAATGCCACCTTTACCCCCTTCAGTGGCAGATTTAGGTAGTCTTCAGTACATTTCAATGCAGCAAGCTCCGGAGATATTCGTGCCACTAAAGGGGTTAAACCACTAATGCATAATTTAATATACAGATAATAGTGCTATTTGGTATACAGCTAATGCCGTGTTACTCTATGTAGTTAAACTGGTTATCCCACGAAAAAATCCATCACTTATACACAGGATAGGTAATATATGTATGATCATTGGGGGCCCCACAACAGGGACCCCACCTAACACTAGAACAGGAAGCTTAAACTTCCTGTTCTTCTTCAATGCTAAACTGCAGTTAGGAGTTTTAATAGAGTGTCAGTTGAGGATGAGTCATACAGCTCCATTCATGTCTACTGGGGCGCTGGAAGCCATTGAGCACTGTACTCGGCTGTCCCCATGAGCTTCGTAGATATTGAATGGTCTGTCAGGGCTCTTGATTGACTGCTAATCTATTCAAACTCCTTCTCCATATTGTTATACAGTGAGGAGAAATGTATCATTTAGATAGGTAATAAATGTTCTTCTTGGCTCTAAAGCTTCAGGGAGCAGCTTCCTTTTACATACATGGTGGCTGTAGAAGGAAGTGAGAGGAAGAGACAGGCTAGTTGCAGTGTATATTGTTTGCCATCTCTTCTCACTCTATTCACTCAATGGGCAGTGAAGTGTAGGGGATAAGAGCTCAGCAAGATGGTACAAGTTGTGTCATTGGACCATAAGACTGCCTGCATCCAGATGCTTGTGCTGTCCAGCTCCCGCTCTCATCTTAGAGTTTGCTACAATTGTAGGCAATCATCTGTGAACTAAACTGCAAGCACTTCAGACTAACACATTATAACCAACTATCAGAAAGATTTGTTAAGTCGTTGCTGATATTAAAGGCCAGAAATACATCTCACTGGAACCGCGCAGATCCGGCACAAAATACTGAGAGAAATGCCGGGCAGCTAGGTGGAAACCAAATGGACCACATTATAGTAGACGGGCTCCATTCTGCGCTGTTTGGTTCTGACTAGAGATGCGCGAGCGTACTCGGAAAAGCACTACTCGCTCGAGTAATTTGCTTTATCCGAGTATCGCTGTGCTCGTCCCTGAAGATTCGGGTGCCGCTGCGGCTGACAGGTGAGTCGCAGCGGGGAGCAGGGGAGAGCGGGCGGGAGAGAGGGAGAGAAAGATCTCCCCTCCGTTCCTCCCCGCTCTCCCCTGCAGCTCCCCGCTCCGTGCCGGCACCCGAATCTTCAGGGACAAGCACAGCGATACTCGGATAAAGCAAATTACTTGAGCGAGTAGTGCTTTTCCGAGTACGCTCGCTCATCCCTAGTTCTGACATAAGACTGATCTGTTCGGCCAGGAGAATTCCCCTTTCCTTCTCCCCAAATGGAGCGGGGAAATGGAACCCCCGCCACAGATGTGAAAGCAGTCTAACTCACAGAGGTTTACCTAGACTGGACACAGTTGTGTCCACATCATGGCTAAGAAAAGAACTAGGTCTGTATGGATCTGGTAGCTATTAGAGATGAGCGAACGTGCTCGTTTACAACAATTACTCAATCGAGCATCGCTTTTTTCGAGTAACTGCCTACTCGGGCCAAAAGATTCGGGTGGCGCCAGGGGGCGCCGGGGTGGTAGCAGGTGGAAACAAGGGGGAGCTCTCTCTCTCTCTTCCCCCCCCCCCACTCACCCCCGCAATTCCCCGCTCACCCCCGGCACCCCCCGAATCTTTTCGCCCGATTAGGCAGTTACTTGAAAAAGCGATGCTCGATCGAGTAATTGCTCTAAGCGAGCACGTTTGCTCATCTCTAGTAGCTATGAACATGAAGAATATCCAGAAAGAAAATGTACTTTTTTTTATGTGGATGGTGAGGGGTGTTTATACAAAATGAACATCTAAATTGATACAGAATAAAATTGTAGAAATGTTAGGACACCTGTGCAAATTTCCTGCAGCAGGTTAAAAGATGAATCAAGTGAACACACACCTTCTACTTTTCAAACAAATGTGCAAAAACTTCTAGAGAACTTGAATCCAATGAAAGCACAAAATAATATAATGAAATATGACAACATTACTCAGGAAATCCACAAGTCATGTTGTTTTGTGATTTTTCGGAATAAAACTATATTGTAGAGCACTATATATAGGACCTTTGTGTATGCATAGAATCACAAAACCTGTTGAAGTATATTTCATTTAACACTATAAAACCAAGAAAAACATATAAACCATTCAAAAGTTGTTAAATGTGTCATGAGGTGCTATGCTTTGGGCAAAGTAAATCATTATGTCATCCATAGTTTCCACTTGGAATTTCAGTGAAACAGTCACGTTCTATTATGTATTAAATCCTTATATATTTTGAGAAAAAATAAAATTGTTTCTCGTAAATTTTTTCAAAACATTTCGGAACATGATATGATTTGAGGTTAATTGCAAGACTATAAACAGATCCATCAGACTCATAATTTCCATTGGGCTCCTTATTTTACTATGTGGTGTGAAATTACTCCACAGTTTAAAATACGTTAAAGACACATGGCTCATACAGAATGTTACAATTAGTTTGTTCTTATGCAAAATCTACATAAAGTCATAGCTAAAAAATAACAATTAACAAAACAAACTATCTGGAAGAAGCATATTAGGCACTTACAACCTAAAGAAGTACAAGGATTCTGTAAACAACCAGTACTGTCCACTGGGTCAATAAGATTATAGTATATTACACTCCATCAATGAACAATGACCAAAGTATCAATACAACTGTTAGGTTGTGCTCCTGGGATCTGTAGTTGTATGGGTTTCCAGGAACACACTGTGACAGGTGTGGCATGATTGAGTTGTCTGGGTGTGGAGTTCTCCAGCCAGCCAATCACCACTGGTCTGCTGCACAGAAATACCAGCCCCTCTGGCTAGAGGGTGCTGGTTTCCTCATTTCCTTTCCAGTACCCTTGTGTTTGGATTCATGCATGTTATTCTGCAGGTGTGAACAGCGACGTGTTCTGTGTATCTGTGCAGGTGGCCAGATAGGTGGTGGGAACAGTCCTGTTCTGTGTGGTATGCATTCCCTTGTGTGTGGGTGTGAACTGTGTCCTGCTCTGCTTGGATCATTTTCCATATAGGGTGAACCAGGTCCTTAGGTTCCAGTGTGGGGCTGTCCCTATTGGGACGTTCGCTTCGCTTGCAGGGAGGACTCATGGGGTAGTTGTTTAGTTAGAGTAGGGACCCACGATACAATGAGGACCATTGTCGCGGGCCTGTGGCTTATGTATCTTAGCCAAAATACAAATCAATACCTTGTACATACTGTAGCGAATCCATTTGTTTATGCGTGCAGGTATGCTAGGTAAGTATTTTTGGTGTTTGTCAGTCATTGTGTCATGTCTGCTTACGAATTTCGTTCACAATATACTTTCTTTTGGTGTTTAATGTGTGTACAGTTGCGTGAGTATCTCAGAGTTATGGATCTAGCACATCCTGCTTAGATGTGACAACAACTTTGCAGTATAACGTAACATCAAAATGCAAATCTGGGCACAGAATCTAGGGTAATCTCTTATGATTGTTCCATAACCTACTTGAACTTAACTATCTTCAGCAGTCGGAGGTGAGCATGACCATCCTCCACTGCCCACAATTCAGGGCTGCAATTTCAGGATCAATAGGAATTTCAACAATTTGACCCCCACTGATCACCAAGTTATCCCCTATCCTGTAAATAGTCTGATATAAGAGGTTAAATGCACGAATATGAATATTACTGCTGTACTTTATGCTCCTGCCAGGACCTTCAGAGAGGGTCACATTGTCGTGGTAGGGGCAGGTGACACAAGAAGCAGGGTACGATGTGGACACAAGGCTTATAAAAATATACATTTTTCTTATAACAGACAAACTTGGATAATGAAATAGAAGGTTTTGTCACCTGAAATAAGTTTGGCAGTTATTACGGAAACATTAGAAAATCTAACCAGCTCTAACTAAAAGTTGGAATAGCTTTAACGTTACTTAAATGATATAATAATCTCTCGTGAATCACAAAGCTCTGTAACACATTTTAATCATAGAATAGCTGATTAACACCGAATGTATTAACCCAGTAATAAATGGAAGTTTACCACACACAATCCAAATGTCGCTTAAGTATTAACCAATGACTTGTCTGCAACTAGTGGATGCGGACTCCTGCAATAACGGTCTAAAGGTTCCTGGCTCGTCTCCAGTCACACCTCTGGTATTTTTAGTCTTTATTTGAGCACACATATTGTGGCTGGCAGGCTTGCCTAATCCTGAAGTCTAGTGGTGTGCACACAAGCTGGTTTTTCTTGATGACTATCTCTGTTGGTGATGGTTCCTGATACTGAAGTCATACATGCAGCATGAATCCACAGTCTCAGCCACAGCTACTGCTGTTCACATAGGCCTGTCCCTCTGTTCAGCTCTGCTTCTCACTGCAACCATGCATGCGGCCTCAGGCACACAACGTCCTCCTTCCTGGGAAGGAAGAAGGGATTTTTCCTGGACCGCGTGACCACTCAAGCCAATCACTGTTTTTATTTTATAAAGGATAGGTGAGCAACAATGTAACAATACTACCAATGGAGGTCACTAGTGGTAGTAGATCTAGCGACCCACATTATACATAGATCAATACAATGGTAATAGTAGAAACAGCAAATTCAATACGCTTTGAACATTGGAGGGACAACACCAAAGTGTTGGTTTAACAGCACTGCACCACCATTACAACATCACTGTGTTACTTTACTCTAACTTTGCTGTTGTGAAACAAAAAAAACCTGAGCTGCCTGCTGCTTGGTTGATAGTAGAGATGAGCGAGCGTACTCGTCCGAGCTTGATGCTCGTTCGAGTATTAGGGTGTTCGAGATGCTCGTTACTCGAGACGAGCACCACGCGGTGCTCGACTCCATTACATTTCCTTCCCTGAGAAATTTGCACGCTTTTCTGGCCAATAGAAACACAGGGAAGGCATTACAACTTCCTCCTGTGACATTCCAGCCCTATCCCACCCCCCCTGCAGTGAGTGGCTGGGGAGATCAGATGACACCCGAGTATTTAAATCTGCCCCGCCCGCGGCTCGCCACAGATGCAAGCTGAGAGAGATCAGAGAAAGTGCTGTCTTCCTGTAGCTGCTATAGGGAGAGTGTTAGGTGTTATTTTAGTCTTCAAGAACCCCAACGGTCCTTCTTAGGGCCACATCTGACCGTGTGCAGTACTGTTGAGGCTGCTTTTAGCAGTGTTGCACAATTTTTTTTTTTTTGTATATCGGGCGTGCAGACCATAGCGTCCTCAGTCTGCAGTCATTTTACAGAGTATAGGGGCAGTACTGCTGAGGCAGGGACAGTGGTACAGGGAACTCCAAATACAGGCTATATCACAAGCAGTGGGCTTTTTCCCAAAAAGTGGAAAAAAATACTATATTTGGCCTGCCTGTGACCGTCTTCAGTTTACGGCGTGTGTGCTGGGGGTAGTAGTCGCTGATTAATTCCCAGCCTTGCGCATAATTGTTTCCTGGCTCTGCTGTGTCCGTTACATGATCGCCGTCATCCCGCCAGAGGGAAAGAGTAAACAATATATACGCTGCATACGGTGTGTGTCTGGTTTTTCACCTCACCATTTTAAACAATTGAAGCAAAATACTTAAGGCCTGCCACTGGCCTTTGGCCACTTGACTGGTTCTGCGCTGTGAATTACAGTAGCTCAGTCATATGCACCTAGGTTTCACTACAGGCTTGCGCATAATTGTTTCCTGGCTCTGCTGTGTCCGTTACATGATCGCCGTCATCCCGTCAGAGGGAAAGAGTATACAATATATCCGCTGCATACAGTGTCTGTCTGGTTTTTCACCTCACCATTTTAAAAAATTGAAGGCTGGGGGAATCATCACGGATAAGCGTACCCGCCTGTCAACTGACAGTGCCGACAGGCTTACACTCATCAAGATGAACAAAGCCTGGATTTCCCCAGACTTCTCTTCTCCACCAGCGGACAGCAGCGGTACCTAAACAATGCGTAGGCTGCACCCGCGGATGGAAGCATTGTTCTCTATCACCTTAAAAAACGGGGACCTTTTAGCTTCATCAATCTTTTTACCTACTGCTGAATGTGCATTCTACAAGATTTCTACCTAAATAAACCCTGGAATCTTCTCACATGCCTCTGCAGTCGAGTTGGATGCTGTCTGACAACATATACCTGATGTGAGTACTGGTTCATAACTACAAGAGAAGTTACCTCAGCCGATACGCTTACAGCCATGTTATTGAGTCAGAACAGTAAAAAGAATGTATAAATCCTGCCAGACACCGCTGTAAAGACACCTCCAGCAGCTCCACATACAACCACAGCTGCAGCTCATAATCTCCCACAAAGTTATCACTCTCCTCAGTGTTACCGCCATCCTGTGTGCTGCATCATGGCTGAAGAACACTCTGAGGCACAAGCCAGCATGGAGCCTAGTCTGCAGTCTAGTGAGAGAGACAGGCGCTCTAATAAGCCAACCTGGAAGGTTAGAGAGAACCTTGAAAGTCTCAAGCAGGAACTTTCCTCTGACATTTTAAAACTGTGGGAAACATTACTAAGTCATGTCTCCAACATTCAGCAAAGTCTGTCTTCACTCCATGTGTCACCACTAGAGGGAGCCCTGCAACAGCTTCGTGCAACGTATGAACATTATAATATAAAAGTCCAGGAGTACAAAAACACACTGAAAAAATTAAACACAGAGGATTCCATACAGGAATTGCAAAGCTTCCAACATCTCAGTGTAGAAAGTGACGGCTTAGTCTGCGACATTAAGTCTAAGACAGAAGCGAGAATTGCGCAACTTCAGAAGGTGTCATCTCACACCCCTCGTTTCCCAATCACACAGAACAACTCTGGTTCCCCCCCACACTCCCCATCACACAGAACACCCCTCGTTTCCCAATCACACAGAGCACCTCTTGTTCCCCCCCCACACTCCCCATCACACAGAACATCACTTGTTCCCCCCCACACACTCCCCATCACACAGAACACCCCTTGTCCCCCCCACTCCCCATCACACAGAACACCCCTCGTCCCCCCACACTCCCCATCACACAGAACACCTTTTGTCCCCCCCACACTGCCTATCACACAGAACATCCCTTGTTTCCCAATCAAACAGAACACCTCTTGTCCCACCCTACTCCCCATCACAAAGAACACCCCTTGTTCCCCCCCATCACATAGAACACCCCTCGTTTCCCAATCACATAGAACACCTCTCGTTCCCCCCCCCCACACACCCCATCACACAGAACACCCCTTGTTCCCCCCCCACTCCCCATCACCCAGAACACCCCTCATCCCCCCCCACTCCCCATCACACGGAACACCCCTCGTTTCCCCCCAACACTTCCCATCACACAGAACACCCCTCGTTTCTGCCCCACACTCCCCATCACACAGAACACCTCTTGTTTCCCCCCAATCCCATCACACAGACCCCCCCCCCCTGCTCCCCCACACTCCCCATCACATAGAACACCTCTTGTTTCCCCTCCACTCCCATCACACAAAACACCTCTTGTTTCCCCCCCACTCCCCATCACACAGAGCACCCCTCGTCCCCCCCCCACTCCCCATCACACAGAACACCCCTCGTCCCCCCCACACTCCCCATCATACAGAACACCCCCTGTCCCCCCATGCTCCCCATCACACAGAACACCTCTTGTTTCCCCCCACTCCCATCACACAGAACACCCCCCCACACACACACTCCCCTTCACACAGAACTTCCCCTGTCCACCCCCCCCCCACACACACTCCCAATCACACAGAACACCCCTCATTTTCCCTCCACTCCCCATCACACAGAACACCTCTTGTTTCCCCCTCCACTCCCATCACACAGAACCCCCCCTGTCCCCGCCCCCCACCACATAGAACACCTCTTGTTTCCCCCCCACTCCCATCACACAGAACACCTCTTGTTTCCCTCTTCTCTCCCATCACACAGAACCCCCTGTCCCCGCCCCCCACCACACAGAACACCTCTTGTTTCCCCCCCACTCCCATCACACAGAGCACCCCTCATCCCCCCCCCCCACCCCCATCACCCAGAGCACTCCTCATCCCCCCCACTCCCCCCCACTCCCCATCACACAGAACACCCCTCGTCCCCCCCCACTCCCCATCACACAGAACACCCCTCGTCCCCCCCCCACTCCCCATCACACAGAACACCCCTCGTCCCCCCCACACTCCCCATCACACATAACACCCCCCCACGCTCCCCATCACACAGAACACCTCTTGTTTCCCCCCACTCCCATCACACAGAACACCCACCCACACACACTCTTCACGCAGAACCCCCCCTGTCCACCCCCCCACACTCCCCATCACACAGAACACCCCTCGTTCCCCCCACACACACACTTTCCATCACACAGAACACCTCTTGTTTTCCCCCACTCCCATCACACAGAACCCCCCCTGCCCCCCCCCCTCCACGCTCCCCAACACACAGAACACCTCTTCTTCCCCCCCCCCCCACTCCCCATCACACAGAGCACACCTCGTCCCTACCCACTCCCCATCACACAGAACACCCCTCGCCCCCCCCCCACACTCCCCATCACACAGAACACCCCCTGTCCCCCCCATGCTCCCCATCACACGGAACACCCCTGATTTCCCCCCCACACTCCCCATCACATAGAACACCTCTTGTTTCCCCCTCCACTCCCATCACACAGAACCTCCCCTGTCCCCGCCCCCCATGCTCCCCATCACACAGAACACCTCGTTTCCCCCCTACTCCCATCACACAGAGCACCCCTCATCCCCCCACCCCATCACACAGAGCACCCCTCATCCCCCCCACCCCATCACACAGAGCACCCCTCGTCCCCCCCACTCTCCATCACACAGAACACCCCTCGTCCCCCCCACACTCCCCATCACACAGAACACCTCTTGTTTCCCCCCCACTCCCATCACACAGAACACCCCCCCACACACACTCCCCTTCACACAGACACCCCCCTGTCCAACCCCCCCCCCCCACACTCTCCATCATACAGAACACCCCTCGTCCCCCCCCCCACACTTCCCATCACACAGAACACCTCTTGTTTTCCCCCACTCCCATCACACAGAACCCCCCTGCCCCCCCACTCCCTATTACACAGAACACCTCTTGTTCCCCCCCCCCACTCCCATCACACAGAACCCCCCGTCCCACCCCACACTCCCCATCACACAGAACACCTCGTTTCCCCACTCCCATCACACAGAACCTCCCCTGCCCCCGCCCCCATCACACAGAACACCTCTTGTTTCTCCCCCCCCCACTCCCATCACACAGAACACCCCCCCCCCCCACACACACACACACACACACTACCCTTCACACAGAACACCCCTCGTTTCCCCCACTCCCCATCACACACAGAACACCCCTTATCCCTCCACTCCACATCACACAGGACACCCCTTGTCCCCCTCCCCCCCCCTCTTAATCATACCAAACACTGCTCGTTCCCCCCCCCCCCCCCCATCACACAGGAGGACGTTCCCTCTCACTGACTGCACTTACTTTCACTATGGTCTCTGCGCAGCAGGCAGCTTCTCCTGCACATCAACGCTTCCTCCTGGACCTGTGCTCAGACTCCTCCCCTCTGATGATCTCAGTGCTGGAGAACCAGATGGGGGAGGAGTCTGAGCAGAGGTCCGGGAGGAAGCGCCGATGTGCAGGAGAAGCTGCCTGCCTGTGCAGAGACCTTAGTGAAAGTAAGTGCAGTCAGTCAGTGTCGTTAAAAATAAGCTCCCTGGGCCCCCAGGGGCTTAGGAGCAGGGTTGCAGTCGCGTCCCCAGCGCTCCCTATATGTACGCCAGTGCTTCCGTGACTACCCCGTCACCAGATTTATCAGCAATAGAACATGTATGTGACCATCTGTGGCACCAATTTCGACAGCCTACGAGTCTGCACAATCTAGAGCCTAAGTTACAGCAAATGTGGACCAATATGTCACATGATACCATATGTAACTAGAGGATAATAATCTTTATTTATATAGCACCAACATATTCTGCAGCGCTTACAAGACAGGGGGAATGAAAACAAAACCTTGGTTAATGTAGTAATCAATTGATGGAAACAATAGTGGTGAGGGTCCTGCTCCAATGAACTTGCATACTGTAAATAATGGGGTGATACAGAAGGTAAAGGGGCTGGAGATGTGCACGGTATGGTGAGGTGGAGAGTGAGGGATGCTATACACATAGACAATGGTGAGACATTTAGCCGTGTGACGGCAGAATCAGTATGACTGCAGTCAGTAGGACCGGGAGCATGTTATCAGGGGGAGTACAGAGGGGTTTGGTTTTAGGAGATAAGGGTGAGTTTTTAGAGGACGCCTGAAGTTTAGTGTGTCAGTGATTGCCCGGATAATTTTTGGTAGTGCGTTCCAGAGGACTGGTGCTGCTCTAAAAAAGTCTTGGAAGCGGGAATGAGAGGTTCGAATTAAGGGCGAGCACCCACTGGCGTTTGCGTTTTCCGCGGAAAAAAAACGCAGCGTTTTCGCCGCGTTTCCCGCGTTTTTTCCGCCCGCTTTCCGCTGCGTTTTTCGCGGCGTTTTCGCGGCGTTTTCGCGGCTTTTCCATTAATTTCCATGGAGAAAAATAAGGACACATATGCAACTGACAGCTCCTATGTTAAAAACGCAAACGCAACGCAAAAAAAAACGCCAGTGGACAGGAACACATGTTATCTCTATGCCTGTGCAGGAAAAACGCAAAACGCAAAACGCAAAACGCAGGTAAAAAAACGCCAGTGGGTGCTCGCCCTAAAGGGGCACTTAGTCTGATTTTGTTAGCGGAGCGGAGGACGCGGGCTGGGTGGTGGATTGAGATGAAGGAAACAATGTAGGGCGGTACAGTGCTGTAGAGGGCTTTGTGGATGAGGTTGGTGAGTTTAAATTGAATTCTGTATTTGATGGGCAGCCAGTGCAGTGACTGGCATAGGGCAGAGGCGTCCGAGTAGTGGCTGGACAAGAAGATGAGCCTGGCTGCTGCATTCAGGATGGATTGGAGAGGGTAGAGTCTGGTGCAGGGGAGGCCGATCAGCAATGAGTTGCAATTATCGAGCTGACAGTGGATGAGGGCAACAGTGAGCATTTTTAGCGTGTCGATGGTGATAAAATTCAAATGGCTAATTAGTCTAATGAATTCCGCATGTGCTGTTTTTTCCTAAGCAGTGTATCACACATCTCCTAGTGCATTTTGCACGCATTTGCGTATCCCCATTGACTTCTATAAGGACTTTGGGTGCGCTACTATGCAGGAAAATAGAGCATGCTGCTTTTTTTTTTTTTGTGACCAAAATTCGCAGGGAAAATACACACATGTGAACAAATCCATTGAAATCAATGGGTTCTATTCTCTAAGTATTCTGCGTGCAAATTTTCTGTACCCAAATACGCTTGTGTATTATTTTGTATGGGCTTTTTTCAGTCAACCGTATTTACTCCTGTTTTTGCACGTGTAAAATTTTCACACGTAAAACACAAAAAATAGATCCAATTGATACAGTGCAATGTGCTGATATGTGTGCAAAAATTACTCCTTCATGTGCAAATATGTAGCACTGAGATGAGTGTATTTGGGCATATGGTCAGCTGAAGAAGCCCTAAGGCCGGCCTCAGACGGGCGTTTTTTTGCGCGATTTGCGCATCGCATGTCGCATGCGCATGCGCAAATCGCGTGACCGGCGGCGAAAAATCGCGGGAAAAATCTGCACCTAGCCGCGTTAATCGTCGCAGCAAAACGCCCGTCTGACCGGAGAAAAATCGCCGTGCGCATCAAAATGCGCATGAAACTTCGTCTGACCGGCGAAAAAAATGATTTTGGTGCGCACATAAAACGCAGAACGCAGATAGGCGCGATCTGCGAATTGTCGTGTCCTATAATTTTTCGCATATGCGCATAAAAAGCGGACATGTGACCGATACCATAGCGAACCATTGGTTCTATATATGCGCAAATCGCATGCGCAAATCGCGCGAAAAAACGCCCGTCTGACTAAGGCCTAAGGGCTTAAACAGATTTTTTCCCATTATGTGACCATGATTTTCACGGACGAATAATGGGACGAAACAAACCCATTGATTTCAATGGGTAGGTCCTGCCCTGTCCTTTGAGAAAAGATAGGGAAAAATAGGGCAGGACCTATTTTCTTGCTTCTGCTTTTTTCAAACTCGAGCGCTATAACGCGGAGTTTAAATGGTCCAAAAAGAAACATTTACTCTGTAGCGGCGGGCGTAGTTTCACATACGCCTATCTGAAGAAGCCCTAAAAGTAGTAAAACATACCAAACACTATATAAATTTGATATTGCAATAATTGTACTTCCATGCGGAATAACTTTAACAGTCATTTTCACCCTATATGAATACCGTAAAAAAAAAACAATGCTAAATTGTGTTCTTTATTTCCATTTCACCCCACAAATGATTTTCCAAAGGTTTGTCAATCCACTATCACCCGCCTTTGGATTTGAACAGTCATTTTAACTGCATCTGCCAAATCATCATTTTGCAATGTAGCAGGACCAAGACCATATAGCATATATATTGGGTCGGTAGCTTATCATACAGCACATTTGAACACGTTGAAGGGCCACAATCTAAACCCTCCATTTTCACTCATGTATATGCCAAAATGTATTAGTTTCCCATCCACCGCTGTATATATGCACTGTTTACATTCTATAGATACTCGTATTCGCCTCCCACCAACCATTGTTATACAGGCTGTCTAAAAATCTGGTTTTGTTTTAATAATGCTAAACACATGGGAGCTCTTTTGTTGTAATACAGTCAAAGCAGTATTTTCAAAGGGCCATTTACATTTCAAGACAGAAACCAGAGCCGCAGTAGGATGATCATTGCAATATGGGTTTTATGGAGAATAAAGATCTGCAATGTATTAGATTCCGCCATGTAACTTTAAAGTCCCTGGTTATCTTCATGAGATGCATATTTTTAGTCGGCAATGCCAAATGTAAGTGTTTTGTTTAATATAGTCATCTCTTGTTAGGAAATCGAGCAAATGCACTTTTATATCGCACATCGATGTATCAAATGGGCTATCTGAAAAGAACATTACATCCATGTTGTCAAGAGTATTTACTTAGCAGGGTGTATATACAGCTTGACTTACCATTCGTGTAACATGAGGACTGATGTAATATGTGGATATCTGAAACTCTTGCAGTCCATGTAGGTCATCCTATACACATGATTGGTAAAAGGCGGGTTTATCTGTGAAGTATCTGGCATGTTTTGAAGTGAACATCAGCATTTTAAGTGGATACTTAAAATTCTGAATGTCAGATTAAGACTTTATCACCATATGTTTAGGAGTTATGTTCATTTTTTTAATATTGTATATGAATCTATACTATTATAGTAGGGTCTCTATGTATGAAGCATGTCCATACAGTCCAAGGACTGGGCTAATGAGAAGCATGTGTAAGGCTGCTTTCACATCTGTGTTAGGAACCTCTGTCCCAGATGCGGCAAAAAATGCCGCAAGAAAAAGTCCTTGTCAGAACCGGCAACTCTCGGGGCCGCCGTGCCCGCACCACCGGTCCGGCCACCCGGGGTGCAGGAGCGCGGCGCAGAGGTACCCCGGTTCTTGTGATCTCCCCGGGCCGCTGTAAGACTGGTCGCCGCCGGGTTGCTAGGGAGGCAGCCGGTGCTTCTAGTGTCCTGACTACCAGGCTGGCTTCCCTAGTAACTGTCTGTGCAGCTAGACTGGGGGCGTGTCCCCAGCACCGCCCTGATTAGCCCTGCTGCTGTCAGGCTCCCCGCCCCAATCAGCTTCTGGGGCGGGAGCGCTGACAGCATTTAAATAGGTGTATTTTCCTCTCAGGCCTCGCCAGTGTTAGTTTGGTTCTCCAGCTGCACCCGCGTTTATCCTGACTGCTCTTGTGACCTCGGCTTTTCTGACACCTGCTTTTGGACTTGACTACGTTTTTGCCTGACCCCTCCGTACCGCGTACCCTCTTGTTGCCTACCCGGATTGTCTGACCATTCTACCGTTGCTTGTCTCAGTGTCTGTTTGTCTCCCGTGTCCCGCTTCCCTAGTGAGGGTAGGGACCGTCGCCCAGTTGTCGCCCTGGGGGTTAGCCCAGGGGGGCAAGTAGGCAGGGACAGGGGTTGCGGGATATCTCAGGGACCCCCATATCCCGGACACTGTCCTGACAGTAACACTGGCCGAACTAAGGTCAGACCCTTGCATCCGCCCGGCAACTTTGAGCCCCTCGATGGAGGCCGTGGCGGCTGTAGCGAACCAGGTCCAGGTCCTTACGACCCTTGCCCAGGACCTAACAGCCCGCTTGCAGCCACGGGAACAAGTGGCAGCTGCAGGTCCCATGCAGCCCTCGTCCGCTCCAGGAACGATGTCAGAACCTCGAGCCACGCTTCCGGATTGCTTCTCCGGAGAGAGAGATCAGTTTTTTGCATTTAGAGAGAGCTGCAAGCTCTACTTTGATCTCCGCCCCCACTCCTCTGGTACTGAATACCAGAAAGTGGGAATCGTAATTACCCGCCTGAGGGGAGAGCCCCAAAATTGGGCTTTCTCGCTACCAGCTGGCTCTCCAGCCCGACTATCCCTTGACGCCTTTTTTTCCGCCCTGGGTCAAATTTATGACGAACCCGACCGGGCGGGCTACGCAGTCTCCAAACTTCTGGCCCTGCGCCAGGGTTGTAAGATGGCGGAGGACTACTGTTCCCAATTCCGTCAACATTGTACGGAATCCCGGTGGAACGATGCCGCCCTAAAAGACTTATTTTTGACCGGTCTGTCTGAGGGTCTCAAGGACCTACTTGTGGCCCACCCAGAGCCTAAAACCCTGGAGCAAGCCATGTCGCTGGCTATTCGAGCCGACCGACGTTTGAGGGCCAGACACGCCGCTCGGACCACCCCACTCCCCACGTCTACTTCTTCGACTGACCCGACCTGTTACCCTCCCACCACCGAGGCCATGGAGCTGGGAGCCGTGAACCCCGAGCAACGACGGGAACACCGCCTGAAGAAGAACCTCTGCTTCTACTGTGGGGAGCCGGGTCACCGCATTGCTACCTGCGCTAAGAAGCCACGGCAGGAAGAACTCCCGCTCCTAGGCAGTTGTCGGGGGGACTGTCTAGGAGCCAAGGTACTCCCTGTGTTGTCCAAAATGTTAGTGCCTTGCACCCTAGAATTTCATGCTTTCCACCGTACTGGGCAAGCCTTTGTTGATTCGGGGGCTGCGGCTAATTTCGTTAACTTTAATTTCGTTGCTCAACTGTCCGGGGTTTTGTTACGTTTAGAAACTCCGATTCTGGTTTCAGGAGTGGACTCCACTCCTTTGCAAGCAGGGGTGGTTAATCTGGTGACCCCTGAAGTAAGGTTTACTATAGGAGCCTTACACGTGGAAACCTGCACCTTTCTAGTGATGAGAGATTTGTCTGTGGACGTCGTCCTAGGCCTCCCCTGGCTCCGGGAGCACAACCCGGTAGTAAATTGGGACACGTTGGAACTGGTAAAATGGGGTCCCCGCTGTGCCAACCACCTTTGTGCGGTGAAGGTGGGAGTCTCCACCTGCGAGGGGAGCCCCCTACCAGAATACCTCTCCGAGTTTTCTGACGTGTTCTCCAAACAATTATCTGAAGCTCTGCCCCCTCATAGGGAATGGGACTGTAAAATAGACTTGATTCCTGGGGCCAAACTTCCTAAGGGCCGCATTTATAACGTTACGGTTCCAGAGAGAGAATCCATGAGGGACTACATCCAGGACAGCCTGGCCAAGGGGCACATCCGGCCCTCAGAATCCCCGGTGGGTGCCGGGTTTTTCTTCGTTGAGAAGAAGGATGGGGGTCTCCGGCCCTGTATTGACTATAGAGAGCTAAATAAAATCACAGTCCGAAACCAGTATGCTCTTCCACTCATTCCTGACCTCCTCAACCAGGTCGCTGGTGCCCGATGGTTTTCCAAACTTGATCTCAGGGGAGCATACAACCTCATCCGCATTCGGGAGGGGGATGAGTGGAAAACCGCCTTCAATACGCCCCTCGGGCATTTTGAATACCTAGTTATGCCTTTTGGATTGTGTAACGCCCCCGCCATTTTTCAGGGGTACATGAACTCAGTGTTTCAGGATATCATGGGGGTGTTCGTGGTTGTATATCTAGACGACATTTTGATTTTTTCCTCCGACTTGCCGAGTCACCATACTCACGTTCAGACTGTGCTAGCTCGACTCAGACATAACAAGCTGTTTGCTAAACTCGAGAAATGTGTTTTCGGGGTACAAAAGATATCATTTTTGGGGTATATCATCACGCCATGCGACTTCCAGATGGATCCTGAAAAGGTGAAGGCCATCACGGAGTGGGCCCAGCCAGGGTCGTTGAAAGCCCTTCAACGCTTCCTCGGCTTCGCCAACTACTATCGCAAATTCATTAAAGACTTCTCCGTGGTGGCTAAACCTCTAACGGACCTCACCAGAAAGGGGGCAGATGTGAGGACCTGGTCTTCTGAGGCTCTGAGGGCCTTCAATACCCTAAAGGCGGCGTTCTCGTCTGCACCTGTCCTAGTACAACCGGATCTGTCCAGTCCTTTTGTGGTGGAGGTAGATGCCTCTGAGTTTGGTGTGGGAGCGGTACTGTCCCAAGGTCCCTCCACTCTCACCAACCTTAGACCGTGTGCCTATTTTTCTAGGAAGTTTTCGTCCACCGAACGGAACTATGATATAGGCAACCGGGAATTGCTGGCGATTAAGTGGGCTTTTGAAGAGTGGAGGCATTTTTTGGAAGGAGCCCATCACCAGATTACGGTACTCACTGACCATAAAAACCTCACTTATCTAGATTCCGCTAAGAGGTTAAATGCTCGGCAAGCCCGCTGGGCCTTGTTTTTCTCTCGGTTCAATTTTGTTGTTACCTATAGACCCGGTTCTAAGAATGTCAAGGCTGATGCCCTGTCTAGGAGTTTTGGCTCTCCGGAACCTTCCGAGCCGGAGCCTGAGAGCATTCTCTCCCCTGGGGTGGTCCTCGCTGCTGTCTCCTCCGACCTTTCACCTCTCATTCACGCCGCTCAACAATCTGCTCCTGAAGCCCTTCCGGAAGGCAAATTATTTGTCCCGTTGTCACTGAGATTGAAAGTGTTAGAGGAGACACATGCTTCAGTCCTAGCTGGACACCCCGGTATCAGGGGTACTCTGGAGTTAGCGTCCAGACTCTATTGGTGGCCGCACATGGCCAAGGAGGTACGGGTATTTGTGTCCGCGTGCCCGGTTTGCGCAAGGGGGAAGAATCTCAGGAGACGTCCTGAGGGTCCTCTTCTTCCCTTGCCCATTCCGTCCAGGCCATGGTCCCATTTGTCCATGGATTTTATTACTGATCTGCCATCCTCGCTGGGGAATACGGTCATCTGGGTAATAGTTGACCGTTTCTCCAAAATGTCTCATTTTGTTCCACTTGGCAAGTTGCCTAACGCCAAACTTTTGTCTGAGATGTTCATCAAGGAGATTGTTCGGTTACATGGGATCCCCGAGGATATTGTGTCTGATAGAGGGGTTCAGTTCGTCGCTCGCTTCTGGCGAGCCTTCTGTAAAAATCTAAACGTTAATTTGTCCTTTTCCTCCGCTTTCCATCCCGAGAGTAACGGACAAACGGAACGGATGAACCAAGAACTTATCCAGTATCTGCGACTGTTTGTCTCTGATAACCAGCATCAGTGGGCCAACTACTTACCTCTCGCCGAATTTGCTATTAACAACCATGGTAACTCGTCGACCCAACTGTCACCTTTTTTTTGTAACTATGGGTTCCATCCCCGGTTCTCGCTTTCTACTCCTTTGGTCTCGAACAATCCGGCCGCCGACATATCCGCCGAAGAACTGTGCACAGTTTGGGCCCAGGTTCGTAAGAACCTTCAGGGTTCCCAAGAGAAACTGCGTAAATACGCAAATAAAAGACGTACTATCTCTGCACCTTTTGTGGTCGGGGAGCAGGTTTTATTATCATCTAAGAATCTGAGACTTAAGGTTCCCTCCCTGAAACTTGCTCCTCGGTTCATTGGCCCATTTACGGTTTCTCAGGTTATCAACCCGGTGTCATATAAGTTGGCACTTCCTGACCCCTGGAAGGTCCACAAGGTTTTTCACAAGAACTTGCTTAAGAAGTATGTGACTCCAGTTCTCCCCACCCAGAACCCGCCTCCTCCCTCTCTGGTACAGGGGGAACTGGAGTATGAAGTAGAAAGGCTTGTGGATGCCCGACGGGTTAGAGGTGGGCTGCAGTACCTGGTCCACTGGAGAGGATTTGGCCCTGAGGATAGGACGTGGGTCCCTGCCAGGGACGTTCATGCGCCACGCCTAGTCCAGGCATTCCACAGGGCTTTCCCGCTTAAGCCCGCACCTGGCCATGGGGGTCCGGTGTACCCCCGTAGAAGGGGGGGTACTGTCAGAACCGGCAACTCTCGGGGCCGCCGTGCCCGCACCACCGGTCCGGCCACCCGGGGTGCAGGAGCGCGGCGCAGAGGTACCCCGGTTCTTGTGATCTCCCCGGGCCGCTGTAAGACTGGTCGCCGCCGGGTTGCTAGGGAGGCAGCCGGTGCTTCTAGTGTCCTGACTACCAGGCTGGCTTCCCTAGTAACTGTCTGTGCAGCTAGACTGGGGGCGTGTCCCCAGCACCGCCCTGATTAGCCCTGCTGCTGTCAGGCTCCCCGCCCCAATCAGCTTCTGGGGCGGGAGCGCTGACAGCATTTAAATAGGTGTGTTTTCCTCTCAGGCCTCGCCAGTGTTAGTTTGGTTCTCCAGCTGCACCCGCGTTTATCCTGACTGCTCTTGTGACCTCGGCTTTTCTGACACCTGCTTTTGGACTTGACTACGTTTTTGCCTGACCCCTCCGTACCGCGTACCCTCTTGTTGCCTACCCGGATTGTCTGACCATTCTACCGTTGCTTGTCTCAGTGTCTGTTTGTCTCCCGTGTCCCGCTTCCCTAGTGAGGGTAGGGACCGTCGCCCAGTTGTCGCCCTGGGGGTTAGCCCAGGGGGGCAAGTAGGCAGGGACAGGGGTTGCGGGATATCTCAGGGACCCCCATATCCCGGACACTGTCCTGACAGTCCTGCGGTAAAATTCCAGACAGTTAAATGGAGACCAAATGGACATCATTAAAGTTATTGGCATCAGTTTGTCGCCATTTGGTTTCATCGTAAGACATATCTGCTCAGCCAGGCGATTCCCCATAACGGAGCAGTAAACAGAACCCTAAACACAGCTGTGAAAGCACCTTAACACAGAACATCCATAGAGCTGAAGCCTCTGAGCTGTCGTACTAGAGAACCCATTTTTAGGGCTCCATCACACGACCGCTTTATGCAGGTATTTGCGCACGCAAACTCTATGTGCATTAATCACAGAGAATAGGACTCATTGATTTCAATGGGTTAATTCTCCTAAGCACATTTTGCCCTCACAACAAAAAGTAGATCCCACTCTATTTTCATGCGTTTTGCGCATTGCCATAGAAGTCTATGGAAGGTGTAAAAATGCACAGGGAGGAAGGTGTGACTGCGCAAAACACTGGGAAAAGAACACATCTGGACCTTATTAGGCTTTCCTTAGCCAAAAAATCCACAGAAAAGGTGTGTCTAGCCATTAAATTTAATGCAAAGGAGAAGAGCATAGCATATGGATTATATGCCTCTTCAAACCTCGATCATGCACAAGTACGCTGCACTGCAGCGAGTATTTTTACGCATATGTAACTCTTATTGTAATAACATTGCAAACTATCAGCAGCAATTGATAGCAGCCCCTTTAGATATCCTTTCTAGGCCACATTCACACAGTATAGTACAATGCATATGATTATTCTGCTTTACCTCCACCCCCAAAAAATGTGAAATGTGCTCCATAACAAGTACAGTACATATAGCTAGAAGTATTTATAATACCCCCAAAGCATGACCAATTATTACCACTATACACCATCCAAGTAAAAGCAGTACCAATCAAGGGCAGTCAAAGAATAACCAACTCTTAAATCCTTTGAATCCAAGTTGATGTCTTCTCTGGTCGTAGTAGACTGGCCTGAAGGCTTCTTCCAGCTATGACTTATATTTGTAGAGTTTGCTTTTCTCATTTGTTTGAACCGCATAGATCTGGCTTCTCTTAACTCCTGGCTATCGGCTTAAATCAGTTCCTACATGGGTAACACATGGTCCCAAAGAGTCCCCAGAGTGGAAGCTACTCTTCCTAGTCGGCGACTCAAGTCTATGACATCCATATGCCGTAATAAAGCATATGGAGAGATGTAATCCAGATGTCTCAACACTTTAAACATGTCCTATGCATCATGCCATTTGATCAAAAATGCCGAGGTACATTACTTCTTCAATCAAAACGGTGGTTATATACAATCTATATACATAAAAGTGAAAATTTGCTTGTTTGTTGTTCATACTCCTACGTGCCTTGATGGATCTCCACCAAACTTAGTACACATACTCTCCAAAATACAATTTAAAATACTGAGGGGAGGAGAGTTTAACTGTTCCTCATAGTAACCAATCACAGAACAGATCACATTTTACCAGAGCAGCTTAAAGAATGAGGATTGGTTGTTATGTGTAACAAACACAGTCTTTTACACAGTTTCAATATATGAGGCCTATTGTGTAATCTATGGTAAAATAAGATGCTTTGTGATTCAGCGTGGTTAACAATTTAGACGTGTGGTGGATCCGAAATGCCTCCGAAAAAAAACGGAAACCCAATGGACAAGTCAAGCCAAAAGCAAAGAAAGTAAAATAACGTCCAGCAAGTGAGAAAAGTGAACTACGTGATGAATGACTTAAGAATGAGCAGGGAAGAGCCAGGACATCAAAGGCTGCAGAGACCTCTGAACAGCATCAGGCCTAAATTTAAAAAGAGAAAGACAGTTCCAATGCATCAGGGAAGGCAATGCCACCCAGGCAATTCTGGGTATGTAAGCTAGTGTCTAAATGAAACTGCTATACAATTAATGTTAAGATTCATGGCTGTTGCAAGCCTCAGGTTCCAAGCTATGAGGCATTCCCTTCAGCCTGGAGGGATTATATGCCCCAAAGAGCTGACCCTACCTAAGAATTGATGACATTGGGCAGCTATATTCCTCTCCCATGCTCCACCTAATTAACATAGCATCATCTCAGTAAGTGACAGTAATCTGAAATAACAAAGAATATACCACCCTCATACAATGCCCCTCCATACAAACTGTACATTATGGCGCATTAAGGGGTAAATATCAACAGTTGAAACAGTCTTGTGATGCAAAAGTAACATAACTGTATATATGTATATTTGATGTCTACAGGGGTAGCTTGCTGCTATCCTGTAGGCTTTTTAAACTGGCCAAGACCTTTTATTACAGGAAAGAGCTCTGGGGTGGGGGTCATCATTCCTTTTATAAAGAGCCTTACAGTTGTCACCTAACTTTACTCTGCTTTGTACAAGTTTCAAAACTAACGTATCCAAATACATCTTCCTTCACCTGATAGTGAGGGGGAAGAGGGTACTGTATTTGCTCCTAATTGACTAACTGTTCAGTCCTAAACAAGAAATTTGCTTAAAGGGATTGTCCGAGATAAATGTTGTTCATAAAAACAGTTCACCTGTGTGGCAAACATAATAAAGTTGTCATACGCACCTCTCCCTGCATGTTCTCCTACCGGTGGCTCCAGGTCTCCCAGGTGACATCATCTTTACTGGTTGCAGTCAGCCTGTGATGTTGTGTAAACCTCCTGCTGCAGCCAATGGCAGAGCGCAGCAATGATCGCTGTGCTTCTTCATTGGCTGCAGCAGCCTGCCTACGGGATGGCACAGGCTGACTGCAACCTGTAAACATTATGTCACCTGGGAGACCTGGAGCCACCGGTAGGAGAACATGCAGGGAGAGGTGCGTATGAGCACTTTATTATGTTTGCCACACAGGTGAACTGTTTTTATGAAGAACATTTATCTCGGACAACCACTATAATTAACTAATGGGCAGTTTTGAAACTTAAGTGAAGGACTGGAAATACAAACATGTGCTGGATATTAGAAATAGGAGCACATCTGGAGAGGCCAACCAATGCTGATATGTTCCATTGTTTCCACTGGATACGGCCAGTGCCACAGTTCTCCAATAGTGGTCACTAGAGATGAGCGAGCGTACTCGGAAAAGCACTACTCGCTCGAGTAATTTGCTTTATCCGAGTATCGCTGTGCTCGTCCCTGAAGATTCGGGTGCCGGCACGGAGCGGGGAGCTGCAGGGGAGAGCGGGGAGGAACGGAGGTAAGATCTTTCTCTCCCTCTCTCCCGCCCACTCTCCCCTGCTCCCCACTGCGACTCACCTGTCAGCCGCAGCGGCACCCGAATCTTCAGGGACGAGCACAGCGATACTCGGATAAAGCAAATTACTCGAGCGAGTAGTGCTTTTCCGAGTACGCTTGCTCATCTCTAGTGGTCACACTTGCTTGCAATCACAGGCTTCAACAGTCATGTGCCACTCATGGCAGAATCTCCGTTGAACCATGTTATGGGCTAAGTGGTCCCATGCACAACGAACAGCACATGACTACCAGATCTTCTTCCAGAACGGACTGGCGAGAACCAGGGCGTTGGATGGTTGGACACTGAAGGAGGCGAATATAGCTTATTGGCTTTCTTTATTTAATACCATTCCTGCCCCTAAAATTATTTTTTCTAGTATTGGAAAACTCTTAATAATATGTGTAAAATGCAAGACATGTAGGACATTCCTGTATGCCATTAAGGCCTCATGTCCACGGGGAAAATCAGATCCGCTGCAGATTCTACATGTAGAATCTGCAGCGGGTCCCTCCTGCCCCGCGGACATGAGGGCTGAAAATGCAAATAAATGAGAATAAACTTACCTCCGATCCGCTCCGTTTCTTCTCTTCGCGGCGGCGTCATCTTCTCTCGTCGCGGCCGGATCTTCATTCTTCGGCTCGGCGGATGTGCACGATGACGTCGGTGACGTGCCCCGCGCATGCGCCGGGTCGAAGCAAAATGATCCGGCCGCGGCTGAGAGAAGATGGCGCCGCGGAGAAGAGAAGAACCGGAGCGGGTGAGTAAAATCTGATTTTTGTGTCCCGCGGATCCGGACGGCTTCCATAGGCTTCAATAGAAGCCCGCGGGAGCCGTCCCCGCGGGAGACCCGCATGAAAATGGAGCATGGTCCAGATTTTTTCATGCTCCATTTTTTTTTAAATCACTTTTATTGACCATCCGCGGGTATTTATCTACCCCGCGGGTGGTCAATGCATCCCTATGGGATGCGGATCCGCGCGCGGGAGAAGAGTTAAAATCCGCTGCGGATTTTAATTCTTCTTTTTCCCGTGGACATGAGCCCTAAGAGAATAATACAGGTTCTAGCTGATTAACAGAATGATACCTTGTGGTCCATGCAAGAAAAATACAACAAATATGTAAGTCTATTTTCAATATTTCATATTTACAATTAAAGGGGTTTTCCAGGGAAAGACTATTGATAACCTGTCCTCGCGATAGGTCATCAATAGATTATAGGGTACAGGAAGGAACAACTGGAAAACTACGAGACACAGGAAATTATGGACTGCATACTGGGAATTCTTAGTGGCTCTCCTATCTGGCCGATGGCGATATATGTATATTATCTTACATGTTTTTTGCTGTAACACTCCCTATTAATCTGTGCAGGCATTCTGTGTGCAGCCATATGCTGCCTATGTAAGGCTTTGTAGTCTCCTCTAGAAGCAAAGCTTCAAAGGATACATATTTCCTATTGGGGTCATGCATGCAGCCATAGTATAGCTATATTACAGCACCCACACAAGTGCATTAGCTCTCTATATTACATCCATATGGCTCCGATCTCCCTAAACAAGTGACTGATATTTTTCTTGAGAAAGCTATATCAGTTTGTACACCTTTAAACCAAAAATTGAACACATTCCTAAAAATTGGGTTTAGAAGTCAAATGTGAATTACACAATTTCATACAGTCATTGGAAGCATTAGTATTGTTTTAAATGGGCTGTCTCGTCATAGTAGGGGCAGGAGACACAGGAATCAGGGTACGATGCGGACACCATGTTTACAAAAATGTATACCATATATTCCGGCGTATAAGACAACCTTTTAACCCCGAAAAATCTGCTCTGCAGTCGGGTATCGTCTTATACGCCGGGTATACAAAAAAAAAGTGTCAAAAAAAAAAAACAGTACTCACCTCCCCCGACGTTCTGCGCGCACTGCTGCACCCCGTCGCTACCTCCTCGTCCCCGACAGAGCATTGCTTTCTGGATGTGGAGCTTGAAATCCCCACCTCCAGAAAGCTAATGCTATGATTGGCTAACTCACGCGCCGTCAGCCAATCACAGCCATTCGCAGCCGTATTCCCGGCGTATAAGGCGACAGTTGGGGGGTCGTCTTATACACCCAGTCGCCTTAAATGCCGGAATATACGGTATCTTTATATTTTACCTAATAAACCTTGAGATTTAAGTTGGCCATAGAAGTTTTTGGTTAATAGATAAGAAATATGGGGTTATTCAGAAATATTAGACAACCTGACTCTAAGGGCAGTTTCAGATGCCCGTAGACACAACCATGCTAGCCGGTACAGAGCGTACTTGCACCTGAACATAGTAACATAGTAACATAGTAACATAGTATGTAAGACCGAATGAAGACAATGTCCATCTAGTCCAGCCTGTCTATCCTACTGTTTTGATCCAGAGGAAGGCAAAAAACCCCAAGGCCAGAAGCCAATTAGCCCTTTTGGGGGAAAAATTCCTTCCCGACTCCCTAATGGCAATCAGACTGTTCCCTGGATCAACCCCTAATAGTTCCTACCTGCCTATATGCCAGGATTGACACTTAACCTAATATTTATATCCTGTAATATCCTTCTTCTCCAGAAAGACATCAAGTCCCCTTTTAAACTCCTCTATGGATTTTGCCATCACCACTTCCTCCGGTAGAGAGTGCCACAGTCTAACTGCTCTTACAGTAAAGAATCCCCTTCTATGTTGGTGATGAAACCTACTTTCCTCTAATCGTAGCGGATGTCCTCTTGTTACCGTCGTGGTCCTGGGTGTAAACAGATCGCGGGAGAGATCCATGTGTTGTCCCCTCATGTACTTATACATGGTTATTTGGTCACCTCTTAACCTTCTTTTTTCTAGAGTAAATAGTCCCAATTTAGATAGCCTCTCTGGGTATTCCAGTCCCGTCATTCCATGTATTAGTTTAGTTGCCCTTCTTTGAACCCCCTCAAGCACTGTGACATCTTTCCCGAGCACCGGTGTCCAGAATTGTACGCAGTATTCCATGTGAGGCCTGACAAGTGCCTTATATAATGGAAGGATAATGTTCTCGTCCTTCGCCCCTATACCTCTTTTAACGCACCCCAAGACTTTATTTGCCTTTGCAGCAGCTGACTGGCATTGGTTACTCCAGTTTAGTTTATTATCCACTAATACCCCCAGATCCTTTTCCATATCACTTTTCCCTAGTGGTACCCCATTAAGTGAATATTTGTAACATCCGTTCCTCCTGCCCATGTGCATAGTCTTACATTTTTCAACATTGAACTTCATTTGCCATTTTTCTGCCCAAGCCCCCAGCTTATCCAGGTCCGTTTGTAGCCGCACATTGTCCTCCGTTGCATTAATTATATTGTATAATTTTGTGTCATCTGCAAATATTGATATTTTGCTGTGCAGCCCCTCTATCAGGTCATTGATAAATATGTTGAACAGAGTGGGGCCTAGTACTGAACCCTGTGGCACCCCGCTAGCGACTGTGGTCCAGTCAGAGTATGAGCCATTTATTACCACCCTCTGCGTTCTATCATTGAGCCAATTTTTTACCCACTTACACACGTTTTCGCCCAGTCCGAGCTGCCTCATTTTGTATATTAGCCTATTATGTGGCACGGTGTCAAAGGCTTTAGAGAAGTCCAGATATACAAGATCAATAGATTCTCCCTGGTTCAGCTAAGAGCTTACTTCATCGTAGAAACTGATCAGATTTGTCTGACATGAGCGACCCTTCATGAATCCATGCTGGTGAGGAGTTATTCCCTTAATCTCCTTGAGGTACTCATCGATGGCGTCTCTCAGAATCCCCTCGAAAATTTTTCCCGTTACTGAAGTGAGACTTACTGGCCTGTAGTTACCAGGCTCACTTTTGCTCCCTTTTTTGTAAATTGGAACCACGTTGGCAATGCGCCAGTCTAATGGTACTACTCCGGTCTTGATAGTGTCTAGAAATATTAGGTATAGCGGCCTAGCTATCTCGTCACTTAGTTCCTTTAGTATCCTTGGGTGTAATCCATCTGGGCCCGGCGATTTATCAATTTTAGTTTTCTTTAGACGCTTCCGCACCTCCTCCTGCGTTAGGTATGAGATATTTTGTGAGGGGTTCGTTTTATTCCCCTGCATCTCGTGTGGCATTTCCTTTTCTTTGGTGAATACACTTGAGAAGAAACTGTTTAGTAGATTTGCTTTCCCTTCGTCATCATCAATGATTTCTCCTGCATTGTTTTTTAAAGGGCCAGCGCTGTCCCTGCAAATTCTTTTGCTGTTAATGTAGTTGAAAAATAGCTTCGGGTTGTTTTTGCTCTCTTTTGCGATCCATCTTTCTGCTTCCTCCTTGGCAGTTTTGATCGTATCTTTGCATATTTTGTTTTTTTCCCTGTATGATTTTAGCGCTTCTTCGCTGCCTTGTTGCTTTAGTAGTTTGAATGCTTTCTTCTTTTCATTTATTGCCCCTCGTACCGTCTTGTCGAGCCACATTGGTTTCCTTTTAGCTGAGATTCTTTTATTTTTAAAGGGAATGAACTGCTCACATAAGGTGATAAGGATCCTTTTAAACTCCTCCCATTTTTCCTTCGTACTGATATTTTTGAGGATGTTGTCCCAATTAATGTTACTGATAGTAGTTCTAAGCTCATCAAATTTTGCTTTACTAAAGTTTAGTTTCTTTGTCGCTCCCTGATAAGGCTTCCTATTGATTGACAGCTGGAAGTTGATTATATCGTGGTCGCTGTTCCCCAAGTGCCCCTCAACCTGCACCCCCTTTATACGTTCCGGTTTGTTGGTTAGTACTAGGTCCAGAATGGCCCTCCCTCTTGTTGGTTCCTGCACAAGTTGGTTCAGGTAATTGTCTTTAATTACTCTCAAGAACTTATCACCCCTGTGAGATTTGCAGGTTTCGTTCTCCCATGTTATATCTGGGTAATTAAAGTCCCCCATGATAATTACTTCGTTTCGCTTTGACACCTCTTCTATCTGCCTTAGTAGTAAGTTTTCAGTTTCTTCTGTTGCTTTTGGTGGTCGATAGAAGACCCCTATCAGGATTTTGTTATTTTTTCCTCCCTGTATTTCTACCCACAGAGATTCCACCTGTTCGTCTCCTACCACTATATCCTCCCGTAGCCTCGGCTTCAAGTTGGATTTGACGTACAGACATACCCCTCCCCCTTTCTGGTTCCTTCGGTCTCTTCTGAAGAGATTGTACCCCTGCAAATTCACCGCCCAATCGCACTTATCATCAAGCCATGTTTCAGTAATTCCGACTATATCATAGTTTTCATCAGTCATTCTCGCTTCAAGCTCACCCACTTTACCGATCAGACTTCGTGCATTCGTGGTCATACAATTTATATCATTTTTTTTGTTTTTTAAATTTGTTTTGTTGCTATTCGTACTTATGGCTGATCTATCAGTTCTAACTGTACTAACCCCACCCCCTGCTCGAACCCCATTCCCTTTGGTTGGACCCAGATCGCTAGTTACACTGGCTACCCCACTATTTCTCATTTTACCCTCCCCCCCAGTCCCTAGTTTAAACACTCCTCCAGCCTTCTAGCCATCTTTTCCCCCAGCACAGCTGCACCTTCCCCATTAAGATGCAGCCCGTCCCTACGGTAGAGCCTGTAGCCGACAGCAAAGTCAGCCCAGTTCTCCAGGAACCCAAATCCCTCCTTCTTACACCAACTCCAGAGACACTTGTTTACCTCCCTAAGATCCTGCTGCCTTTCTAGTGTGGCTTTAGGTACAGGTAGTATTTCCGAGAAAACTACCCTGGAGGTCCTTGCCCTGAGCTTGGACCCTAAGTCCCAGAAATAATTTTTGTGGGCCCTCCATTGACCTCTAACTTGTTCATTGGTGCACCATGACTGCTGGATCCTCACCAGCCCCTCCCAGTAATCTGTGAATCCGATCCACGATGTGTCGAACTCGAGCACCAGGAAGACAACACACCGTTCGACGATCCCGGTCTTTATGGCAGATTGCCCTCTCTGTCCCCCTAATAATTGAGTCCCCCACCACTAGAACCTGTCTAGCCTGCCCTGCGCTCCCCGTCCCCGTCTCACTGGAGCAGTCATCCCCCTGGCGTTCAGAGGGCGTGTCGTGCTGCAGCGGTGCTGGCTCTGTAATGGCATTGCCCTCATCTGCCAACGTTGCAGACATGTTGGGTTGTGCCAGTTCAGGACCAGCCTCCCTGAATCTATTCCCTCTACGCCTCCTTCTATCTGACACCCAGCTGACTGCCTGCTCCCCCTGCACTTCCGTACTACCATCCGCCCCCGCCTCTACCCCAGCGAGTGTCTGCTCAGTGAGCACCAAACTCCTTTCCATGATGTCAATGGCTCTCAGTGTTGCCAGTTGCCCATTTAGATCCAGAATTTGGGCTTCTAAATGTTCGACGTGCACGCATCTTGCGCATCGGCTGATCAAGGACCGCATACATTGCACAAGTAGCACACTGGATGACATTGCCAGGCATGGAGCTCATCCTAATGGGGATCTACAATTTACTTGTGAACAATATAAATTTCTTCCCTTTTGCAGCCATTCAAACTCTGCGCCATAGCACAGGAGTTTGAAAAGAAAAACACGGGAAGTTAGGTCCTACCCTATCTTTCCCAAACGTAGTATTAATGGACGGTAAAAGAGGTAGTCAAAATGAAACTACTGAAATCCATTGAAATCAGTGATTTTGTTTTATCCCATTATGCGGCCATGATTATCCAGCCACATAAGGGGAGAAAATCACGTTCATCTGAAACTGCCCTAACTAAGAGGATGCTTAACTCTAACGTGAGTGGGGTATGGTAATAATTTGTATAAATCACAAAGATCATCAACGCACTTCAACTGTAGAACATGTGGTTCTACCACCGAACGTTTTGACCTAGCAATAGTGGTTCCCCTCACACAGTTTGAAAGTAATGTAAGTGTTGTCCAACAACTTTTCCGCAACCGGCAGATGAATATGTCTTCCTCTGGTGCTGGATCGAGCTTGTGCATTTTAACTGGCGGGCCTACTTTTAAGTCACTACCTGTGTGCACATGTCAGGTCTTTTTCTGAGGGCCCACCTCACTTACAAATCTCCAGCGTGTTCAGTGCTGTAATGTGGTGACACATCTTTGGACATCTGTTGGGAGTACCCTGATTTTCAGAAGACAATGTGAATCCTTTGTAGCAGTCTCTGTAGCTGTAGTCCCTGCAATGTATGCTCTCAGCTTTGCTTCTTAAATACCGGCTTCCTCTTTTTTTTGTGCAACTGTCCCTTTCTAACAGGCACAGATTCTCCAGCACAAGTCGCACATGGCTCCTTAAGCCAACTCCTCACTCCTTTGGCAGCTCTCTCTTCCAGCAATTGCTCTTTTAAGGCTTAGCACTGCTGAAATGTCGCTGCAGCTTGCAGCTCGCTACAATCCCAAGTCCTCCAAATCTCCCACCTGACCTCTGCAGCCAATGGGAAGCTGCATACAACACTCCATAGAGAAATACATGAACAGCAGTAATGTATGATGGCTAATGGAGGTCACCCTTATACTATCCAGATTACATAATTATAGATCATTACAGCACAAACTTGGACCTGGGCTCCCTTCTCACAGTTTCACCATAGCATCCAATTATGATATTGAAGCCAGCCTGTCAGTCAGCTGATGGTTCAAGTTCAAAAACCTCCATTGCCTGGCAATTATTGATGTAGGAAACCCTGGCTAGCCATAAACATTCCCTACATTGGCTGACCAGGTAATGCATGGATGGGTCCATCACAAAGTGAGCCATAGTTTGGAGTGACTCTGCTCTGGTTAATAAGGTGGAGTCCCAAGATAGGAGCCCTCATTATGACTTCCACATGTCCTAATCTGTCATATGGGCTGGGTTTTCCTGATAAGACTATGCCTGTAACTATAATTGTAATCAGTTTAATAGAACATTGTAGTTAATAATACAAAATACATTTAAAAAAGGAATCAGCCTTTAAAAAACAAAGACGATTGAATCCCAAGCTGTTGAATGTGTAAAAAAGTGCTTACATGTGGTAAGTCTATTCTCACGTGAAACCATTTTAATATTAAGGCTTATAAAACTGCGATCTCATGTTTATGGACTTTGTTTTTCCAGAGATGAACAGTTGGGAAAATAATCAATTTTTGCAAGAGCTGAGCAGTTACCAATATGGTGTATTGCATATTGCCTGCAAGCTGTGGATACTCGTAGTCCCTATAGGCAGCAAGAGTATTGCAAGGCTGTGATGTCTGACTGTCTCCAGGTATATTTCCTGTTAAGTGGTGTCAAAGTAAAAACAGGTCATTATAGTTGTATAAATCAGGAAAATGGCAGAACTCCAAGCTGACAAACCTATATGTGTATATGACATTTACTTCACCCCAGCCATATCCATAAAGTGATGAGAAAACAGTGAGAAAAAGTTCGTCCTGTGAAAAATTTCTATGTTATTAAAAGTACACTCCTTGCTCTGTGTTCTCTATGTGTGTTACAGATTGGTTTTATGGACACTGTCAAACACATGAAATAATAGGATTTAGAGCGCTGCTCTCCAGAGAGATCTAAAGAGGTTCTCTTCCCTCGATTAATCATATAAGTCTATGTTCCGAGACCTGAAGACTCACTTGTCTGGGGGTGTAGCACTGTATATGTAACTACTGCCCTTGTGGTGCATCAATTAATTCTAGGTCCAAGATTTATTCAGCACAGGGGAAAGCTCTGTTGTGTGAAAATCAACACTAATTCCTCGTAAGTCTATTTATCAAGGTGCCGGAGGAATATTTGACCTGTATAAATAATATGCAGATGAGAGTTTCAGCAACAGATGATAAATGTTGCCCATGGGGACCTGCAGTTATAACAAACACATACCGAAATTCATGCCTTAAAATGAATATCTGCCCTTGAACACCATTATTTTATTTAAATGGGTTCAAAATTCTGTGTTTATTAATTTGTTAACCCCTTAAGGTCCAGAGTGTTTTGGTCGTAAAAGACCAGACAGTTTTTAGGGATTTTACCCATGTGGTGGTTTTACTGCCTATTTTTTTTTCTTCAGCTACCAAAATTAGTTTTGCTGAGCTTTTATTTTTCAATGACATATAGGGCTATTTTAACTATCGGTTTTCTCCAGTTTTTAGTTTTATAGGGGGTAAAAAAAAGCTTTTAAAAAAGCTGATTTTTTATTTTTTATTTATAGTTTATTTTTAAAATTTGTATATTTACACTAAAATAAGGTAAGGTTAAAGGAATGAGTTCCTCAATTTGTTTTGGATGTTTTGATATATGATTTGTATAGTTGTGGATTACAGGGGGCAGGCGGTTTTGGTTGGCGTCGGCGGTGGGTCATTTTCTTTTTTATGCATATATTTTTCTTTTAATCTGTAGTTTTTTTAAACTTATTTTTGTAACTATTTTTTTTAATTTTATTCATGTAAGACCTCTGGGGGTCATTCACATTGTCTTTTTTTTCCAGTTTTTTAATTTCAGACTTTTCCACTGTAGCTGGGGCATCCATAAGAGAAGCATCCATAGGAGCCCCTGTTACAGGCCAAACATCCTCTTGTAGGGACAATCACTAATAGAGCTGATTTGAGGCTGCTAAACCCCTGCAGCTCTGCTGTGACACATGATTGCCAGGTCGAATAGTGGAAGTGACATTTCCGCTTTCTCTCTTCACTACATAGCCCACATTGAGTGCTATGTAGCCTATAAAGGAGAAGGCAGAAGCAGTTAAAAAACGCTTCTGCTTTCTCCTCTAGGTCCTTGGCTGTGTCTGACAGCTGAGGATCCAACTTGCTCTTGCTACATTGCAGGAGCTTAAGGGCTCCTTTCTACTGACGATAGCAATATTGGTGTGAGAAAATCGCAATGTTAAAAACGCATCGCAACGCTGCAAAATCGCAAACTTTTGCGTTGCGATGCGAGAATCTGTTTTGCCATTGCACTGTATGGGTGACAGAAAAATGCAAAACGCTGAAACAATCCTCCTGCTGCGATTTTTAATCCTCGCATCGCAGCTTGCCCTTAAACATCGCTAGTGGAAAGGTTGTCATAGAACAACATGTGTGGGGCTTTCCTGCGAGAGCTCGCACTCTCGCATCGCACTGAAAACGTGCGAATACCTCGCCAGTGGAAAGGAGCCCTTAGTCTTGCACAGTATTTTTGCTATCGGAGATTAAAGTCTAGGGCCAAGTGACATAAATTTACCACGCTTGGTCCTTAAAGGGTTGATATATATTTATATTGGACAGAGCTGGATTTTTCTGATATAGAACTGGATATCTTCTGAATAGACTTAGATTTGTCCCATACATGCAAGACGCTGTGATGGTGCAGGCTCAACTCCTATATACTGCAGATGGCACTCTGCTGCAATGGCTGGGATGGGAGATAACTCCAATTCCGGCTGCTTAACTCTTTACATACAATACTAAATAGCAACTGCGACATTTAAGTGGCTAGACAAAGGAAGACGGCTCCCTCTGTCACTCTATCAGCTTCCTTGCAATGCAATCAAGCAATGTCGATAAGTCATTAGAGTATAATGGAAGCTCCCGAGTTTGCCATCTTAATACACCTATTTGGTCCTTAGGTCCTGCCAAAATTAGAGACATGGTCTAAGGGGATGCCTGTCAAAAGTACTGCAGTGTATTATATCGGTGATCAGGTGGTCAATCCCCATGTGGGAGTAAAAATAAACGTCTAAGGCCTCGGTCAGACGACCGTTTTTTGCCGCGATTTGCGGATTGCATGACGGATGCGCATCCGCAAATCGCGTGACCGGGCCGATGATTGGCCGAAAAATCTGCAGCTAGCAGCGTTTTCGGCGAAACGGGCCCGATCAAAAGAGCGCTGTCCGCCCATTGAAATTTAATAGAGCCGGCAATACAGCCGGCTCCATTAAAAGCAATGGGCTGCCGGCGAGCACAGGATGAATTTTCGGGAAGGGCTTAAACATATAAGCCCTTCCCTGAAAACCATCCAAAAATGTGTAAAAATAAAAAAATAAAAATATACTCACCTTGTCCCTGCAGACGGAGTTCAGCCGCGGCCAGCCGGCAGTTCTCCTGGACTGCTCTGTGTAGTATTCAGCAGTCGGGATTTAAAATCCCCGCCTGCTGAATGGGCTGCCTCTCATTGGTCACAGCCCTCACCAATCAGAGGCAGCTCTCACTCACCCATTCATGAATTCATGAATGGGTGAGTGAGTGCTGCCTCTGATTGGCTCAGCGCAGGGACCAATCAGGGGCAGCTCAAAGACTTCACGTCGAAACGTCATGTATCTGTGACTTGAGGAGGAATAAAGCTCTTTATTATTTAACTGCACCTGGATTACTGCCATACCTGCTTTTGTACACTTGGATTATACAGGAAAACCTTTGGATCACATTTCCTTGCGGCGACTGCAATCGACCAGTTCATCCCTCACTGGGTTAGGCCGCCTGCAGACGAGCGGAAATCCCGCCGCGGGATTTCCCGCGGGATTTCCGCCGCTGAAAGTCTGCATAGGAGTGCATTACAATACGCACTCCTATGCAGACGGCCGCGGTTTGGCCGCGCGAAATCTCGCGCGGCAAACAAACCGCGGCATGTTCTAATTTTGTGCGGAGCACGCACTCACCTGGCCGCCGGCTCCGGTCTGCGCATGCGCCGGCTGCGCGGCAGCCGGCACATCAAAGAGCCGGGGCCGCCAGGCGCGGGTGAGTACGCGCTCGCCCCTGCAGGCTCTGGGGTCGGATCGCGCGGCGAGATTTCTCGCTGCCGGATCCGACCCGCTCGTCTGCAGGCGGCCTTAAGGTGGTGCTGTCTGCAAACCTTGTTTGTTTGTATGTCTTTAGTTCAATATACTGATATGAACACATTACCAACACCCATCAGCAGAAATTGGTAAATGAGACTTCTAGTAAGGTAACTGCTCATTCCATACTCTTTATATGTGCATTCATTGGTCATTTTTCACACTTGACAATACTATATGTAGGAACGCATGTGTGAGTAAAATGATTTGTCCAACTTTTGAGTTTCATTAATGAGTAGCGACATCTCCTTTATCCATCAAAGTAATAAATACACATAACACAACTTTATCCATTCTGAGTTGTTCAGCGTGTGCCATACACTTGGCAACTGAACCGCTTATTTGTAGTATTTACTGTTCTCTTTTTTTCTAGGTGAGCAAATCTGGTTTGGCTTAAGTTCAAAAATTCATGGCTGAATGCCACCGAGACAGTAAAGATTAATGTAATCTTCCCATCCAGATCCATAAGGTCTGGGCGACTTTAAATTCTCATTTGTTTCATTCCGGAATGATAATTCTCAGAGGTCGCTAACATTCCATAGCTCAAAAACAAGTGGAGTATCGGCTTTCATGGTGATCACAGTGCAGTAAAATGCTGTTATTTGACAAAATATGCCTGACAGACCGTGCTGGCACCAACTAAGACTTTTCAACAAGTCATTCAAAAATCACAGAAATCAAGCAGCCTCTTGTTTAAAGCAAGAACCTCAAAATTATGGCAATGGTTAAAAGTAAGTGAGTGAGAATGAAAAGGTTAAGTAACTCCATCACACATGAAATAAAACCATCCACTGCCAACAGGACGAAAGAAAGAGAATAAGTCATAGGTTGAGTATGGCATTTTAGCAACACTGCCATTCATTTCTGGAGACAAGTGGCAACCTTTCAACTTCTTTATGTAAATCTCTTCTACGATAGGGCCCCAACTGTGCTGAACACCTTAACCGCGAGAGAATGAATAAATGCAGTGTCTCTTAATATTAATTGGCTCTACGATGACCATTGAATTTGAAAATATTTTGAAACCATAACTCTATGGAAAATTGGCAATCGGCTCCAAAAATGTCACCCAAAAGTAATACAAAATGTAGATTAAAGAAAAGTAAGTAGATAACTAATACGGGGAAACCAAGTCTTCACATATGAAAGTCAGAAACAGTTGCTGGAAGGTGCAAACCACTTTTTATGTGAGGTCAGGAGTTTCTTCCTGTACGGTATACACATGCCATAAAAGGGGCTTCCTCAACTCTGACATGACCTTAGAAATGACAGACAAGGTGCTGCCCTCTTCCCGTAACTGCATAAGGCCTCTGAACTGTCGTGTGTTGAAAATCCCTCAGTGTGTAATGTGCTACACATGCTACAGGGCTCAGTGGCCATGAAATGTGCACCTTTCTCTCCTGTCTGAGACAGCCGCTGCCTGACTGGGGCACCTACTGCTTATGACCTCAGTCACCTGCTATATGGGGTATTATCCCCTGATATACACAGACTGATACTATACCAATCTGTGTACCAGCAGACTTTTTAGGATTACAGGGAATTATCTGACATTGCAGCCACTGGGGGGCCGCATTAGACAGACTTATCTTCAGCCTAAACAAACAAGTGCTATACTAACCCGCGCCTGTTTTAGAAACCTTCTAGACCTTGGGGAATACTATATTTTTTAGCAGTGTGACTCCGGGTGGTCACCATATAGCATCAACCTATATATATCAATGATGCATTAAGTGACCAACCTTGACGTGGGGGTGCGAGGCTCCTTCTATTCCACATCTAGGGTGTAACTTGATATACCCACAGAGGCGCTGGAGCTTACCAGGCTATAATTTAGCATCAACTAAATATTCCCCTAGGGTACACATACTGGAAAAATCCGACAGTGGTGAGAATGCAGACACCACGTCGGTAACTGAAATAAGGAAGTGGTAACTGTAATTTACTGGAAAAATTTTAAGCAGGTGGCACCACCCAAAATTGGGTCCCACCATCTAAATTAAAGATTTAACCAACTTACCGAACCCTGGTGACTATCGGTCTATTTGACAAGTACTTTACAGTAACTTATGGTGACAATCACCGTCGCTCCTGAGGAACTGTCCTGTATCTGGACAGGGAAATGCGTCGAGCCTTCTGAGCCTTCCTTTTTAGCACTATTGATGTGCGATGAGCCCTCTTGTCCAACACTTCTGATGTGCAATATAACATTGTGTTACAAAGGGGTACTCATACAAAGTTCTCTTGTTTAGCACCATCGATATGCAAAACAATATCGTGGTACAATTGGGTACTTATTCATCACTCACGCACCGCATAATTATCTAAAGGATCAAAGACCCACCACTTGGACGTGGGTACATCCTTTGTGAATTGTGGGACTCAACTCTGGGCCCAACCATCACACAAAAAAATCTTCTATCATCTATCCTTATTAGAGGTACTTTAAAGACTCGTATATATTTATCCACGACGTCTTAAATTAACTTGTGAGTGAATAAAGAAAACTATAGCAATCTCCCTGAATTATCCAGGAGACGTGCTATCCTACACGATCACCAACCAGGGTCGATCCTCTACATTTTTTGTTATTTTTCTGTACTGTTTCAACGTTTGTGAGTGATATATGTGAGCCCACGTTTTTAGAATTATTTAATAAAAGTCATTAAGTTTTAATATCTATATCTGTGAAGGGTTCACACTGAATAACCCTTAGGGTTCCTTAAGAAAAACGTATTTACGGGGGGAAGATTTGCCAGTGCAATACACAGAGAATAGTACCCATTGGTTTCATTCTCATTTCTGTATTTTGCAGACATGGAAAAAAATAGAACCTGCTCTATTTTTCTGCGTATTTGCGTACCAAAGGCCCCATAGAAGTCTATAAGAGATGCGCAAATGCACAATGCTGCTCAATTTCATGAGAAAAGGGACACATCTAGACCTAGTTAGGCTAAATAGCCTTTTAAATGACTATATACTGTTTGTATACAATATCTCGCTACAACAGTGGTTCTGTTGTACTAATGCCAGGATTAAATTCACATCCTTCTAGCTAAAGAACCTGAATAGAGATGAGCGAGCGTACTCGCTAAGGCAAATTACTCAAGCGAGTATTGCCATTTTCGAGTACATGCCCGCTTGTGCCAAAAGATTCGGTGGCCGGCGAGGGTGAGCGCTGAGTTGCGGGAGTGAGCAGGGGGAAGAGAGAGAGAGAGATCTCCCCCCCATTCCTCCCCGCTCTCCCCTGCTGCCCCTCGTCTCCTGCCGGCACCAAAATATTTTGGCACGAGGGGCATGTACTCGAAAATGGCAATACTCACTTGAGTAATTTGCCTTAGCGAGTACGCTCGCTCATCTCTAAACCTGAATGTTTTGTATTTGAACTCTTCTTCTCTGTTGGCTGTAATCATATATGTATTAATATATCAATTTCACATAAAAACCAAATGTCAAGTGTCACACCCTTTTGGTATGACACTTGACACTTAGCTCTGGGGCCTCCCATTTCTCTTGATCATCTCTGAGATGTTTTTACACCATGATTGGAGTCCATATCTGGTAAATTCAGTTTACTGGACAGAATTTTAAATTATACACCCTTATCTATATAAGCTCTCACAGCCCACAACATATATCAGAGCCAAGTCATGAAGAGGAGAGAACTGCTTGTAGAAATCAAAAACAGGATTGTGTGGAGGCACAGATCTGGAGAAGGTTAATAAAAATTCTGCTGCACTGAAAGTTCCCAAGAACACAGCGGCCTCCATAATTCTTAAATTGAAGAAGTTTGAAACAAGCAGGACTCTTCCAAGAGCCGGAGGACCCACCAAACTAAGTAATTGGGGGAGAAGGGCCATACTGAGACAGGTGACCAAGAACCCAATGGTCACCTTGACTGAGCTCCAAAGATCCTGTGTGCAGATGGGAGAAACTTCCAGAAGGTCAACTATCATTGCAATACTTCACCAATCTGGGCTTTACGGCAGAGTGGCTAGAAAGAAGTCTCTACTCAGTAAGATACACATGAATGCCGCCTGGAGTTTGCCAAAAAGCACCAAAAGAACTCTCAGACTGTGAGAAACAAGTTCTCTTGTCTGATGAAACCAAGATGGAACTTCTCGCCTCAATCCTAAGTATTATGTCTGGAGGAAATCCGGCACTGCTCATCACCTGCCTAATACTATCCCTTTAATGAAGCATAGTGGTGGCAGCATCATACTGTAGGGGTGTTTTTCAGCAGATAGGACAGGTAGATCGGTCAGGGTTGATGGAAAGCAGAATGGAGCAAAGTACAGAGATATTCTTAATGAAAGCCTGATCCAGAACACAAGGGACCCCAGACTGGGCAGAAGGCTCCCCTTCCAACAAGACAATGACCCTAAGCACACAGCTAAGACAACACAAGAGGGGCTTAATGACAACTCTGTGAATGTCCTTGAGTGGCCCAGTCAAAGCCCTCACTTGGACCCAATCGACCATCTCTGGTGAGACCTAAAAACGGCTGCCCACAGACAGCACACATCCAACCTGGCAGAGCTTGAGAGGATCTTCAGAGAAGAATGGCAGAAAACCCCCAAATCCAGGTGTGTAAACCTTATAGCATGCAAATAAGAAAGATGGAAAAATACTTCTACACCGCCATCTATTGGATGGCAGCATTCCTTCAAATCAAAGTGACTTTATAACAAGTCTTATCAATGATTGGGAATAGGAAACCAAGCCAGAAAACCATGCACAGACAGACTGTTTCAGGGTGATTGCCCCTTATCAGTGTTCAGCAGGCTTCTAGCTTAGTCTGTAAGAGGCCTGTGACATGGGTCAGAAGCGGTGTTGTGTCTTTTTAAGGAGAGCACCCAAAATGTGTGTGGAGACACCTAGGGGGGTAGTGGGTCAGGGGATGGTATAGTCTCTTCCCAAGGAGAGCACTCAGAAGGGGTGTGGGGACATCTAATAGATGAATAAGGAGACTTATAAGGCCATGCTAGCTCCTCTGGGAAATTTATGCAAATAAGAAAGATGAAAAATACCTCTATATGGAAAAACACCATCCACCGAACCTTGTAGCATCATACCCAAGAAAATTGGAAGCTTCAACTAAGCACTGAGTACACGATGTGAATACTTACATCAAAGCAAAAAGTTAAATTTTCGTTTTTAAAACATTTACAAAGATTTTTAACATTCTATGTTCACTTTGTCATTATGGGGTATTAAGTGCAGCTATGCTGCTTTAGGGAAAATTAAGTATTACAAAATTATTGTTGAGGCCAATGATGGAGTAAAGTATGGGCAGTTAGGATGGTGGCTTGGGGACCAAGGCTCCCAAGGGCCCATGGCCCCCCATACTATAACATACTGTACTCCTCTTAAAAGCAGCTTCCAGCAGGCCGCACTCATGGATGGTAGGCCCTGTGGGTATGCTCAGTGTAAAATGTAGCAAACGTTTTTGCACACGCCTAATTGTCGCATAAATTGTAGCATCTTATAGTTTGTTGCCATAGCGACCAATTAACTCTTTCTGGGCAGCAACTTGCACTTGGGTCCTTAGTTTGTGACTTTTAGGATACATTTTCCCGTAGCATAAATGCTGAAGATTTTCTGCAATGGAATTACCTGAGAAAAATCCTCAGTGTTTTTAAGTACGAGCAATGTGGATGAGATTTCAAGAAATCCAATCCAAATGTTGCTGAAAAAAATCTGCAGCATAAATTAACCAGCAGTGCGAAATTATTAGGTAATGCCTGATGAAAGGTGAATATTAACTGGGAAATATTCACTTCTCATTAGCAGATTGTAGCTATGATTACATGCAGACAACAGTTGGGTCAATGGACGAACACTTTTTTATAGCACCAGTGTCTCTATATCACTGCAGGCTGGAACAGTTTTGTCCTGCTGTACCCAGCCCTTACTATGCAAATAGGGAAGATAGAACAATAGCTCTGCAGTGCCACCTTTTGGAAGGCAGCATTCCTGCAATGTCAGACTTATAACCCTTTGCAATCCAATTTTGGATTCAGGGTTTCCTATGGGGCTTTCTCTTTCTGCCGTTATATAATGGCGCCATCTGCTGGCTAGAGCCAGTACTGCGGTATGTGACATGCTGGAGAGGCCCCTGACAACAGAGCGGCCAGTAATATACAGTAAGAATACCCTGTCGGACGTCTTCCGACATCGGAGCTGCACAGCCTTCAGTCAGAATGTCTTTAGACGTCAGACAGTGGATTGGAAAGGGTTAAAATAAGCCTTATAACAATGACTGGGAATTGTAAGCCAAAGCCAGAATGAATATACACCGACAGCTGTTTCAGGGTGATTACCCCTTATCAGTGTGCAGTAGGTTTCTGGCTTGGCTAATGAGAGGCCTATGACGTTGTCAGGAAGGGTATTGTTTCTCTCTAAGGAGAGCACTTAGAAGGTGCTTACAATTGACTGTCATTGTTATAGGGGGCAGTTCACCCGCACGAGCAACACATCCTTTGTCTGTATGAAATGGCTATTTAAGCCTAATGAGGTCCCGATTAGAGATGAGTGAACGTGCTCATTTAGGCAATCACTCTAACGAGCATAGCTTTTTTCGAGTAACTGCCTACTCGGGCGAAACGATTCGGGGGGCGCCGGGGGGGGGGGGGGGGGGGGGGGTTGCGCGGTGGGGTGGAGTGGGTGGTAGCAGGGGGGAACAGGGTAGAGTTCTCTCTTTCTCTCTCTCTCTCCCCCCCCCCACAACCAGCTGCTACCCCATGGCGCCCCCCGAATCTTTTCGCCCGATTAGGCAGTTACTCGAAAAAAGTGATGCTCGATCGAGTAATTGCTCTAAACGAGCACGTTCGCTCATCTCTAGTCCCAATCTGTTCTTTTCCCCATGTTTTGTGCAGTGTTTCACCCTTCTTCTTGAGTATCATCACACCTCTTATAGACTTCTATGGGACCTCTGCTGCGCAAAAGGAAATAGAGCAGGTCCTACTTTTTTCTGCGTGCGCTCCTGAGAACAAACCCATTGAAATCAACGTGTTATATTCGCTGTATTTAGCGTGCACAGATTGCTCACGCAGACACGGTCGTGTGAAGAAGCCCTTGTATATATACTTTGCATTGATGTCACATTATTTGAATTGTTTATTACTAAGTATTTTTGATATGTGCTTACAATTTTGGGGACAAAATCAAAACTATGAACTTTCCCAGTGAATGACCCTGCTCTTTAAATTTGATGAAAATTGCTAACCTTTAAGAAAACTCTAGTAAATGAGTCTATCTAACCTAAAACTCTTAAAAGTTATACTTATGCCATAGTAATATTTTCTTTTTAAACAAATCAGACAGTATGTAATATCTATTGATAAATTACAGAACCTAATTCAATTTAACATTAACGGAAAACAAAATATCAAATGATATTGTTATAGCTGTAGATGGAAAATGATGCATGTAATAATAATAACCGTCAAAGAGTAAGATTGGCGCATAAAAAGGACGTGAAAATACGATACGCTGGATTACTGCCAACAGAGATTCCTGAAACTGAGTCTATTCAACACCTATAATCCAAATAAAGTATTGTCATTTTCCTTTAAAGTAAGTAAATCTTGATGAAAAGTAAAGCAAAACAAATGACTGAAAGTTTCCTAGTTACATTTTTAAGCACTTTAATAACAATCACCAGTTACCAAACTGTTCAAAGTGAGAGTAAATTTTGATTTTAGGGTTTGGTGAAATAATCTTAATAATGGTAAAACCAATTATTTATTCTACACTCTTTCTCAAAACTCAATCCTGTCCCTAGAAGAAGTTGACGTTCTGCTGCAAAACTCGGCATGCTTTTACATCTCAGGTAGTTACCACCTGAGGCCCTAAAAGTGGTCTCACCCTTGGCCTATAAAAAGGCCCTCAGAGGCTACTTGTGTGTAGGAGGCCTATTTTTCCATTTGTGTAGAGCTTGTTGACCAGTAGACGTCTATACAAAACAGAGAAGAGATATCACTCCGTTACCAGAGTCTGAGAAGGGGTGCATTATTGGAAAGCGAGAAGTTGGATGGTTGTATCGACAAACTGCTCGCAATCTGTACCGTTCTGACCAGACTGTTAGATGGTGTTGGGACAGTCGATGTGTGAGGGCACGTACACAAGACGACCCGGCTCAAGGTGCCCTCAACAGACCACCAGTAGGGAGAATTGTCTGATTGTCCGACAAGCACAAGCAGTTTCAATTTTTTAGTTGTCCGCCTTCCAGAGAGAGGTGGCAACATCGTTACATCCCCTGTGTCTGTCGGAACCATTTCCAGGCACTTGGCTGAAGGACATTTGGTCTCACGGCGCCCATTGTCTGTACTGCATTTGATACCTACATTCGCCTGTTTGCAGTGATGTCATGAACAACAAAACTGGACCGCTAATTGCTACGGAGTGGAACCGGGTTGTCTTTAGTGATGAATCCAGCCATAGTTTGAGCACTGATGACGGCCATGTACATGTCTGGCGTCCCAGGGGTGAGCGCCTCAATCCTGCCTTTTTGTGGAACGTCACACTGCCGCCACTGCTTGTGTATTGGTCTGGGAGGGCATCACATACAACAGTGGATTGTATGATCGACCAACACTTTATTCATTCAGGGATACATTAGACCCCCATCTAATGACTGGTAGAAGTCCCAATGGTCAAATCCCTACTGGTCAGGCGCTTATCTTCTCTCCTGTGGATTGGGAAAAAGTATTAAAATTAGCACAACCCCTTTAACCCCTTCCTGCTCCAGGACGTACATTTACGTCCTGGAGCATCAGGGTATGTATGCAGAGAGGTTGCGGGGTTTACTACAGCTGAGACCCACGGGCAATAGCCGCAATCTGCCAAACGCGGCTATTAACCCTTTAAATGCGTTGAGATCGGGGGAGCAGTGCAGGTGTCATGGCAGCCGGGGGCCTTCTAAAAGGCCCCAGGGCTTCTTTTGAAGACTGCCTATTAAGCCATCCCCGTGGGTGTGGCTTGATAGGCTGCCTGTCTGAATGCAGTATGACGTAATGGTAAAGCATTACGTCATACTACAGGAGCGATCAAAGCATCGCATATTGTAGTACCCCAGGTAGACTTTAAAGTGAAGTATAAAAATCAATAAAGTTTTATTAATTGTAAAAAAAAAAAAGTTATAAAAGTTTAAATCACCCCCCTTTTGCCATATCTATTATTAAAAAATCTAAATCATAAAATAAAAATACATATTTGGTATCGCCGCGTCCGTAAAAGTCTGATCTATTAAAGTAGTGCATTATTTTTCCCGCACGGTAAACGTCGTTCGAAAAACAAAGAAAGAATGCCAGAAATGCACTTTTTCAGTTACCCTATCTCCCAGAAAAAAACGCAATAAAAAGCGATCAAAAAGTTGCATGTATTCCAAATTGGTATTATCGGAAACTACAAGACATCCCGCAAAAAATGAACCCCTCGCTGAACTACATCGGAAAAATAAAAAAGTTATTGCGTGCACAAGATGACCGCAGAAAATAATTGGAAAAAATTAAATGTCTTTGAAACACAAAAAAGACTAGTATAGTAAAAAAAAACTACATGTTTGGTATCGTAGCAAGCGTACTGATCCATAGAATAAAGTTATCATGTCATTTTTGTTGCAGTTTGTGCGCCGTTGAAACAAGAGGCACTGAAAGATGGCGGAATGTCGTTTTTTTTTCATTTTACTCCACTTATAATTTTTTAAAGGTTTTTTAGTCCATTATATGGTACTAAATGCACCATTAAAAACTGCAACTCGTCCCGCAAAAAACAAGCCCTCATGCAGCTACCTCGATGGATAAATAAAGGAGTTACAATATTTTTAAAAGGGGGAGGAAAAAACGAAAATGGAAAAAAAACAAAAGGGCTGTGTCATAAAGGGGTTAAAGCCTGTAAAACAAGAAACAAAGATGATTGCGACTAAACTGCGGGCTAAAGACCTCTTCACGCGACCGTATTTGTGCATGTTTTTGAGTGTGTAAAATGGGCAGAAAATAGAACCAGTTCATGTCAATGGGTTTGTTCTCATGAACGGGTTTTTTACGCGCTTTTCGGCACGTGCACTATTTTCCTGCGTATTTGCACACTAAGGGCTCCCACACACTTGCGATTGCGTTTTTTGTTAACGCGATTGTCAATGGGACTTTCTATTGTAAAAAAACGCATGCAACTGCGTTTTTGGTGCATTGCGTTGCGTTTTTAACATTAGAAAGTCCCATTGACAATCGCGTTGACAAAAAGCGCAATCGCAAGTGTGTGGAAGCCCTAAGGCCTCCCTCACACAGGCGTTTGCAAAAACGCTGTGTTTTTCAACGCTGCTTTTACTGCGTTTTCAGCAATGTTGGCATGCGTTTTGACCGCGTTTTGGCTGCGTTTTCAGTTTTTCACACTTGCTGGCATAGCAACCTGCGTTTAACGCTATAAAAACGCAGTACAAAGTTGCGTCGCGTTTTAAGCAGTGCTGAAAACAGAGCCCATTCATTTCAATGGGAGACACACGGATGAAAGCGGACGAGAATAGAACATGCAGTGCTTTCAAAATGCAGCGTTGGAAACACTGCATTTTCAGCCTTGTGTGAGCAGCCCCATTGAAATAAATGGGAGCCTAGTACAGCGTTTTCAGCACTGCTGAAAACATAGCGCAAAACGCTGTACAAAACCGCCTGTGTGAGGGAGGCCTGAGAGCCACATAGAAGTCTATGGTGCGCAAATAAGAACTCAATATATGCACAAATGTGCAATACGCTTGCAATTCTGTGGAAAAAAACAACACATCTGGACCTCATTAGGCTAAAAAGCCTTTAAATCAATGGAAGGCGTGTGTTTTACGCGTGTGTGAACTGACCCTGCATGCAAAAAGTGCAGTACTATGAACAGACATGCGCGCAAACCAACCTCATCAACTTCGTTCATAGCACAAATACGTTGCAGGCATATCAGCCAACATGTTGCAATGCACCCAGCAGTGCATAGAAGTGAACGGGGATCACTTCTAGCAGCTGATGTAGCATGTAGGAAAATCAATAAAGCTTTAGAAAAAAACAAAACAATCCACTGGCTCATTCCTCCTGTTACAGTAATATCCGGGACAAGATACTTTTCCATGGCCCACCCTGAAAAAGGCCGGCTATAATCGTGCGATATTCGAGCATTGTAATACGCACAAATATACACCCCATTCTTTTGAATGGGGTCATACACACGAGCGAGGTTTACCTGCATGGCACCGCAATGCAGGAAACAAGTTGTGCATGCTCTCGCATCGCAGCCCCACTGCCTTCAATAGGGCTGGCGGCAGCAGCGCACTATGTGCAAAGTGCATGCGATATGATGCAAGATCTTCCACTGCCAACAGAAAGTCGCAGAGGAGGTTCCCTGCATCCACCTATTTAGCCTAATGAGTTTCAGATGTGTTCTTGTCCCCACGTAATTGCGCAGAGTATGGTGCATCTTCTTGCGTATTGCATGCGCATTTGCGTACCCCCACAGACTTCTATGGGGACCTTTGGTGTGCAAATGCACAGGAACATAGAGCATGCAGCCGAGTTTTTTTGCACACAAAATATGCGCATATTGACGAACCCATTGAAATCAATGGGTTCTATTCACTGCGTTTTGCAGTTCGAGTGGACGGAAAAGTGAAAGTGGAGCTTGCAGAGACTCAACACAGTTGAGTATAGATTATTGTTTTTCAATTAACCCCGGATATATATGTACAGTATATACAACTAAGAGGAGCCCTTTAATATTTTAAAGTTCCTATATCAAACACCAGTGGTAGTTCTAGCCACAGGTCACATGGTAGCATAGACACCATGACATCACAGGACACATGGCATCATGGACACCACACATGACATCACAATTGATATGGAATATGCAAAGTTCTAAACCTGGGCCATCCTGTGTCCTTTGAGCAAGTCATGTCCAGGTTTGTAGTTCTTCACTTGTACAATTCAAAACTGCACCACTTACTCCCCAAAACTCTCCCCAGCCCCCCTGTATGATGTGTTCCTTGATGAGAATATCAAGACCATTCTTAAATAGAAATATTCCTCATCCTGGTTCTATGGAAATTGTGTACATCTGGGCACTGGGGGCAGATTTATGAAACAGTCTACAAGAAAAACTGCCTTAGTTGCCCCTAGCAACCAATCAGAGCTCAGCTTTCATTTTACTAGAGCGGAATGCAAAATAAAAGCTGCGCTGTGATTGATTGCTAGGGGTGACCAAAGCAGTTTATCTATTCGACAGTTTTATAACTCTCCCCCTACATGTTTGCCCATCTATAAAGTACTAACTATGCCGTGTCTCATCCGGACAATCTCTTCTATGGATAGGACTTGCCAGCGATTAGCTGATGTCTCTGGTCTGCCAGCACAAACGCCCAACAGTCTGCTGTGATCACTGGTATTACATGGCCACTTCCCAAATGGATGGGTGACTGTATAATACATGTATAGAAGAAAAACAATCATGGGTAGATGGTGCGCTCGGACAAAGGAAGGAGACAGGAAGAGTTAGCACTGTGAACGACAACATGTTCCAGCGCCAAAACCGGAGCCGTCATCTAACCCATCCAGGTTACGGTAGTGAAACGCGTTGTCGCTCACACTGCTGACTCTCCCAGTCTCCTTCCTTTGTCCGAGCGCACATCTACCTGCGATTCATCTTCTTCTATTCTGCCTACAACTGAGTTTGTCCGGTCACCGGGGAGGTTGTTGCTGAGCGGACTCTGCTACATTGCCATTTATATATGCTCCACGTACCGGCTCAGCGGGACCAATCAGATGAGAGGCAGCAGTCACTCACCCATTCATAAATTCATGAATGGGTGTGTGAGTGGAATCTGCCTCTGATTGGTCAGGCTGTGACCAATTAGAGGCAGTTCATTCAGCAGGCGGGGATTTTAAATTCCCCGGCTGCTGAATACTACTCACAGCTGTTCAGAGCAGTTCAGGAGGACTGCCGCTGGCCGCGCTGAACTCCGTCTGCCGGGACCAGGTGAGTATATATATATTTTTAATTTTTACACATTTCTGGATGAATTGCAGGGAAGGGCTTATATATTTAAGCCCTTCCCGACAATTCATCCAGCGATCGCCGGCAGCCCATTGCTTTCAATGGAGCCAGCTGTATTGCCGGCTCCATTGAATTCAATGGGCTAACATCGTTCTTCTCTGCCACAGCTGTTACAGCTGTGTCAGAGGAGAACGATCTTTATGCTGACAGTGCGGGGGAAGGGGGGTCTCACTCTTGCCACTATTGTGGCTTATTAGTGGGACCTGGGAACTTGAGATGCAGCCCAACATGTAGCCCCTCCCCTGCCCTATCCGTTTCTGTATCGTTCCCATCACTTTCTTGAATTTCCCAGGTTTTCACAAATAAAAACCTTAGCGAGCATCGGCGATATACAAAAATGCTCGAGTCGCCCATTGATTTCAATGGGGTTCGTTACTCGAAACGAACTCTCGAGCATCACTGAAAGTTCGACTCGAGTAACGAGCACCCGAGCATTTTGGTGCTCGCTCATCTCTAATAATGACCAATCCCCCATGCATGAGAGTGATTCACTACTTATGCAGGAAGAAGAGACTCTAAGAAGAACGAGGAACTCTTAGCGTCGTTTTACACAGGATGGAGTTTTCTGAAACAGTACTGTTGAATATGCCCTCCTGCAGGATATTAAGCCCCCAAATCCATGCTGCTAATGTGGATTTTGGTGCAGATCTGAAAATAGCAGAAACATTGCCAGCAATTCTACATCATAATCCGCACTTAACAGACTGGATTTTGGCGTGGAATTCAGAGACAGCATTACTGCGGAATATTCCATCCCATGTGAAAGGTCGCTTAAAAGCTCCACTCAAATGTACTAGTGTAGTGGCCTAGAGTTAGTGTGGCCCCTCCATAATGTTTTATGTCTGTCTTGTTTAACTGTATTGTCAGCATCTTGCCTGCATGGCTGCAGGACTGCAAGGATTGATGTCTGGTATGTCCTGTCTTGTCTAGAAAACGTATCATTCTGTGAGTCATGTGACTATTTTTTATATATGTGTTTGCAAGGATGCAATTGAGAGAAGTTGGGCGAGCAGTAACTTGGTTATGGTACCGAGCTACCCTCAGCGGTAGACATGGTAGAGCCCCTTGACAAGGCCTTTCTCTACCCCACTGTCTCCTCGGCTGTAGGCCCGCTCTTCAGACGCTGAACTGATGAGATTTAAAAGCTAGACTATGAGGTCCTGTATGTATAGAACAAATTAGAGAATATTCTGCAAAGGTGAATTTTAAAATTATGTAATATGTAAATCCAACCTGCTGATAGCACCCAACATGCTGACGGTTCAATTCAATATATTTTGAATTATCCTAAATTTTCCACTTTTAAATCATTAAATATTTTGTTATCTTTGCAAACAATATTTAGGTTTAATTTGTTATTTATAAATCAACCCATCTAGACAAGTGATCGGTTTCAAAGCTTGCTCGAAATGGGGTTGTATTCCTAAAAACCAAACGTGTAACTATAGTTATAGCAGCTGGAGCTGATGGCGCCCTCTTCTGTTCAAGACTGCTACTGTTTTTTGATTGAGTGAAAATGCTGCAGATTTTCCGTGAATCTGCAGTGCCATACAGTAACAGCAGAAATGGACATGCAGGGTATTTAAAAATTCACCGCGAATTTCACCCCTTTCATATTTGTGGCAAAATTTGCAAGAGGATTTGCAATGCATCTGGATATACCCTTAGAAGAAAACAAAAGGGAATTAATCATTGGAGGCTTTCAGGGTATGGCTGGCAAATTTTAGCATGGGGAGCAAGCACACAGCACTGGCTTATAAGTAATGGCTTACCATGAGGGTGAAATCACTGCCACACAAATTACTGATAAAATTGTGGGGCCATTGACCACCACAAGTGAGCATGGTTTGACTGTGTGCAGCTAGCCATAGTGTCCTTCCACCCCTAACCTGTTTATCTGTTGAACAGAATACAGCACCACAGCCAAACTTAAAACATACTAGTTGATATATTCAGATTCGCCTGAGTTAATTTGATATACTTGTTTACGTGTTGTTCACACTGAAAATGTTATGAAGTCATGGTTAATTTAGAGGAACCAAGGAATAAAATATATAGACACACAGAGGAGTGTTAGATTCTCCTCAGTCTGCATGTACCTATGTCCCTCTGCAGAATGTGACATCCCTCCCACTCTCCTCACTTAGGACCTACAAAATGCTCACACCAAGTTACATTACATAGGGGTGCTCTTACTTTTGCAATTAGCATTGAATATTCAAGTTGTGAAACCTTTACTTTTCCTATTTAGGACCTAAAGAATGCTTGTGCGAAATTTCACGCTTGCACAACATTGGGAAGTTACATTACATAGGGGTGCACTTACTTTTGTAATTAGCATTAAATAATCAAGTTGTGAACCCTTTACTTTTCCTATTTAGGACTTAAAAAATGGTTGTGTCAAATTTTATATTTGTACGACACAGGGAAGTTAGAGAATTAGATTAGGCACATTACATAGTACACTTACTTTGGCAATTAGCATTGAATAATCGAGTTGTGACCCCTTTACTTTTCCTACTTAGGGCCTAAAGAATGGTTGTGCCAAATTTCATGTTTGTACGACACCGGGATGTTAGAGAATTAGTGGTGAGTCAGTTAGTCAGTGAATATATATAGATTTACAACACCAGGACCAAACTCATAACATAAAAGCAACACCTGAACCAAGCTCAGTATATAAATACGAAAACTTATAAGATAAATACCACACCCCAACCAAACTCATAGCATAAGCACAGCAACAAAATCAAGTACCTAAATACAGCCCCAGAACCAATAAATATATTCTTTGTCTATATGGTCATTCTCAGACTTAAATATTCTAAATATTCTTAAATATTCTAAATACTAAATATTCTCATTGAAATTGAACTCAAAGTACTTAAGAGAGTATTATGACAGTATTATGAGTTCTCAGAAAAGGATCCTAGCTGAGGATGGAGAGTGTTAGGGCAGCAGAAATGCAGTTCTAAGCTCTCGCTCATTACCTGAAGGTTGCGGCTTTAATCTCCATTTTGTTCATGTAGCTGGCTCAAGGTTGACTCAGCCTTCCATCCTTCCATGGTCGGTAAAATGAGTACCCAGCTTGCTGGGAGGTAAATGATGACTGCAGAAGGCAATGGCAAACCATCCTGCAAAAGAGTTTGCCAAGAAAACATCACAATGTGACGTCTCACTAGGAGTCAGTTATGACTTTGCTTCCACCAGGGGACATTAACTTTATCCTGGCCTGACCACAGGTTTACTGACCTGAAATCACAGCATGATATCTATGAAGTGAGTGGGCTGAAAGAAATAGCAAGTAGGACCAACAAATAACACATAGGGCCACATATTAAAATTTTGCTCTCTGACAAAAAAAATTTTCAGACTATATATATACTGTATTCTATAGGAAAGCTTTATAATGTGGCAGACTTAGATGCTATACAGCCGCTCATGCAGTTGCCATAAAATTCTCAGCTACCAGTTCTACATGGTGATAGAGATTACAGTTACCTCCACTGATCACAGGTCATATAGTCTGTTTGGAGTCGTTCATATTCGGTTTTCTGCTCTCTGGGCCCGCCACTGAGATTTCTATCACCCATGATTTAGCTCTGCACACAAGTTTCTAAAACCCTTAATTACCTTCCCTGTGCCCCCCTATAGTAACACTGTGAATGTTGTGGCCCCACTTAGTAGCAGTGCACCAGCTGTGGCCTCACTGAGTAAGGCCGCCTGCAGACGAGCGGGTCGGATCCGGCAGCGAGAATTCTCGCCGCGCGATCCGACCCGAGCGCCTGCAGGGACGAGCGCGTACTCACCCGCGCCTGGCGGCCCCGGCTTTTTCATGTGCCGGCTGCCGCGCAGCCGGCGCATGCGCAGACCGGAGCCGGCGGCCCGGGTGAGTGCATGCCCCGCAGAAAATTAGGACAAGCCGCGGTTTGTTTGCCGCGCGAGATTTCGCGCGGCCAAACCGCGGCCGTCTGCATAGGAGTGCGTATTTTAATGCACTCCTATGCAAACTTTCAGCGGCGGAAATCCCGCGGGAAATCCCGCGGCGGGATTTCCGCTCGTGTGCAGGCGGCCTAATGGTGATACCCCCATCTGTTGCCCCAATAAGTAATAGTGACCTCCCCTCTGTGGCCTCACTAAGTAGTTGTCACCCCTGAGGCCCCATGAAGTAATGGTGACTAAGTAGCCCCACTAAATAATGCTTACCTCCTTCTCTTAACTGCTAAAACAGCAGATAAAATAACCTTTGCTAAGCAACCGGCCTGGGGGCACATGCCAACCTGATTCCATGCCCAGCCTGCCCCTGGGGGCCTTTCTGATGTCAGTTTTCCAGCACTCTATTTTCCAAACCTGCATAAGCCCTCCATCCTGTTGCTACCCCCAATTTTGTGCCTGTTGCTCTCCATGTGCCTTATTACTGTACCTACTGTGTGGCATAGGGCCCTTGAAAACTCCACTTCAGAAATAATGCTGTCATAACTATAACCCCCCCCCCCTCTAAGAAAGAGAATACTGCCACAGAGACAGCAAATAGTGCCCTATATTGTACTCCCGAAGAAGGGCACCACACAGAAAGAGTGCCCTTTATTGTACCCCATAGAGTAATATAGTCATAGTGCTTCTCTTAATGTTCCCACATAGTAATAGCACACATCATTGTGCCTTTTCACAAGTAATAGCACCCATCATTGTGCCTTGAAAGTAATAATCACCCATGTGTGACCCCTTAAAAAGTAATAAATAATCACCCATGTGTACCCCTTTAAATGCAATAATGTTTCCCTCATGCCCCTTTTATTTCCATTATTCAGTAATGGTACCCCTTAGTGATTGCAGTTAGTTATAACGTGCCCATATTCAGTTAAAGTATCTCCAACTCAGTATCTTTCCCAATTTAGTGCCCTTACTCAGTAAGGGAGACACAAAGTGGTTTTCCAAGCATCAATATTATCAATGACCTATCCTCAGAATTGGCCATTAAAGCTGCTGCTGCCACCCCGGTGTATTGGCTGGCGCTTGTAACTGCAGGCTGGAGTCCTATTGATTTCAAGCAGACTGGAGTTTCAGGATGTGCTGTTCAAGCTCTTCTGAAGAAGCACACAGAAATGAGCAATGTTGAGGAGCGCATACACAGCGGTCGGCCAAGGAAACTTATGGCAGCAGATGAAAGACACATAATTCTAACTGCCCTTCAAAATCATAAGATGTCCAGCAGTGAAATCAGCTCAGAACTGGCAGAAACCAGTGGGACCCCGATACACCATCTACTGCTCGGAGAAGTCTGCCCAGAAGTGGTCTTCATGGAAGAATTTCACCTAAAAAAGCTACAGGGTACATGGCATCATGGACCCCACACATGACATCATAATTGATATGGAATATTCAAAGCTCTAAACCTGAGCCATCCTGGGTCCTTTGAGCAAGTCAAGTTCAGGTTTGTAATTCTTCACTCGTACAATTCAAAACTGCACGATTTCCTCCCCCCCCCCCCCCCCCGTATGATGTGCTCCTGTCTAAGAGTATCAGAAACATTTTTAAAAATAAATATGGGGGCATGGCCAAGCCTGCAGAGCGGGAAGTCGCATGGAGACTGTGCTCCGGAGCCATTAGAAGCTTTAACGCGACTTTGGAGGCTTTTTGGCAAGCACTTGTGCCATAAACCATCAGGACAAGCTTCCCTGCAGTGCGAGGAGCATTTTGAGATATTTCCCCGCAAGATCGGTGAGGCGGGAGTATCGGGACACAGTGACTTCACGGAGCCGCGGTCTGGTCCCAGAGTGAGGAGAGTGAGCGGCAAGCGCAGGGGAGCGCACAACAGCCATCAATACTAACTGCCGGTGGGTTTTTGCTGGGAACGGCGCCTGCGGAGCAGAACGAAGGAGAGCTCCGCAAACAGTGACTGCACACCGGGTGCCTCCCTTCACAGCCCCGTGATCGGAAGCAGCGGTAGCCGGCTCGGAGAAGAGCATCAGCGAGCACACTAACAGTGAGTATAGGGGACCTCTGGAAACCTAGTCACTCAGTGTGGAACTCTTCCCGAGCCACAGGGAACACCATTTCCACCTTGTTCCCTTGCACCACTCCCAAAACCAGGCTTCCCGCCCGAATCTCCCGCCATCTCTCCCCCCCCCCCCCTTCTCTCCCCCTACTAAGTCTGCAGCCGTGAGGGGGAGCAGAAGTAATAGCTGCAAGATACAACCTCAGACAAGGCTGAAACTGTCAATTTTGCAGTGAATGAAAGTTCAGAAGAGGGTACTACCCTAATTTTTTCGGAGCTGGTTACCCAGCTCCACTATAAACACAATTTTTCTCCTCTGAGGAGTTCAGAAGCAAGTTTGCATCCATTTTACCTTATAAACAATTCTTTGCCGCCACGCAGCACCATAACGGAATCACAGACAGCCTATTGACTCTCAGTACAGCAAAACACCCTGCAGAGCTTTGCTCTAATTTTTCCAGAACTGTTTCATGCAGGTCTCCCAATAATACAATTTTTCAGGACTCTTGATACAAGTCTGCCGCATTTATAAATTTTTATTCACCCTGTTCGGACCGCTGAGTAGGATGGAGTGCTGAATGCGGAGCTCCGTCTGAGCGGCACCCTCGGGACCTGAGCTACAGCTGCTTCTAATCCAGAAATGGGGAAGATTGGCAGAGAAAGAGGGGGAGACATTCAGAGCACCCCCTAGACCACACAAAAATCAGGCAGATATGCAAAGATACCTCAAAGACCGGAGCACCCGCTCCCCACGAGCTCCCTCCAAGACGGCGCAGGCACAGGAGAGTACTTCATACAACAGTAGGGAGGGAGAGGATGAGGCATCCACAGATGGCGAAGAAGGAGAAAATGTTTCCAGAGGTTTTATGAGAGAGCTGTTCTCTCAAGCACTGCAACCCTTAAAAACAGACTTGGGAGAAATTAAAGAAGACCTCCAATTCATGGGTCGCAGGGTGGAAGGATTGGAGGCGACAACCACCTCTTTAACAACTCACTCGCTTGAGCTGGAAAAAACCCTGAGAGAGCATCACGACCAGATCAACAAAGCCCTGTTACAGCAAGAAGACATCGAAAACAGAAACAGACGCAATAATATCCGCATTAAAGGGCTACCAGAGTCCTGGGCGCCTGACTGCCTAATGAAAATAGCCAAAGAACTTTTCAGTCCACTACTGGGCGAAGAAAGAGCTTCCGGCATCGCTATCGAGCGCATTCATCGAGCACTCAGACCCCCTCCCCCTCCCTCGGACACTCCCAGGGATGTCGTCTGTAAATTGCTCTCATTCCCGGATGCAGTGGCAATTTTAAAAGCAGCAAGACAACACAAAGACCTTTGCTATGCGGACACCCCGCTTCAATTCTATCAAGATCTGGCCCCTTCCACCTTGCTCAAAAGGCGATTATTGCGCCCCCTTCTGGAGGTCCTCAAAGAAAAAGGAATAAGATATGCGTGGTTGTTCCCCTTCGGGTTGGGGATAACCCACGCGGGTCAAAAAATCAATATCCGCTCCCCTGGAGACCTCCAACAGTGCTGGCAGATACTGGACATTACACCTATTGAAATCCTGAGCTGGTTGCCTCTACCTGACCTCCCTACATTTTCCAGCCTACCCGCTACAGAAAGCTGGACACCAGTCTGCAACCATAAATCACCCAAAGGAAGAAAAAAGAAGTCCAGAGAAGAAATGGACACGATGGACACCTGAATCCGCTAGAGGTTTGCTAAAATTTCTCTCTCCGAGAGGACGAGGGTAACCACCATCCGCGGACATTATCTTATTTCTGTCTCTATTTTACTGCTAGTTGCACCAGTTGAAGAGCCGGTAATGTTGATATGTGTATGTTGGTGGAGCCTGACCCCTCTGGTCTTCTTAATCTGACCGGGCTATAGAGGAGGCGGTAGCACGCTTAACTTTTCCCTGAGTAATTGGGGAGATGTCTCCTTTTTAGCCCCTTACAGCTACCTACAAGACCTTTAAGGTCACTAGCTGTAATTAAAATTTCTGCTACAGATATGGTAATATTCACCCTGAAGTTGTGTTTGCTTTTCTGTTTGATACCCACTCATCTTTTGATGGTTATTAAGCCAGCTCCCTGCCTGATTCCCCATCATTAGCCAGGGTCCACGACCGTGCTTATCGGACCAGGTCGTGAGTTCTCTCTTTTCAAGTACTTAGGTGTTGCTGTTGAGCTACCTGTTGTAACTCACACACCTAACAACAAGAGTCTTATACAATTTACTCTTAATATCATATATTGTATTGTTTTACTTGTCTGTCTGTGCAATTACCGTTTACTCTAAGTGTCTTACTCCCTAGTGTATACTTACCTCTATATTTACCTTGGTTCCCACCCCCATCCCTCCATTTGCCCGCATCCTATACTCTGGCTGGTAAGAGGACTTCAGCACAAGACCGGAATCTCTACTAAGCAACCTTTTCTCTTACTCCTCTCTCCAATAAGCAGGGCGGTATGGATGACTTGAAGATAACTTCCTTCAATGTTCGGGGTCTCAACACGCCAGAAAAGCGACATGGGGTGTCTCTACTTCTCAAAAGATATGCCACAAAGATTCTTCTCCTCCAAGAGACTCACTACAAGGGAGACAGGTGCTTCGCGTTGCCAGGTAAACAATTTGCCCAGAGCTTTCACAGCACTTACACTACCTCAGCCTCCAGGGGGGTCTCAATACTCTTTCACAAAACCCTCAGTTTCATCTGCAACTCGCAGTACACTGACGGTGAGGGAAGGGTCATGTTTCTGAAAGGGACCATTAACAACAAACAAATCACAATTGCAAATTTGTATGCCCCCAATACTGATCAGGCCCCCTGGTTAGTCTCCCAGTTAGAAGTACTTAAACACTTTGCAAAGGGTCATATCATATTGGGGGGGTACATTAACGCCACCCTCAATCCCACTCTTGACTCCTCCACCGGGCGATCCCAGTTACCTAGATTGAGACTGAGGAGACTCAATAAATGCCTTCAGGATATGGGCTTAGTGGATGCTTGGAGACGTCTATATCCAACAACGAAGGATTACTCCTTCTTTTCCCAGGTACACCTATCCTACCAGAGGCTTGATTACCTGTTCATCTCATCTGAGCTTCTCACGGATTTGGTAGGAGCCGAGGTGGGCTCGGTGACAGTCTCCGACCGCGCACCTGTACACATAACACTACGCCCTCTACGGCAAGTCCCCAAGGAATGGAGATGGAGGCTTAATGCTACTCTACTAGATTCAAAAGAAGAGACCATAAAATTAACTAGCCAAGTTTAAGAATACTTCCAACTTAATGCGGGAGGTGATGTAGAATTGCCCATGGTGTGGGAGTCCCATAAGGCTTACGTGAGAGGCCTGCTGATTGCTCTGGGCTCCAGAACAAAAAAAATAAAACAAAAAGAAATAGATGATAAATTGGCGCAAATAGCCAGGATAGAGCAGCTAGCAAAGCTTTCGCAAACTAATTCCCTCCTAGACAAACTGACAGAGTTAAGGAAAGACCTTCGATTGTGTCTCAACTCTAAATTCAATAGAAAACACCTCTATAGGAAACATATTGTTTACGCACAAGGCAATAAAGGTAGCAAATTTACGTCTGCTTTAATTAAGAAAGCACGGGCCAAAAGTACAATCCATGCCATCAAAACTGGGACCAATACAATAGTTACTTCAACCAAAGACATCGCCAGCCAATTCCAACTTTTCTATACGGATTTGTACAATCTACAGAGACAATCCCCAGAGGGCCCGACACCCAAAATTAAGGAGCAAATCGACTCCTTCCTAAGCCGTCTCACCTTACCAAAATTAAAAAGGGAAGAAGCTAGAGAATTACTGGAACCTGTGACACAGTCGGAGATAAAAGATCTAATTGCCTCCTGTCCACCCAATAAGAGCCCAGGACCTGACGGCCTAACCTTGACATATTATAAGACTTTCGAGTCTACTTTGACCCCCAGGTTGACTGACTTGTTCAATGCACTTCTTTCAGGGTCCAGACTACCCAAACAAGCGCAGGAGGCGCATATAGCATTAATTTACAAAGAAAACAAGGACCCTGCGCTTTGCGGGAGTTACAGGCCCATATCTCTTATTAACCAGGACGTCAAGCTGTGGGCAAAGTTATTGGCTAGAAGGTTGGACAGATTTATACCTGCTTTGATCAGTGGAGAACAGGCGGGCTTTGTGGGAGGGAGAGAGGGTAGAGACAACTGCCACAGGCTCCTCTACGCAGCGCGATACGCACGGATCCAAAACATTCCGTTAGCCTTCGTTGGAACCGATGCCGAGAAGGCATTTGATAGGGTCAGCTGGAACTACATGAAAAGTACCCTACTTAATTATAATATTCCAGAGGAATTCGTGTCTGCCATTTTCTCGTTGTACGAGTGCCCTCATGCTAGACTCCGGATCAACAAAGTACTTTCTCTTCCGTTTGACATTAAAAACGGCACTCGCCAAGGCTACCCTCTCTCCCCCTCACTTTTTATACTGACACTTGAGCCCCTCCTGACACAGATCAGACAGGATCCTGACATTAAAGGCCTAAACATAGGAGAGGACACTTTGTCCACTGCGGCTTTCGCGGACGACATAGTCTTTCTCATAACCAACCCCGAAGAAGGCTTTGCCAGGCTAGTTGAGATACTAAATGCATTTGGAGCAATTTCAAATTTTAAAATAAATGTTAGTAAATCCACAGTTCTCAACATCTCCATCCCCATTTCTCGTTGCAAAATACTTAGGACAACATCCCCCTTTGCGTGGTCGGAGACTTCTCTGGACTATCTTGGTATAAAAATACCAAAGATGACCAAAGATATATACGAGGTAAATTTCACTCCTCTGCTGGACCAGGTGAAGAAGCTTTTAACTGAATACGACTTGCCAATTATGTCCTGGTTCGGTAGGAGGAACATCTTGAAATCCTATGTCCTACCAAAAATTTTGTACAAAATTAGGATGCTTCCTATACACCTTCCGAGCAGCTTTTTTAAGTCTCTACGCTCAGCTTTCGCGGCATACGTATGGAGACATAAAAGACCAAGGCTGGCATACAGCCTAATGATTAAGAGGAAATCAGAGGGTGGAATGGGATTCCCTAACATACTCGATTATTATAGGGCCTCGCAGCTGAGCCACTGGATGGACTTAGTCCTTCCGGCTAAAAATAATCTGCTTCCCAAACTAGCCTTGGCTAGGAATAATGCGGTGCTACTGGAGGATCTATGGTATCCGAGCAGAAACAAATATAGACAAAGGGACTTCTGCCCCCTCCTGAGAGGACCTTGCGAGGTATGGGACACGGTGATGAAGGAATTAGCCCCAGACCCTTCCCCAATTTTCCCGTTAAGTACTATTCACAAACTGTTAGAATTACCATCTGACTCATGTAATGCTTCTATCTGGGTGAAATTCCGGGACCTCAAAATTGGAGATCTGCAGGAGCTAGCTCACATTTCCCCCTCAGAGATCCCTCAAAGACTGTTACCGAGCTGGTCCCCCTCCTTCCTCACTCTTGCTTCAGTGACCAAGACAATAGGAGACTTCCTTAAGAGCCATGGTACAGCCAGACCCTTGACTCCTTTCGAAAGTACACTTAAACACATTATGCCAAGTAAAAGGAAAATCTCCCTGATAAGGAAGCACTTTATCACTCCCCATAAACCAACAAAACCTACATTCATCACCTCTTGGGAAAAGGAACTGAACCTAACTCTCTCCCCTAATGAAATTAAAGCGGTCCTGAACACCTCACTCGGCTTATCTCCTTGCATTCTTGCACAAGAATCCCACTACAAACTCCTGGTCAGGTGGTACAGGACTCCGCAATGGCTCTCTACATACAAATTATCTCCTCAGGACTGCTGCTGGAGGTGTAAGAGGGAGTTGGGATCGTACCTTCACATCTGGTGGACGTGCGAAAGATTGAGATCCTTCTGGGAGGGGGTGGGGAAGGTCTTGGAAAAGATAAAACCAGGATTTTCACTCACGCCAGACATGGTATTTCTCTGGAGGCCATCCCCATCATTTCAACCAAACAGAGATAAGTTGATAGCTCTCCTGATAGACGCTGCAAAGGCTCTGATTCCTCTATGTTGGCAACGCGAGGCACCCCCCTCTCTGATACAATGGAGAGACAAAGTAGATACGATCTACAATCTGGAAGAGCTCTCAAGCTGGCACAACAACACATATGATAAGTTCATTAAAACCTGGTTCTCCTGGCGTGACTTGAGACTCCTCGACATTTTTACTACTTAGCTCGACTACGTATCTTCGAGACATAGGTACCTCCAGATGCACCCCTACCACACACCCAACTTCCCCCCCTCTTACCCTTCCCCACTCCCCCTCACCCCCCTTTGTCTTTGTCTTTGTCCTGTCTCGTTATGTCTGCTACAAGGCTTTAGTTTAATGAGATACTTTCATAATGTTCTCGTATGGTTGAATTAAAACGTTTCTCTAGCCTATCAATCACCCTGTTATCTGTCAAAATGCAGCACAGTATTCTGAACTATCTAGTATCCTCTGAATCAAAACTGTGTACAACGATTTGTGATTAGCCTTTTATTGTCTGATGTTGTCATACTGTAAAATTGAAAACCTTAATAAAAACAGATTCAATAAAAAAATAAATAAATAAATAAATATTCCTTATCCTGATTCTATGGATATGGGGCACACCTGGGTGCTGCGGCAGCGGCATAGGAAAGGGAATGCGGCAGGTGCGGGTCGCCCCGGGTGCTATCACTGAGGGGGGTGACAGCTCAGCTGTGGTGCTGCCCACCATTCGGTCCTCTCACTCTCCACGGCTCCTGCCACATGTATTTCCACCCGCTCCAGCATATACAGTCTCACTGACAGCTCCGCCACCAGACGCTGTAGCCACCACCTCGTCGACTCAGCCTCAGGACTAGCATCGGCCACGGGATGGATAATGAGCGCTGCCTTACCAACAGCTTCTCCAACTACAAGGGTAGCCTGGTGGCCGGCCAGGACATGGAGCCAGGGGCTTTGCTGGTCCTCAGTACGGTGGAGAGCATCCTAGAGGGGCTGCCAGTGCTAGCACAGGGACAACAGGAGGGCTGGCTGGGGTGTCATACATGCTGTACCATGTCTCTCAGTGCCTGCTGTTTAGCGCCCACCATAACTGCTACCTGTGCCGCCTGCATCATAGTGTTGTGTGTGCTGTACTATTACCAGGAACAGGACCGGAAGACCCATGCCTCCTTCTTGCTGGGGGGGGGGGGTGCCGGGGTCTATTTTGTGGTCGCTCTCATACACAGTGCCTGGAACCTGGTGCTGGCCAGGTTTCAGGTGCTGGGAGACATCTGCGTCTCGCTCGGCTCCCTGGAGTTTGGTTCGGATACCTGTAGTGCGTACCTGTGCACCACGCTGGTCATGAGGCAGAAGCTGGTCATAGAGGTAAGAGGATGCTGCCAGCCTGTGGGCCCCAATCACTTTACATATAGGCATTCTTACAGAGATCATTCATCTCTGCGTGCCCACATGATCAGTGGCATCAGCCTCAGGATTACTGCACTGATGTCTGTGAAGGTCACACAACCTGGCAGCAGATGGTATAACGTCTTACATATAGAGTATATCAAGACGATGCCCTAGTGCCAGGCTGCTATGCCAACCCACCCTCATTCCTGGTGCTTGTAGCGGTGCTGAGCTGAGTTGTGGCAGTGCCACTGAAGACTCATATGGCGGATGGCTGGCACGGCGACCTTCCCATAAACCTTTGTTGGCTGACCATGTACGTGTATCTCTGTGGGAGGAGTGTAATAAAAACCACTTCTCTGGCAGAAAAATATCTCTGTGCAGAATAATGGACTATACATGTTCAAAACCAAAGAATCCATCTGTCACCCCACATACGGTGTCGGGGATTGTCAGGCGTCGCCTATACACATTAAATATACAGTAAATCTCATCCAGATTGGCAGATTCAGCGGCGGTGATACAACATGCTGTGCTGAATTTCCTGCATTGTTATGGGAGCTAGTGACAGCGTTATCACCCACTGGATCTACCCGCCAGTGATATGCTGTCAGCACACGGTCATGTAAAAGAGGCCTAAAGCCCCCATGTATTTCAATGTGGCCTCTCACACCAGTGTATTTTCAGTCTGTTTTCTATGTGCTGAAAATTGAATGCTGTATGTCTTATTTCTTGCGTTTGAAGTGTGTTTTTAGCGCTGAAATCGCCCATAGGAATCAATGGAGGTGCATAAAAAACACAGTAAAAGACAGCCAAGGAAAAGAAAACTACCGTTGTATCTACTGAAACGCGTTGCTCGCGGACCCTGTTATGTATTTCCAATAAAGAAGGAATTTATTATCCCGGATCAGAGCCTGGTATCCTTTGGAGCGCGGACAGCCGTTTTTTCTTTTCCTTGGTATACTTGAACTAAGCCCCGGTTATCCGGTGTGGCTTATCTGGATTGTCCTGCGGCTCTCCGACGAAAATCGGATGGATTAAAGACTCGGTTACAAGTTGACTTGGATTACGGTGTCAGCGAGGTGCCTTTTGAAAGGTATCCTCGCTTGACACCAGGTGAGTTAATACTCATTTCTATCTTCTCATGTTAAAATTATATAACATGGCTTATTAAAAGCATCGAGGCGCCTCCTTATAACCTATTCGTAACAGTAAAAGACAGGTTTTATATAATTTTTAATAAAAGCAATAGATATCCATGAACGACTGAATAAAGAAAAATCATATATACTACTAGAGGGTTGCCCATTAAATTCACGTAAAAAGTGACACCTGTAAATTTCAATTTTTATAGTCCAACTAATATTGCGTTTTCAGTGCATGTTTAAAATGCAGCTAAAAACCGTCCATGTGAGAGAACCCGGCTGTTTCACACGGCCGTGATTTCTCTGTTTTACCCTAGAAAAATTCCCGAGTGCAAAACACATTCAAGAGAACTCATTGCTTTCAATGGGCTCATTCGCAGCATGGTGTAATCATGATGAGAAAATCCCAGCACGCAAAAAGATAGATCATGATTTACACCGTGAGATGTCTCCATTAATGTAGCCTTTATGGAGACCATGGAAAAACAAATGATATTCCGTAATCAGCAGCGGCCACGGTTTTTTTACAATCCCAGTACACCAAAGGCTTAAAACCATGGGAGTATCCTGCAATGGCCGTAGGCATGAGCCCTAACTCGAACCTTTCATTCTCATATCCAAGACTTCTCCAGAGCAGCACCGTTCCTTTGAACGCGCTACCTAAAACTATCCACTCAATCCCTGTCACACAAAACTTCAGGCATGCTCTAAAAACGCACCTCTTCACGGAGACATACCACATCTCCTAAACCAAACCCATCTGTATGCCACCTGCTAACATGCTCCCTGTCCTACTGACTGCAATCCCTGCTAGCTACCATCAACCACCCCCTACAGTCATACCGATTCAGCCACCACATGGCTTATGTCTGACCATTGTCTATGTGTACAGCATCCCTCACTCTCCACCTCACCATAATGTGCACATCTCCAGCCCCTTTCCCTTCTGTATCACCCCACTATTTGTAGTATGTAAGCTCATTGGAGCCTCTCCCCCCTACCGTGTTTTATCAATCAATAACTTCATGGAACTGTGGTTTTTGTATCGTTCTTTCTTATGCCTGTTCTCCCCTGTTTTGTAAGCACTGTGGAATATGTTGGCGCTATATAAATAAAGATTCTTATTATTACTTGTGGGTTATTGGTCACCACTTTTTTAATATTTACCTTACGACTCGGTCTTGCGGGCTATTGCCACATTTATACCACCTGAATAATAAATTATTATGTTTTGGAGAAATTAAAAGAGAGGATAATAATGTTTTATATGCATATGTCTTGGTGAAGCTTTTGTGAAATTTATTTAAAAAGTGGTGACAGATAACCCACCAGTACCCTCAAAACACAATTGTTAACAATCTCTAAAAAAAGGAAAAATGGGAAGCATTTAAAGAGACCAGGATAGATGAACACAGAACTTACATACATGCTAAAAAGGAAGAAGAATATATTTATCAAACAGAAAGAGGGGGAATATCTAAAAAAGGATATAATGCAGTCTGCAGAAACTGTAGGGCAAGTGTCAAAAAAGCTAAAGCTAATAATGAATTGAAGCTTACAAGAAATGCCAAAAGCTATAAAAAAAAGGATTTGGGGGGTATGTCAAAAGCAAAAAAAAAGTTTGATGCAGCAGCAAAAAAAGCAAACACAATTCTGGGATGTACTAAGAGAAGCATAGAGCATAGATCACATGACGTCACTATCCCCGTTTACTCTTCCCTTGGTCAGACCTCAAAAAAGGATGCTGAGAGGAGACTTTCTGGCCATTGTTCCTATCTGGACCTTTTGGGCCTTTAGTCAGGGGTTTGTCTGTTTGATTAACCTCTTCCTCTCTATATAAGTCATTTACTTTCATATCAGAATCCTTATGAGCGTAGAGATTTCTTCCTATGCTGAGCATTTTGATTAAAGGATCTGAGAATGTTTAGCTTGCTAAAAAGAAGGCTAAGATGAGACTTAAAGGGGTTGTCCCGCGGCAGCAAGTGGGTCTATACACTTCTGTATGGCCATATTAATGCACTTTGTAATGTACATTGTGCATTAATTATGAGCCATACAGAAGTTATCAAAAGTTATTCACTTACCTGTTCCGTTGCTGGCGTCCTCGTCTCCATGGTTGCCGTCTAATTTCCGCCGTCTAATGGCCAAATTAGACGCGCTTGCGCAGTCCGGGTCTTCTCCTCTTCTCAATGGGGCTCCGTGTAGCTCCGTGTAGCTCCGCCCCCTCACCTGCCGATTCCAGCCAATCAGGAGGCTGGAATCGGCAATGGACCGCACAGAAGCCCTGCGGTCCACCGAGGGAGAAGATGCCGGCGGCCATCTTCAGCAGGTAAGTAAGAAGTCACCGGAGCGCGGGGATTCAGGTAAGCGCTGTCCGGTGTTCTTTTTTAACCCCTGCAGTGTTTTGGCTCCGCCCCTTCTACGCGTCATCGCGTAGCTCCGCCCCGTCATGTGTGCTGATTCCAGCCTCCTGATTGGCTGGAATCGGCACACGTGACGGTGGAGCTACGCGATGACGCGTAGAAGGGGGCGGAGCCAGAACGCCGCTGCTGCCGAACCGAGCCGAAGGCAGAAGACCCTTCAGCGCAAGCGCGTCTAATCGGGCGATTAGATGCTGAAGTTAGACGGAGCCATGGAGATGGGGACGCCAGCGCAGGGAAGGTAAGTGAATAACTTCTGTATGGCTCATATTTAATGCACGATGTATATTACAAAGTGCATTAATATGGCCATACAGAAGTGTATAACCCCACTTGCTTTCGCGAGACAACCCCTTTAATCTCTCACATGCTGCAGCTGTGCAATACACATAACAGCAGACAAGGTACAGCGCATAGGCGTACCGGAAGGGGGTGCTGGGGTCGCAACGGTGACCCAGCCCTTGCGCCTGAGGGGGCCCAGGGGCCCCGCTCCAGCATATACTGCTTTACTTTCACTTCGCGCTGTCGGCTGCCGCTTGCTAAGTTAGTGCGGTTCGGCTGGCCGACACCACGAGCCAGAGAGTAGAGTAGGAGAAGGGAGGGGGAGGACTTGAAGAGAAGACAGGGGAAGAGGAGGGGGTAGGGAAAGAGCAGAAAGGACACAGAAGCAGACTCACCGCACACGGGCACAACACAGCAAGGCATCGAGTGGAGCAGGGATGAGGTCATCTCCATGCTGCTTCAGTCCTGCCGACAATGTGTACAGCTGCTCTCCACAGCAGAGGTAGTCCGGGCACCAGGGTATGTATCTGCTTGTCTGCCTGTCTGTATGTCTTTCTATGTGTCTGTCTATCTATCTTGCCTGTTCTTCTATCTATCTATCTATCTATCTATCTATCTATCTATCTATCTATCTATCTATCTATCTATCTATCTCATATCCATCTCCTATCTATCTATCTCATATCTAACTATCTATCTCATATCTATCTCATATCTATCTATCTATCTATCTATCTATCTATCTCATATCTATCTATCTCCTATCTCTCAATCTCCTATCTCTCTATCTCCTACCTATCAATCTCCTATCCCTCTATCGCCTACCTATCAATCTCATATCTATCTATCTATCTATCTATCTATCTATCTATCTATCTATCTATCTATCTATCTATCTATCTATCTCATATCTATCTATATATCTCATATCTAACAATCTATCTATCTCGTATCTATCTATCTATCTATCTATCTATCTGATATCTATCTATTTATCTGATATCCATCTATCTATCTATCTCATATGTATCTATCTCTCTATCTATTTCATATATATCTATCTATCTATCTATCTCCTATCTATCTCTCTCTCTATCTCCTATTTATCTATCCATCTCCTATCTATCTATCTATCTATCTCATATCTATCTATCTATGTCCTATCTATTTCATATCTATCTATCTCATATCTATCTATCAATCTCATATCTATCTATCTCATATCTATCTATCTATCTATCTATCTATCAATCTCATATCTATCTATCTCATATCTATCTATCTCATATCTATCTATTTCATATCTATCTATCTATATATCTATCTATCTCCTATCTATCTATCCATCTCCTATCTATCTATCTATCTATCTATCTATCTATCTATCATCAATCTATCTCCTATCTCTCTATCTCCTATCTCTCTATCTGCTATCTATCTATATCATATCTATCTATCTATCAATCTCATATATATCTATCTATCTATCTATCTCATATCTATCTATCTATCTCATATCTAACTATCTATCTCATATCTATCTCATATCTATCTATCTATCTATCTATCTCTCTATCTCCTACCTATCAATCTCCTATCTCTCTATCTCCTACCTATCAATCTCCTATCTCTCTATCTCCTACCTATCAATCTCATATCTATCTATCTATCTATCTCATATCTATCTATATATCTCATATCTAACAATCTATCTATCTCGTATCTATCTATCTATCTATCTATCTATCTATCTATCTATCTATCTATCTATCTGATATCTATCTATTTATCTGATATCCATCTATCTATCTATCTCATATGTATCTATCTCTCTATCTATTTCATATCTATCTATCTATCTCCTATCTATCTCTCTCTATCTCCTATTTATCTATCCATCTCCTATCTATCTATCTATCTATCTATCATCAATCTATCTCCTATCTCTCTATCTGCTATCTATCTATATCATATCTATCTATCTATCAATCTCATATCTATCTATCTATCTCATATCTATCTATCTATCTATCTCATATCTATCTATCTCATATCTAACTATCTATCTCATATCTATCTCCTATCTCTCTATCTCCTACCTATCAATCTCCTATCTCTCTATCTCCTACCTATCAATCTCATATCTATCTATCTCATATCTATCTATATATCTCATATCTAACAATCTATCTATCTCGTATCTATCTATCTATCTATCTATCTATCTATCTATCTGATATCTATCTATTTATCTGATATCCATCTATCTATCTATCTCATATGTATCTATCTCTCTATCTATTTCATATCTATCTATCTCCTATCTATCTCTCTCTATCTCCTATTTATCTATCCATCTCCTATCTATCTATCTATCTATCTATCTATCTATCTCATATCTATCTATCTATCTATCTATATCCTATCTATCTATTTCATATCTATCTATCTCATATCTATCTATCAATCCCATATCTATCTATCTCATATCTATCTATCTATCTATCTATCTATCTATCTCATATCTATCTCATATCTATCTATCTATCTCATATCTATCTATTTCATATCTATCTATCTATCTCCTATCTATCTATCCATCTCATATCTATCTATCTATCTATCTATCTATCTATCTATCTATCTATCTATCTATCTATCTATCATCAATCTATCTCCTATCTCTCTATCTCCTATCTCTCTATCTGCTATCTATCTATATCATATCTATCTATCTATCTATCAATCTCATATCTATCTATCTCATATCTATCTATCTATCTATCTATCTATCTCTCTAATATCTATCTATCTATCTATATATTAGAGATGAGCGAGCTTACTCGTCTGAGCTTGATGCTCGTTCGAGTATTAGTGTACTCAACATGCTCGTTACTCGAGACGAGCACCATGCAGTGTTCGAGTCACTTCCATTTTCTTCCCAGAAAATTTTGCGCCGTTTTCTGGCCAATAGAAACACAGGGAAGGCATTACAACTTCCTCCTATGAAGTTCCAGCCCTATCCCATCCCTCTGCAGTGAGTGGCTGGGGAGATCAGGTGACACCCGAGTATATAAACTGGCGCCGCCCGCGGCTCGCCACAGATGCACGCTGAGAGACATTAGGGAAAGTGCCGTCTTGGGGAGAGTGTTAGGCTGTTATCTTCATCTTCAAGAACCCCAACGGTCCTTCTTAGGGCCACATCTGACCATGTGCAGTACTGTTGAGGCTGCTTTTAGCAGTTTTGCAAATTTTTTTTTTGTATATCGGGCGTGCAGACCATAGCGTCCTCAGTCTGCAGTCATTTTACTGAGTATAGGGGCAGTACTGGTGAGGCAGGGACAGTGGTACAGGGAAAGAGATATACTGGCTATATAGGCAGTGGGCTTTTTAAAAAAAAATTGGAAAAAAAAATCTTTGGGCTGCCTGTGACCGTGTTCAGTTTACTGCGTGTCTGCTGGGGGTAGTAGTCGCTCATTAATCCCCAGCCTTGCGCATAATTTTTTCTGGCTGCACTGTGCTTTCAATAACCTAACCACAGTCATCCTCCAACAGGGAAATCCATATACAGGCTATATAGGCAGTGGAGTTTTTCAAAAAAATTGGAAAAAAAAAATCTTTGGGCTGCCTGTGACCGTCTTCAGTTTACTGCGTGTCTGCTGGGGGTAGTAGTCGCTCATTAATCCCCAGCCTTGCGCATAATTTTTTCTGGCTGCTCTGTGCTTTCAATAACCTAACCACAGTCATCCTCCAACAGGGAAATCCATATACAGGCTATATAGGCAGTGGGCTTTTTCAAAAAAATTGGAAAAAAAAATCTTTGGGATGCCTGTGACCGTCTTCAGTTTACTGCGTGTCTGCTGGGGGTAGTAGTCGCTCATTAATCCCCAGCCATGCGCATAATTTTTTCTGGCTGCACTGTGCTTTCAAAAACCTAACCACAGTCATCCTCCAACAGGGAAATCCAAATACAGGCTGTATAGGCAGTGGTCTTTTCCCAAAAATTGGAAAAAAATACTAAATTTGGCCTGCCTGTGACTGTCTTCAGTTTACTGCGTGTCTGCTGGGGGTAGTAGTCGCTCATTAATACCCAGCCTTGCGCATAATTTTTTCTGGCTGCACTGTGCTTTCAATAACCACAGTCATCCTCCAACAGGGAAATCCATATACAGGCTATATAGGCAGTGGGCTTTTTCCCAAAAATTGGAAAAAAATACTATATTTGGGCTGCCTGTGACCGTCTTCAGTTTACTGTGTGTCTGCTGGGGTAGTAGTTGTTCATTATTACCCAGCTAAGCGTTACAGCAGGCTTGCGCATAATTGTTTCCTTGCTCTGCTGTGTCCGTTACATGATCGCCGCCATCCCGCCAGAGGGAAACAGTATACATATATACGCTGCATACGTTGTCTGTCTGGTTTTTCACCTCACCATTTTAAAAAATTGAAGCAAAATACTTAAGGCCTACCACTGGCCTTTGGCCACTTGACTGGTTCTGCGCTGTGAATTCCAGTAGCTCAGTCATACGCACCTAGGTCTCACTACAGGCTTGCGCATAATTGTTTCCTGACTCTGCTGTGTGCTCCGTAAGCGAAGTCAGCCTCCAACCACAGGCCAATAGGCGGCACATTTAATTACAGCGTTTTGTTTCTGCACTACTGGTAATACACCATGCTGAGGGGTAGGGGTAGGCCTAGAGGACGTGAACGCGGGCGAGGACGTGGAGGCCCAAGTATGGGTGTGGGCACAGGCCGAGCTCCTGGTCCAGGTGTATCGCAGCCGACTGCTGCGGGATTAGGAGAGAGGCAAGTTTCTGGGGTCCCCAGATTCATCTCACAATTAATGGGTCGACGCGGTAGACCTTTATTAGAAACTGAGCAATGTGAGCAGGTCCTGTCATGGATGGCAGAAAGTGCATCCAGCAATCTATCGACCACCCAATCTTCTACGCCATCCACAGCTGCAACTCTGAATCCTCTGGCTTCTGCTCCTCTTTCCTCCCAGCCTCCTCACTCCATGAAAATGACACATTCTGAGGAGCAGACAGACTCCCAGGAACTGTTCTCGGTCCCCTGCCCAGATTGGGCAGCAATGGTTCCTCTCCCACCGGAGGGGTTTGTCGTGACCGATGCCCAACCTTTGGAAAGTTCCCGGGGTCCGGGGGATGAGGCTGGGGACTTCCGGCAACTGTCTCAAGAACTTTCAGTGGGTGAGGCGGACGATGACGATGAGACACAGTTGTCTATCAGTGAGGTAGTAGTAATTTCAGTAAGTCCGAGGGAGGAGCGCACAGAGGATTCGGAGAAAGAGCAGCTGGACGATGAGGTGACTGACCCCACCTGGTTTGCTAAGCCTACTGAGGACAGGTCTTCAGAGGGGGAGGCAAGTGCAGCAGCAGGGCAGGTTGGAAGAGGCAGTGCGGTGGCCAGGGGTAGAGGCAGGGCCAGACCGAATAATCCACCAACTGTTTCCCAAAGCGCCCCCTCGCGCCATGCCACCCTGCAGAGGCCGAGGTGCTCAAAGGTGTGACAGTTTTTCACTGAGAGTGCAGACGAACGAGGAACTGTGGTGTGCAAGGTTTGTCGCGCCAAGATCAGCCGGGGAGCCACCACCACCAGCCTCACCACCACCAGCATGCGCAGGCATATGATGGCCAAGCACCCCACAAGGTGGGATGAAGGCCGTTCACCGCCTCCGGTTTGCACCACTGCCTCTCCCCATGTGCCCCAACCTGCCACTGAGATCCAACCGTCCTCTCAGGACACAGGCACGACCGTCTCCCGGCCTGCACCCACACCCTCACCTCCGCTGTCCTCGGCCCCATCCAGCAATGTCTCTCAGCGCAGCGTCCAGCCGTCGCTAGCGCAAGTGTTTGAGCGCAAGCGCAAGTACGCCGCCACGCACCCGCACGCTCAAGCGTTAAACGTGCACATAGCCAAATTGATCAGCCTGGAGATGCTGCCGTATAGGCTTGTGGAAACGGAGGCTTTCAAAAACATAATCGCGGCGGCCCCGCGCTACTCGGTTCCCAGTCGCCACTACTTTTCCCGATGTGCCGTCCCAGCCCTGCACGACCACGTCTCCCGCAACATTGTATGTGCCCTCACCAACGCGGTTACTGGCAAGGTCCACTTAACAACAGACACGTGGACAAGCACAGGCGGGCAGGGCCAGTATATCTCCCTGACGGCACATTGGGTGAATTTAGTGGAGGCTGGGACCGAGTCAGAGCCTGGGACCGCTCACGTCCTACCCACTCCCAGAATTGAGGGCCCCAGCTCGGTGCTGGTATCTGTGGCGGTGTATGCTTCCTCCACTAAACAACCCTCCACCTCCTCCAACGCAACCTCTGTCTCGCAATCAAGATGTGTCAGCAGCAGCACGTCGCCAGCAGTCGGTGTCACGCGGCGTGGCAGCACAGCGGTGGGCAAGCATTAGCAGGCCATGCTGAAACTACTCAGCTTAGGAGAGAAGAGGCCCACGGCCCACAAACTGCTGCAGGGTCTGACAGAGCAGACTGACCGCTGGCTTTCGCCGCTGAGCCTCCAACCGGGCATGGTCGTGTGTGACAACGGCCGTCACCTGGTGGCGGCTCTGCAGCTCGGCAGCCTCACGCACGTGCCATGCCTGGCCCACGTCTTTAATTTGGTGGTTCAGCGGTTTCTGAAAAGCTACCCACGCTTGTCAGACCTACTCGGAAAGGTGCGCCGGCTCAGCGCACATTTCCGCAAGTCCAATACGGACGCTGCCACTCTGCTGACCCTGCAACATCGGTTTATTCTGTCAGTGCACCGACTGCTGTGCGACGTGCCACACGGTGGAACTCTACGCTCCACATGTTGGCCAGGCTCTATGAGCAGCGTAGAGCTATAGTGGAATACCAACTCCAACATGGGCTGCGTAGTGGGAGTCAGCCTCCTCAATTCTTTACAGAAGAGTGGGCCTGGTTGGCAGACATTTGCCAGGTCCTTGGAAACTTTGAGGAGTCTACCCAGATGGTGAGCGGCAATGCTGCAATCATTAGCGTCACCTTTTCTCTGCTATGCTTCTTGAGAAGTTCCCTGCAAAGCATAAAAGCAGACGCTTTGCGCTCGGAAACGGAGGCGGGGGAAGACAGTATGTCACTGGATAGTCAGAGCACCCTCATGTCTATATCTCAGCGCGTTTTGGAGGAGGAGGAGGGGGAGGAGCATGAGGAGGAGGGGGAAGAGACAGCTTGGCCCACTGCTAAGAGTACCCATGCTGCTTGCCTGTCATCCTTTCAGCGTGTATGGCCTGAGGAGGAGGAGGAGGATCCTGAAAGTGATCTTTCTAGTGAGGACAGCCATGTGTTGCGTACAGGTACCCTGGCACACATGGCTGACTTCATGTTAGGATGCCTTTCTTGTGACCCTCGCGTTACACGCATTCTGGCCACTACGAATTACTGGGTGTACACACTGCTCGACCCACGGTATAAGGAGAACCTTTCCACTCTCATACCCGAAGAGGAAAGGGGTTCGAGAGTGATGCTATACCACAGGACCCTGGCGGACAAGCTGATGGTAAAATTCCCATCCGACAGCGCTAGTGGCAGAAGGCGCAGTTCCGAGAGCCAGGTAGCAGGGGAGGCGCGGAGATCAGGCAGCATATACAGCGCAGGCAGGGGAACACTCTTCAAGGCCTTTGACAGCTTGATGGCTCCCCAGCAAGACTGTGTCACCGCTCCCCAGTCAAGGCTGAGTCGGTGGGAGCACTGTAAAAGGATGGTGAGGGAGTACGTAGCCGATCGCCCGACTGTCCTCCGTGACGCCTCTGCTCCGTACAACTACTGGGTGTCGAAGCTGGACACGTGGCCTGAACTCGCGCTGTATGCCCTGGAGGTGCTTGCTTGCCCTGCGGCTAGCGTCTTGTCAGAGAGGGTGTTTAGTGCAGCTGTGGGAATCATCACGGATAAGCGTAGCCGCCTGTCAACTGACAGTGCCGACAGGCTTACACTCACAAAGATGAACAAAGCCTGGATTTCCCCAGACTTCTCTTCTCCACCAGCGGACAGCAGCGGTACCTAAACAATACGTAGGCTGCACCCGCGGATGGAAGCATCGTTCTCTATCACCATACAAAACGGGGACCTTTTAGCTTCATCAATCTGTGTATTATATTCATCCTCCTCCTCCTGTTCCTCTTCCTGAAACCTGACGTAATCACGCCGAACGGGCAATTTTTCTTAGGCCCACAAGGCTCAGTCATATTACTTTTGTAAACAATGTTTTTACGTTTCAATTCTCATTAAAGTGTTGAAACTTGCACCTGAACCAATTTTTATTTTAACTGGGCTGCCTCCAGGCCTAGTTACAAATTAAGCCACAGTAACCAAAGCGAATAATGGGTTTCACCTGCTCTCTTGGTTGGGCACGGGCAATTTTTCTGAGGTACATTAGTACTGTTGGTACACCAATTTTTTTGGGCCCTCGCCTACAGTGTAATCCTAGTAATTTTTATGGGCTTCGCCTGCACTCATGGTACAGCAAGGTGTGTGGGGTTGGCCTACACTTTTGCTACATAAATATAACTGTGGCCTTGCCTATACTGCAACTACTGAAATGTGAAAGAGACTGTTATCTCCCTAAACTGCTGCAACGGGAATGTTACTGTGGCCTGTCTTGACTGCTACTACTACTGAAATGGAACTAATACTGTGCTCCCCCTATACTGCTGCTAGTGATATGTTACTGGGGCCTGTCCAGACTGCTACTACTACTGAAATGGAACTAATACTGTGCTCCCCCTATACTGCTGCTAGTGATATGTTACTGGGGCCTGTCTTGACTGCTACTATTACTGAAATGGAACTAAGACTGTGCTCCCCCTATACTGCTGCTAGTGATGTTACTGGGGCCTGTCCAGACTGCAACTACTACTGAAATGGAACTAATACTGTGTTCCCCCTATACTGCTGCTAGTGAGTGATATCTTACTGGGGCCTGTCCAGACTGCTACTACTACTGAAATGGAACTAATACTGTGCTCCCCCTATACTGCTGCTAGTGATATGTTACTGGGGCCTGTCCAGACTGCTACTACTACTGAAATGGAACTACTACTGTGCTCCCCCTATACTGCTGCTAGTGATATGTTACTGGGGCCTGTCTTGACTGCTACTATTACTGAAATGGAACTAAGACTGTGCTCCCCCTATACTGCTGCTAGTGATATGTTACTGGGGCCTGTCCAGACTGCTACTACTACTGAAATGGAACTAATACTGTGCTCCCCCTATACTGCTGCTAGTGATATGTTACTGGGGCCTGTCTTGACTGCTACTATTACTGAAATGGAACTAAGACTGTGCTCCCCCTATACTGCTGCTAGTGATATGTTACTGGGGCCTGTCTAGACTGCTACTACTACTGAAATGGAACTAATACTATGCTCCCCCTATACTGCTGCTAGTGATTTGTTACTGGGGCCTGTCTAGACTGCAACTACTACTGAAATGGAACAAATACTGTGCTCCCCCTATACTGCTGCTGGTGATATGTTACTGGGCCTGTCCAGACTGCTACTACTACTGAAATGGAACTAATACTGTGCTCCCCCTGTACTGCTGCTAGTGATATGTTACTGGGGCCTGTCTAGACTGCTACCACTACTGAAATGGAACTAATACTGTGCTCCCCCTATACTGCTGCTTTGGAATTGTTACTGGGGGCCTGTCTTGAATGCTACTATTACTGAAATGGGCGGTTGGGCAGCATGTTACCCAGGAGAAGTGGCAGCGGAGTGTCATGCAGGCAGTGATCGTGCTTTGTTGGAGGTAGCGTGGTGCTTAGCTAAGGTATGCCTTGCTAATGAGGGTTTTTCAGAAGTAAAAATTGTTGGGGGGGGGGGGGGCACTCGCCGCTATTGTGGCTTAATAGTGGGACCTGGGAACATGAGATGCAGCCCAACATGTATCCCCTCGCCTGCCCTATCCTTTTCTGTGTCGTTCCCATCACTTTCTTGAATTTCCCAGATTTTCACAGATGAAAACCTTAGCGGAGCATAGGTCCCATACAAAAATGCTCGGGTCGCCCATTGACTTCAATGGGGTTCGTTACTCGAAACGAACCCTCGAGCATCGCGGGAAGTTCGACTCGAGTAACGAGCACCCGAGCATTTTGGTGCTCGCTCATCTCTACTATCTATCTATCTATCTTATATCTATCTATCTCATATCAATCTATCTGCTATCTATCTATCTATCTATCTATCTCATATCTATCTATTTTATATCTATCTATCTATCTATCTATCTATCTATCCATCTCCTATCTATCTATCTATCTATCTATCTCATATCTATGTATCTATCTCATATCTATCTATTAGGGATGAGCGAGCGTACTCGGAAAAGCACTACTCGCTCGAGTAATTTGCTTTATCCGAGTATCGCTGTGCTCGTCCCTGAAGATTTGGGTGCCGGCACAGAGCGGGGAGCTGCAGAGGAGAGCGGGTAGGAACAGAGGGGAGATCTTTCTCTCCCTCTCTCCCGCCCGCTCTCCCCTGCTCCTCGCTGAGACTCACCTGTCAGCCATAGCGGCACCCGAATCTTCAGGGACGAGCACTGCGATACTCAGATAAAGCAAATTACTCGAGCGAGTAGTGCTTTTCCGAGTATGCTCGCTCATCTCTACTATCTATCTATCTCATATCTATCTATCTATCTATCTATCTATCTATCTATCTATCTATCTATCTATCTCATATCTATCTCCTATCTATCTATCTATCTATCTCCTATCTATCTATCTATCTATCTATCTATCTCATATCTATCTATTTCATATCTATCTATCTCATATCTATCTATTTCATATCTATCTATCTATTTCATATCTATTTATGTATCTATCTATCTCCTATCTATCTATCTATCTATCTATCTATCTATCTATCTATCTATCTATCTATCTATCTATCTATCTCTCATATCTATCTCATATCTATCTATCTGATATCTATCTCATATCTATCTATCTATCTATCTATCTATCTCATATCTATCTAATATCTATCTATCTAATATCTATCTATCTATCTCTCCTAGGCCACATGCCCACTTGCACGCACGGATTTCACTGCGGAATCCCGCAGTGAAATCCATGCATGCCCACGGACATGGAGAGGGAAAATACATTATACTTGCCTCTCTGGACGCTGCGGGGCTCCCCTCTGTGCAGGCCTGATCTTCTTTCTTCCGGTCGGCGGGCGTGCTAGGCACGCCGGGAGCGTGCTGCGTGCATATGCACCAATATTTTAAAAAATCTCCTGTTCTCCCGTGTATCCGCGGCTCAGCACAAAAACAGCTGCGGCTGTGCCACAGATTCGAACAGCTTCCATAGGCTTAATGGAAGCCTTGGAAGCCGTCCGTATGGCAGATCCGCAGGAAAATAGAGCATGCTGCAATTTCTTCCTGTGCGTGTGACCCGCCCTCTGGGAAGGAATCCCATCTGCATACTTTTAGCTGCCCTAGCGATGCCAATGCATCCCTATGGGCAGCAAGATGCACGGATCTCCCGTGCGGGTCCACATGCGGATTTTATAAATAAAATCCGCACGTGGACATCGGCCCTCAGGCATAGCCACGGGGCGAGGGGGAAAAGCTGAACTTTTGCATCCGGGCCTCTGAGCTTTTAGGTACACCCCTAGTACAGCGCATCCACATTGAAGACATGATATGTATGACAATTATGGAGGGGCCAGAAATACGTGTTTCAGGCCACTAAAGGTTTCTCCCTATTTAAAATAAGCCAACCTTGGCACCTCTAAAGCAGTGTTTAATATCCAGAGAAGGAATATTTCAGTGTACTAATCCAGTTCACCGTCAGGAACACTACACAGTTACAGAGTGTGCAAGGCGAAACCTATAAACAAAACTCCTACCCTCCTGCAAAACATTAACCCATTCCAGGATTCTGAGACTACCTTATGAATGTCACTTTCTGAGTAAAGCATTGTTATGACAGCGTGTATGAACATGGTTTGGCCTAACCATTAGAAGATTCTACTAGGCTGAACTGAATTCAGGATACACTAGTATAGCTATAGGGAACATACATTATTCTTCTCTCTAAAGACAAAAGATATAAGGGAAGTGGAATTAACATCACTTCCTCTGACAAAAGAGAATACATCACTGATGCAGAACTTCAAAATAGAGAAGGTTGACTGGTATAAAAAGCAAGGCAAGTTGAATGACCATCACTTTCTCTGAAAAAAGAACAAAACTCCATGACAGGTGGTAGCTTAAAGGCATTGTCTAGCCATGACAAATGTATGTATGCACTTCTGTATGGCCATTACAAAGCACAGTGTAATATACATTGTGCATTGTGAATGAGCCATACAGAAGATATATTCTTACCTATAGGGGTTCCCCCCATTCCCCTGTGTTGACGGTCCTGTCGTATCTGGTTACAACAGTTTTCTTTCTTCTCTCTTTTACTCTTGTCGGGCAGTGGACGCACATCCCGTCTGTTCGCGCATGTGCAGGAGCACCTGCTGGCTCGGGAAAGCGCGGCAGTTCGCTGTGAAGCTGATCCAGCAGGAGCATCCACTGGTCCTCAGCTGGAGAGTAAGTATTACTACTGGGGGCAGAGGCAGTGTTGGTGGGGGGGCTGTCACCATTACTTGTTGCACGAGGGGTGGGCTGTCATCATTACTTGTCACACGCAGGATGGGGGCTGTCACAATTACTTGTTGCATGGTGGGTGGGTGGAGGGAGGGCTATCACCATTACTTGTTGCACGGGGAAAGTGGGTGGGGATAGACGGCTGTCACCATTATTTGTCACATGGGGGGTGGGTTGGTGGGGGAAGGGTGGACTGTCACTATAACTTGTCGCACGGGGGTTGGCTGTCACCATAACTTGTTACATGGGGGGGTGGGCTGTCGCCATAATTAGTTGCATAGTGGGGGGGGGGGCTGTCACTATAACTTGTCGTGGTGGTCACTGTCGGGCTGTCACTGTTCAGTTTCGTGTGCGGTTTCGTTTGCGTTTTGTAATTCCCCAGCAGTGATAGTGAAGCCCAGTAATTGGCCCGGCATTGATAGGGACCCCCAATAATTGCCACAGCAGTGATAATTACTAGGGGTCACTATCACTGCTCGGGCAATTACTGGGTGTCACTATCACTGCTGGTGCAATTACTGGGGGTCACTTTTCCTGCTGAGGCAATTATTGGGGGTCACTTTGTGCTGGGGCAATTATTGGGAGTCACTATTACTGCTGGGGAAATTATTGGGGGTAACTGTCCCAGGAGTGATAGTGACCCCCTAATAATTTCCCCAGCAGGAATAGTGACCCCAGTAATTCCCCTAGCAGTGATAGTGACCCCCAATAATTGCCCCAGCAGTGAGTGACACCCAATAATTGCCCCACTTGGGGTCACTATTCCTGCTTGGGCAATTATTGGGGGTCCCTATTACTGCTGTGGCAATTATTGGGGGTCACTGTTACTGCTGGGGCAATTATTGGTGGGTCACTATTAGTGCTGGGGCAATTATTTGGGGTCTCTTAGTGCTGGGGAACTATTGGGGGTCACTATTACTGCTGCGGCAATTATTGGGGGGACATCACATGACTAGACAGATATTGATTCTTTTCCAGGCATAACCCAGCCACTTTCATAGATTAACCTCTCACATGCTGCAGCAGTGCAATACACATAACAGCAGACAAGGCACAGTGCATCCACATTGAAGACATGGCATGTATGACAGAAGCCGACCCGGCGCTTCTAAAGCAGAGTGTAATATCTGGAGAAGGAATATCTCAGTGTACTAACCCAGTTTACTTTTAGGAACACTACACAGTCACGGAGTGTGCAAGGCGAAACCTGTAAACATAACTCCTACCCTCCGGTTATTTGTACAAAACGTTAACCCATTCTAGTATTCTGAGACTACCTTATGAATGTCACTTTCTGAGTAAAGCATTGCTATGACAATATGTATGAACATGGTTTGGCCTAACCATGAGAAGATTCTACTAGGCTTAACTGAATTCAGGATACACTAGTACAGCTATGGGGCACGTACATTATTCTTCTGGTAGGAAAAAAAAGAAAAGTGGAATGACCATCACTTTCTCTGAAAAAAATGACAAGACTCTGATGGGTGGTAGCTTAAGTCAATAACCCCCCCATCTGGGACTAAAGGGATAAGCTGAAAAGGATGCCCCATCTACTGAGACAGACTAGGAAGGTGGACAGACACTGGCACTAAAGACTAGACATGAGGAACAAGGAACCTCCAGTCAAAAATCATGCTCACCATTCATGCAGTCTCATTCAATCAGGAGCATTTTGTCAAAGCTGAAAAATTTTACTTTTTAACTAATAATACTTGGTCTACCTCCTGCAGAGTATTTAAGCAATAAACATTGCACAACAACAAACCAATTTCAATATGACTATGCAAAGGGGACATTAATAACTTCTCAGTCCCTGTGGGGCTTAAACTGGGGACAACAAATGTTTCTTACGTAAAAAGTCCTACTTGTTAGAACTTGAAGATGTTCTTTACTCGCTGTACGCTATCCACGGGGATCTCTTCGTCTACTTCGGAATCAGTAGTCTTGCCCATGGGCATAGGAAGGCTGCTCCAGGAACTGACTCCTAGGGACGTGACAGAAGTGGGACTATCCGGGTCCTGGACACATCTGAGCTGCACCCATGGAAGGATGCGCAGCGCTCTTCAACTTAGGCAACCCTGTAGCAGACAAATGCAACTGTCTCCACAAGTGCAGTCACTCTCTGTTGTGGAAAAGATTTCCTACCCCAGGGTCCTCATAGTCCCGTATGAAGGCATGCCACCCTGGGGAAATGGCTGCACATGTCACCTTGTTGTCCTTGTTTATAATTATCCAGGGCAGGATCAGCGCTCCCTCTTGGTAGGGCAAGATTTGTGGTGCTAGTATGGAGACCTGGCTGGACGGCCATGGTGGAGTTTCTCCAGGGCCTAGTAGACTTTAGACTCCCTGGCCAGAAGGGTTTTCTCTTCTGGGAAGCTTCTCCAGAATTATCCCCAAAAGAGAAAGAAATTGTAAGTCCCGTCAGGGCGTCTTGTTCTGGAACCTCTGGTTCATCCCCCAAAAGTACTGTGACTGCGGTGGTGGGTAGCCGGACGCCATACCCTGGATGGATTTTGTACCAGAAGTTGCTGGGAGCGGTAGAAGAATCTTTGCAGCTGGCTGGTTGAAGATGTTCTGCTTGGAGATGTCCAAAGGCTCCTCTTGTGTAGTTGACTTCACCCCTTGGGGGGGGGGGGGGGCTTGAGATGTGCGCCAAACTTCTGGAGTTGGAGTACTCCTCTCCCCTACTTTGCGGATAGCCAAAGTGGGAACTTTTTGGCGGCAAGGTTTTGGTGAAAACAGCCTGTGAAAAAGGAAGTAGACAGGGCGGCTGAGCACCATTTTGAGTAGACATGTTGTCACTCACATGGGGCTCTGCAACAAAGTTCATCAACCGCACATGCTCCAACAAGATTAGCACACTCTCTTTCTCAGCCTAGTACCACTGCCACTGTACAGGAAACTTCTTGTGAAACTGTAGACATAGAGGGAAAACTCGACACAGAGGTTTTCTTTAGCACCGGACTCATCAGAAATGTTTTTTCTTGAGTACCTCTTCGATAACGCAGGCAGACAGATGTGTCACAGAGAAGTTGATTCTGTTCGTGATGCCAAAAGAAGAGGGGTTCTGCAATGTCCCAATGGCCACCTAGACACAAAGCCTATGCTGAGGAGCTGGTGGATTAGAGTTGGCACTTGTAACGGTCGCTCTACCAGACTCCTCCCTGGAGGGATGCACGCAACCTCGGCCCAAGTACCGCTAGGCCTCTTCCAGGCAATGCTGGGACAGTGGTTACCTGTATAAGTGTGGTAGACTTTAGATTTGTCACATGTGGAACCACCGTTCCTTTCACACCGTACCATTATACTCAACGGTTAAATAAAGAGAGCCCACACACACAGCTGAGACTTGATACCTCGATCACTGGGAATAGGCAATGACCGGTGAACTTTACTTGAAGCTTTGCAGAGAACAGCTTTACACAACAATGCAGGCAAGACAGAGACTGTGAGGTCAAGGAGGAGACACAGGATGACACCGGTCCTACAGGCCAAGTTATCTGTAAGGTACTGCTCCTGGAAAGGGGACACTTTGGAGGAGGATGGGGGTAGGAACACTCCACAGACACTCACTCAGTACTTGAAGACAGCTCTGCATGGCGGACTCCTCACTTCACTTTCTCTCCAGAGGTGGTTCCTGGCAAAGGGGACTTTAGGATACCTCTCCTCTTCTTCCATCACTTCACCACATGAGGGTTGAAGGTACCCACATGTGGCTGGCACTCCACTCTCAACCGTAGAAGATGATGAAAGACCCAGACACATCTCAATCACTCACATTTATAGGGTGCAGACATCACGTGACTAGACAGATATTGATACTTTTACTGACATATCCCAGCCACTTTCAGACATTAACCTCTCAAATGCTGCAGCTGTGCAATACACATAACAGCCGACAAACCACTTTGCACAGTGCAACCACATTGAAGACATGACATGTGTGACAGTATTGGGCCACTACAGATGCTCCTCTTACTTATCCTCCACACAACTCATATGGCATCTCTGCAGGACATAGTGTTCGGTCCTTTGAATGTGGATAATGACTTGCCACCCTGGTACAGAAATATATCATAGAAAAAAAAAGTTTTTGAATTGCTTGTTTTTTGCTGTTATTTTTTTTTATTTAAAAAAACATACTGTTTATTAAAAAGCCTATTTGAAACTTTAAATGTCCATTCTTTCTAATCACGTCATCGCCATCCTACAGCCATTGTTTTACTATGGTTCCTAGTCTCCTAGCCGCAGCCTCCTAAAGCAACAGGAACAAAGATTAGGCTTTAGCTGATCTTTATTCCTGTCACTCTCATTGAAGTGAATGTGAGCTACCGTAAAAGCCTAGCGAAGGGTTCTACTTTGTGTTCATAACTCATGGAGTTTTGGAAACTACATGGCACACTGTGCTACACAGTTACCATAGCATATGTTCACTTTCATGAGAGCTTTATAAAAATTGCTTGGTTCTTTCTGAAAGTTGGTCGGAAAAATGCGCTGAGGCTTTTAATTTTGCCCATGAGAAATTTATATGTGAACATTTCTTTAAATTGCTAGGATTGGATGTTCTTCCAGTCCCTGCCATTAAAGCAGGTGCCCGAATGTCATTAGACAGCCAAGCCACATTCCCCCTGGCTTGGGAGAAAGATGCCAGGTTTTGGGTGCATCTCCATAAAAGGCATGTACATCATGACAAATCCACTTAATGGCAGCCACAAAAGGCCATGTGGGTGGTTGTTAAGGGGTTTAATGAGGTATTATGTTAAAATTTGCCAAGCTATGAAAGAAACAAAAGATACTCACTTTTCCTCCTCACTCCTGAAGCTGCGGCTCTGAGATGGTCTAAGGACTTCTAGACAGCAACTGTCTGCTGCTGCGAGGAAAAAAGGATATTTTGTCCAAAATCTGTAAGCTTGCGACCCATATCACGGGTTCCCATTGTCTTGTAAGATGCCTGAATAACTGAAAAAAAAAAAAAAAAAATGGAACACAGCCAGATGAGAAAATGATGTCTCCGTAGTGGCAGCAATAACTATAAACCAGTAGCGGCTACCAAGGATGCAGTCCAGCGGCCAAGGCACAGCTCCCTCCGGTGACAAAAAACAATTGGATGCTGCTAAAGATCCATGTAGAGACATTGGAAGCATTCCTTATGAGAACACTGGGACATCAGATGATGAACCCGCATCCTTCTACTTTGTCCGTGTTTTTCCTCCAACATCCACTCTCCATAGGTCTGTGACACTAGCCAGGCCAGCAATCCGAATCCATAGATGAACTCATGAGCCCAAAACTGGTGACACAAAAAGTGTACCATAAGCATTGAAAACTCTATGCTCAGAGAAACAATAGAAAATGGCCTTCCTGTGCTCATGTGACCATTTTATGGGTTCATTCCATGGGTTGGGACTTTAATAACATCATTTGGGCCACCTGGCAATTTTCATACATCAGAAATGTAAGCACGAAAATCACTTGTAAATGTGATGCAAACTGTGTGTTTATCATAAAACGCATGGCACATTCATGAAAATTGCACATAAAATCGCATGGAAAGCGGTCAGATTTTCACTGACTTACATCGTACTTGCCCATGTGCATGAGGCCTCAAGCTGCTAGAGGAGGATACTCAGTTAGGTTAAGTCATCTGTATGAGGTTATCAAACTTTCACACTCAATACGAACTCAAGTACGAATAACATCCTGTTATCTGTGTTAGAAATTTTTTAGGGTTATTTTTGTGATTTGCTAAACAAAACCATCAAAGCCTGCATAGTATGCATGAGCGAAAAACATGCAAGGCCCATAAGCAGATATATGGGCTGCCTCTATGGTAAGTACATCAAATAATGACCAATCCCCCAAGCATGGGAGTCATTCACTACTTATGCAGGAAGAAGAGAGGCTAAGAATCACAAGGAACGCTTAGGGACCGTTCACACAGGATGGAATATTCCACAACAGCACTGCAGAATATGTCCTCCTGCGGAATATTCAGTCCTGCACTGCTAACATGTGGATTGTGGTGCAGAATTGAAGATAACAGAATCCTGCCAGCAATCCCGCATCATAATCTGCATTTAGCAGTGTGGATTTTGGTGTGGAAAGCAGGGATGGCAATATCACGGAATATTCTGTCCTGTGTGAAAGTATCCTTATAAGCTCCACTCAGATGTACTGGTGAGATTCCTAAACTAGACTATGAGGTCCTGTATGTATAGAACAAATCACAGTATATTCCACAAAGGCGAATTCTAAAAATAATGTAACAGGTAAGTTTAACAAGCTGATAGCACCCAACATGCTGACGGTTATCTACATACATTTTGGGTATTTCCACTTTTATTGCACCATTAAGTTTGTTGTTACATTTGCACATAAGTTATTTGTAAATCAACCTAAGATCTGGGCAAGTGATTGGTTTCAAAGTTTGTGCTGAATGGGGTCGTATTCTTAAAGATTGTGCATGTAACTGATGGTGCCCTCTCCAGGTCAGGACTGCTGTTCTGGCTGGGTCTAGATCTGATGAAAATACTGCAAATTTTCCATGTGGATTTACGTTTAGCAAATCCTCAGTATAATACAGTAACAGCAGATTTAGAAATTGGCAGCAGAAATTGACATGCAGAGAATCTGAAAATATGCAGCGAATTTCACCCCTCATTATTGTGGCAAAATTTGCAAGAGGATTTGCAATTGATTTTTCTGTCACCTGTGGACTTACCCCTAGAAGAAGAAAAAGAAAGGAATTTATCATTGGGGCATTTAGGGTCTAGCTGGCAATTATTTAGTCTGGGGGCGAGCACACAGCACTAGCCCATGAGTAATGGCTCACGCTGAGGGTGAAAACACACATTGCAGCTACCTGCATACAGCTAAACCACTGCCACAGAAATTACTGGAAAAATTGTGTTTCCATTGACATCCACTGGTGGCCATGGGTTTACCATGTGCAGCCAGCCCCAGTGTCCTTCCACCATAACATAAATACAGTACCAGAACCAAACTCAACATATATACAGCACCAGAACCAAGCTCAGCACATAAATACTGCACCAGAACCAAACTCAACATATATACAGCACCAGAACCAAGCTCAGCATATATACAGCACCAGAACCAAGCTCAGCATATATACAGCACCAGAACCAAGCTCAGCATATATACAGCACCAGAACCAAGCGCAGCACATAAATACAGCACCACAACCAATTTTTATAAATATGACACCAGAACCAAGCTCATAACATAAATGAAGCACCAGAAGCAAACTCATAGTATAAGTACAACAGCAGAGCCAAGCTCATTTGGATGCCCCATCTGTTGCCCCAGGAAGTAATAATTATCTCCTATCTATGACCTGAGTAAGTAATTGTCACCCTTTGGGGCCCACAAAGCAATGGTGACTCAGTGGCACCACTAAAAATGCTTACCCCCTTCTCTTGCTTCCTAAAAGTGCGGGCAGATAGAAAAACCTTTACTAAAGGGCAGGCCTTAGGAACACATGCCAACCTGATTTCTGGCCCAGCCTGCCCCTGTGGGTATTTCTGATGGCGGTTTTTTGGCATTTTTTTTACCTTCTCCATCTTAAAATGCTATGTCAATAAGTTTGTCACAAGAATATCTAGAGATGTGGAGTCCCTTTGTACACCACCCAGCTACTGCAGTGAAATTGCGATAAATTAGGGCACTAGGGGTGTTGCTAAGGTCTTAAAAAATCAGAGGCATGAACCCCAAGGCATATATAAAACAACAGTGGTAGTTCTGGCTACAGGGCATATGGCAGCATAGACACCGTCTGACATCACAGGCCATATGACATCATGGACATCGCACATGATATCACAGTTCATATGGAATATTCAAAGCTCTAAACCTGAGCCATCCTGGGTGCTTTGAACAAGTCAAGTCCAGGTTTGTAGTTCTTCACTAGTGCAATTCAAAACTTCACCACTTACTCCAAAAAACTCTCCCCAGCCCCCCCTGTATGACGTGTTGGTTGCTGAGAATATCAAGACATTTTTTAAAAGAAATGTTCCTCTTCCTGATTCTATGGAAATTGTGCCCATCTGGGTGCTGTGGGACAGATTTATGAGACCGTCTACAAGAAAAACTGCCTTAGTTTACCATAGCAACCAATCAGAGCTCAGCTTTCATTTTATTGTGGAGTGGAATCTATATATATAAAATTGAATGTATGTCTGTCTGCGTGCGTGCGTGCGTGTCTGCGTGTGTGTTTGTCCTTTATGCGCTACTACACCATTCATCCGATCGCCATGAAACTTTGGGAAGTTGTTGAGTACACTCCTGGGAAGATTATAGGCATAGTACAAATATCCTACGATAAATGGCGCGCGAGCGTCGTCGAAAGTTACGCCCCCCCCCCACGTAGATCGAATAAGTAAGCCACCTGCTATTGTGATGTCATCACTGATGTCATCAACATCGGACGCCCTTGAACATGCCCCAACATGTTCTATAAAGCTGCATTGTGATGTCATTAAGGCTCTATTATGACACGTACAGCTTGGAACCACTAGAGCACGCCAGCCAATTACCATTGGAGTTGGAAGTGGGTAAACAAGTACTAGGATATCTTCCTAAGAAGCCACAGCAGCCGGATAAATTGTATGTTCCACCCAACGGCTATTTTATTCAGCCCGCAAGGGGGAAGCAGCGGCCTACAAAATCTAATTCTCTCATTTCCTGATGTCATAGATAGATAGATAGATAGATAAATAGATAGACTGTATGCAATAACCCTGATAGATAGATAGATAGATAGATAGATAGATAGATAGATAGATAGATAGATAGATAGACTGTATGCAATAACCCTGATAGATAGATAGATAGATAGATAGATAGATAGATAGATAGATAGATAGACTGTATGCAATAACCCTGATAGATAGATAGATAGATAGATAGATAGATAGATAGATAGATAGATAGATAGATAGATAGACTGTATGCAATGACACGTACAGCTTGAAACCATAAATACTTGAGCACGCCAGCCATTTACAGTCAGTCTCCATTGGAGTTAGAAGTGGGCAAACATAAATACTAGAGCACGCCAGCCATTTACAGTCAGTCTCCATTGGAGTTAGAAGTGGGCAAACATGTACTAGGCTATCTTCCCAAGAAGCCACAGCAGCCCTCAGTGGTCGCTGCTGCCGTCATCTATATATATAAAAACGAAGTATGTATGTATGTCTGTCTTCGCAGCAACGCGCGACGGGTACGCTAGTACAAAATAAAAGCTGCGCTGTGATTGGTTGCTAGGGGCGACCAAAGCCGTTAATCTATTCGACAGTTTTATAAATCTCCCCCTATATTTTTGCCCATAAAAAGTACAAACTATGCCGTGTCTCATCTGGACAACCTCTTCTATGGATGAGGACTTGCCAGCGATTAGCTGATGGTCTCTGGTCTGCCAGAACAAACGCCCAACAGTCTGCTGTGATCACTGGTATTACATGGTCCCTTCCCAAATGGATGGGTGACTATATAATACACTAGCGTACCCGTCGCGCGTTGCTGCGAAGACAGACATACATACATACTTCGTTTTTATATATATAGATGACGGCAGCAGCGACCACTGAGGGCTGCTGTGGCTTCTTGGGAAGATAGCCTAGTACATGTTTGCCCACTTCTAACTCCAATGGAGACTGACTGTAAATGGCTGGCGTGCTCAAGTATTTATGGTTTCAAGCTGTACGTGTCATTGCATACAGTCTATCTATCTATCTATCTATCTATCTATCAGGGTTATTGCATACAGTCTATCTATCTATCTATCTATCTATCTATCTATCTATCAGGGTTATTGCATACAGTCTATCTATCTATCTATCTATCTATCTATCTATCTATCTATCAGGGTTATTGCATACAGTCTATCTATTTATCTATCTATCTATCTATCTATCTATCTATCTATCTATCTATCTATCTATCTATCTATGACATCAGGAAATCGTTTTTATATATATAGATGACGGCAGCAGCGACCACTGAGGGCTGCTGTGGCTTCTTGGGAAGATAGCCTAGTACATGTTTGCCCACTTCTAACTCCAATGGAGACTGACTGTAAATGGCTGGCGTGCTCTAGTATTTATGTTTGCCCACTTCTAACTCCAATGGAGACTGACTGTAAATGGCTGGCGTGCTCTAGTATTTATGTTTGCCCACTTCTAACTCCAATGGAGACTGACTGTAAATGGCTGGCGTGCTCAAGTATTTATGGTTTCAAGCTGTACGTGTCATTGCATACAGTCTATCTATCTATCTATCTATCTATCTATCTATCTATCTATCTATCTATCAGGGTTATTGCATACAGTCTATCTATCTATCTATCTATCTATCTGGGTTATTGCATACAGTCTATCTATCTATCTATCTATCTATCTATCTATCTATCTATCTATCTATCAGGGTTATTGCATACAGTCTATCTATTTATCTATCTATCTATCTATCTATCTATCTATCTATCTATCTATCTATCTATGACATCAGGAAATGAGAGAATTAGATTTTGTAGGCCGCTGCTTCCCCCTTGCGGGCTGAATAAAATAGCCGTTGGGTGGAACATACAATTTATCCGGCTGCTGTGGCTTCTTAGGAAGATATCCTAGTACTTGTTTACCCACTTCCAACTCCAATGGTAATTGGCTGGCGTGCTCTAGTGGTTCCAAGCTGTACGTGTCATAATAGAGCCTTAATGACATTACAATGCAGCTTTATAGAACATGTTGGGGCATGTTCAAGGGCGTCCGATGTTGATGACATCAGTGATGACATCACAATAGCAGGTGGCTTACTTATTCGATCTACGTGGGGGGGGGGGTAACTTTCGACGACGCTCGCGCGCCATTTATCGTAGGATATTTGTACTATGCCTATAATCTTCCCAGGAGTGTACTTAACAACTTCCCAAAGTTTCATGGCGATCGGATGAATGGTGTAGTAGCGCATAAAGGACAAACACACACGCAGACACGCACGCACGCACGCAGACAGACATACATTCAATTTTATATATATAGATGTATAGAAGAAGAACAATCATGGGTAGATGGTGTGTTTGAACATAGGAAGGAGACAGGAAGAGTTAGCACTGTGAGTGGCAACGTGTTCCAGCACCATACCGGCGCGTTCATCTGGCCCATTCAGGTTACGGTGGTGAAACGTGTTGCCACTGAAGCTGCTGACTCTCCCATTCTCCTTCCTTTGTCCAAGGGCACATCTACCTGTGATTGATCTTCCTCTATACTGCCTACCCCAGAGATTGAACGGCCACCGGGGAGGTTGCTGCTGAGCGGACTCTGCTACATTGCCATTTGTGTATGCTCCACCTACCATTCCTCCACTGTGCAGTATTACACTATGGAGCGCCTTTTTATTGGTTTCTTCAGCTACATAATATATAGTCATGCTGATCCTTCCAGAGCATAAGCTTCTCTGCAGTAGGTCTCTGCTGTGGTGTATAGAGGGGAGTCCTAGGTGGGGACCCCTCTATTGCATCCATATGCCTACTAGGGTGTACTATGTGTAAGGGTGGTTAAGTTGGGAAAACTCCATTAGGTAGTTTTGCCTATAATGTGGATGAGGCAAAGCATTTGTGACCTAAATCTATATGCTAGAATTCTCTGCTGTCAGCTTTTTGTTCCTGTTAGATCAGCCGGTGACTAAGAACTTGCAGTTTATTGTTTTTAGGAATCCCAGTATGGAATCCAAACTAATTGTATTGTAAGATCTTAGGAGCATAGAACAACAAGAGCAGCTATAATGACATCACAGAGCATATGACATCAGAGAACATGACATCACAGAGAACACGACATCACAGAGCACATGACATCACAGAGCACATGACATCACAAAGCATATGACATCACAAAGCATATGACATCACAATGGCATAGAATGTTTAAAAAGCTCTAAACCCGAGCCATCTTGAGTCAGTTGAGCTTGAGAGCTTGAAGAGAAGAAGTCCAGATATGTAGATCTTCACTGCTGAGGCCCCATTTATATATCATGCAGCTGAAGTGAGTTGGGGAGAGGAGGGGGATTAAGGTTCAGAAATGACAAATTTACCTCCCAAACAATCACAGTACTAACCCCTATGTCACGAGTTCTTGCTGTTCACACAAACGCTGTGTTTGCGCATTAGAGAAACGCAAAAAGTTTGCAGCTATACTGCGCTAAAGATCGCGTGAACGGGTAAGTTCCAGCTATTTGAACTAGCTTGTTCACACGATCCAAGGCGCGTGCTGCGTGTTTTCCAGCTCGTAGAGAAGTCTTTGAAAGGCACGCACCCAAGATAGGTCAGGTCCTGTCTTTTCTGGCAGCACGGACCTTAGATACGAGTTGCACTCGCATGTCCTATCTTTGGGGGTGCGAGCATTTTGCATGTCTAAAAATCCTTCATGTGAACGGTTCTATAGGAAACCATTGGTTCTTATAAAAGCGATCTTTCTGCGCACCTCTAATGTGCAAGTAGAGCACTTGTGTGAACGAGGCCTAAAGAAAAGACATTTCTATAAAATGTTCCTGAACCTGAAACTATGCCCATAATGTTGTTAAAAAACTTGCCCGATGTTTTTCTTAGGTTGGGCATCCCAACTTTTTTATCTGGGCAATAGTACATTTTTACATTTTGTACCTTAGCAGGAGAAACCTGAATATCTGATGTATCAGCGCCTGGAGAGCAGACAGGCATTCTACCCTACTCCGTAAACTGAGTGGATTCGTCACAGCCTGATTGCTATAATTAAAAGACGGAGAGCTGATATCTTTTTCCTGTTCTTGGTAGATGTATTGTCTGTATATGTGATATATCTATTTGTATAATGTAATGTTTTTATAGGTAGCATCTATTGTCTATATATGTGATTTTTTTTAAAATAATGTCATATATTTTAGATATATACTTTCTGTTTATATGATACATTCATTGGGATAATATATGTGTTTCCGTATAACTGATTTGTTTATTTATATAATATATTTATAGATATGTGTTGTCTGTTTATGTAGTTTAAAGGGGTTGTCCCGAGAAAGCAAGTGGGGGTAAGCACTTCTGTATGGCCATATTAATGCACTTTGTAATATACATCGTGCATTAAATATGAGCCATACAGAAGTTATTCACTTACCTGCTCCGTTGCTGGCGTCCCCGTCTCCATGGTGCCGTCTAATTTCAGCGTCTAATCTCCCGATTAGACGCGCTTGCGCAGAAGGGTCTTCTCCCTTCTCTTGGGTCTCGGCACGAGCGGCGTTCTGGCTCTGCCACCTTCTACGCGGCATCACGTAGCTCCGCCCCGTCACGTGTGCCGATTCCAGCCAATCAGGAGGCTGGAATCGTCAATGGACCGCACAGAGCCCACGGTGCACCATGGGAGAAGACCCGCGGTGCATCGTCGGTGAAGATCCCGGCGGCCATCTTGGTAAGGTAAGTAAGAAGTCGCCGCAGAGCGGGGATTCGGGTAAGTACTAAACTTTTTTTTTTTTTAACCCATCCCTTGTGTTTGTCTCGCGCCGAACGGGGGGCTATTGAAAAAAAAAAAAGCCGTTTCGGCGCGGGACAACCCCTTTAAGTTTATATAATGTCATATTTATAGGTATAAGTAGTCTATATATGTGATACTTTTATTTGTATGCGGTAATATATTTATAGATGACATTTTAAATGTGGTATTATTTTTTGCAAAATATATATTTCTAGAGCTGTGTAGTCCATGTGTTATGTAGTATTGTATATTTATGGGCAATATGTATTATCTGTTACGTTTATTTGCATAATGTATTATATTTCTAGGTATGTGTGGTCTATATGTGCTACACTATTTGTATAGTATTATATATTTATGTGCAATATGTATTATTTGTTTATCTGATGCGTATATTTGCATAATGTATTATATTTCTAGGTATGTGTGGTCTATATGTGCTGAACTATTTGTATAGTATTATATATTTATGGGCAATATTTATTAACTGTCTATCTGATATGTTTATTTGTACCATGTATTATATTTCTAGGTATGTGCATTCTATATCTGATATAGTATTGTATATTTAGAGACAATATTGATTATCTGATTATCTGAAATGTTTATTTGTACTATGTATTATATTTCTAGGTATGTGTAGTCTACATGTGCTACACTATTTGTATAGTATTATAGATTTATGGGGAATATGTATTATTATTTTTTATCTCATAAGTTTTTTTGTATAATATACTAGCTTACACGTCGCACGTTGCTGCAAAGAAAGACAGACATACATTTGTTTTTATAAATATATGTATAACAACCAATCCCAGTGCATCTTTCATTTTACCTCAGCAGTATAATATAAAACAACCAATCACAGCACAGCTTTCATGTTAGCTCAGAGGTATAATATATAACCAATCACAGTGCAGCTTTCATGTTACCTCAGCAGCATAAGAAATAGCAACTAATCACAGCGCAGCATTCATTTTACCTCAGCGGTATAATACATAGCAAACAATCACAGCCCAGCTTTCATGATACCTCAGCAAAATAAGAAATAGCAACCAATCATAGCACAGCTTTCATCTTACCTCAGCAGTATAAGAAATACCAAAAAATCACAGCGCAGCTTTTATTTTACCCTCAGCAGTTTAAGAAATAGCAACCAATGACAGCGCAGCTTTCATGTTACCCCAGCAGTTTAGGAAATAGCAACCAATCACAGCGCAGCTTTCATTTTACCTCAGCATTCCCGATATCCAGCAATTGTTCTTCAAAACGCTCGGCGGATGTATCATTTTGTAGTTGAACACGCATCCCATGTCAACCAATCATAGTGCAGCTTTTATTTTACCTCAGCAGTATAAGAAATAACAACCAATCACATCGCAACTTTCATGTAACCTCAGCAGTATAAGAAATAGCAACCAATCACAGTGCAGCTTTTAATTTACCTCAGCGGTATCACAAATAGCAACCAATCACAGCGCAGCTTTCATGTTACCTCAGCAGTATAAGAAATACCAATAAAATCACAGCGCAGGTTTCATGTTATTTGAGCAGTATAAAAAAAACAACCAATCACAGCGCAGCATTCATGTTACCTCAGCGGTATAATATATAGCAAACAATCACAGCAAAGCTTTCATGTAACCTCAGTAGTACAAGAAGTAGCAACCAATCACAGTGCAGCTTTTATTTTACATCAGCAGTATAAGAAATAACAACCAATCACAGCACACCTTTCATGTTACCTCAGCAGTATAACAAATAGCAACCAATCATAGCACAGCTTTCCTTTTACCTCAGCAGTATAAGAAATAACAACCAATCACAGCACAGCTTTCATCTTACCTCAGCAGTATAAGAAATAGCAACCAATCACAGCAAAGCCTTCATGTGACCTGAGAAGTATATGAATTAGCAACCAAAGCGCAGCTTTCATGTTGCCTCAGCAGTATAAGAAATAGAACCAATCACAGCACAGCTTTCATGTTACCTCAGTATTATAACAAATAGCAACCAATCACAGCACAGTTTTTATGTTACCTCAGCAGTATAAGAAATAGCAACCAATCACAGCATAGCTTTCATGTTACCTCAGCTGTATAAGAAATAGAACCAATCACAGCGCAGCTTTTATTTTACCTCAGCAGTATAAGAAATAGCAACCAATCACAGCACAGCTTCCATGTTACCTCAGCGGTATAAGAAATAGCAACCAATCACAGTGCAGCTTTTATTTTACCTCAGCAGTATAAGAAATAACAACCAATCACATTGCAGCTATCATGTTACCTCAGCACTATAGGAAATAGCAACGAATCACAGCAAAGGTTTCAGTACACCTCAACAGTATAAGGAATCGCAACTAATCACAGCACAGCTTTCATGTTACCTCAGTATTATAACAAATAGCAACCAATCACAGCACAGTTTTTATGTTACCTCAGCAATATAAGAAATAGCAACCAATCACAGCACAGCTTCCATGTTACCTCAGCTGTATAAGAAAAAGCAACCAATCACAGCGCAACTTTCATGTTACCTCTGTAGTATAAAAAATAGCAACCAATCACAGCACAGCTTTCATGTTACCTCAGCGGTATAAGAAAAAGCAACTAATCACAGCACAGCTTTCCTTTTAACTCAGCAGTATAAGAAATAGCAACCAATCACAGTGCAGCTTTCATGTTACCTCTGTAGTATAAGAAAAAGCAACCAATCACTGCACAGCTTTCAATTTATCTCAGCAGTACAAGAAATAGCAACCAATCACAGCGCAGCTTTCATGTTACCTCAGCGTTATAAAAAATTGGAACCAATCACAGTGCAGCTTTCATTTTACATCAGCGGTACAAGAAATAGCAACCAATCACAGCGCAGCTTTCATGTAACCTGAGTAGTATAAGAAATAGCAACGAATCACAGTGCAGCTTTCATGTTACCTGAGCAGCATAAGAAATAGCAACCAATCAGAGCACAGCTTTTATTCTGCTTCAGCAATATAAGAAATAGCAACCAATCACAGCGCAGCTTTCATGTTACCTCAACACTATAGGAAATACAGTGTTTCCCCGAAAATAAGACAGTGTCTTATATTAATTTTTGTTCAAAAAGGTTTAACATTTTTACATGTATAGCTGCCTGGACACTATTTAAATTGACTTTTTTTAACTAACTGTTAGCAGGGCTTAATTTTGGAGTAGGGCTTATTTCAAGCATCCTCAAAAAGCCTGAAAAATCAATTTGCATCCTCAAAAATTCAGGAAAATCATGCTATGTCTTATTTTCAGGGCATGTCTTATTTTCAGGGAAACAGGGTAGCAACGAATCACAGCACATGTTTTTTTAATCTCATACTTCAATCATAGTATTATATATTTATGGGCAATATGTATTAACTGTGTATCTGATATGTTTATTTGTACCATGTGTTATATTTCTATGTATGTGCAGTCTATATGTGATATAGTATTGTATATTTATAGGCAATATGTATTATCTGATTATCTGATATGTTTAATTGTACTATTTATTATATTTCTAGGTATGTGTAGTCTACTTGTGCTACACTATTTGTATAGTATTATAGATTTATGGGGAATATGTATTATTTTTTTATCTCATATGTTTTTTTGTATAATGTACTAGCTTACACGTCGCGCATTGCTGCGAAGAAAGACAGACATTTATTCATTTTTATATATATATATATATATATATATATATATAGATAACAACCAATCCCAGCGCAGCTTTCATATTGCCTCAGCAGTATAATATATAGCAACCAATCACAGCACAGCTTTCATGTAAATTCAGTAGTATAAGAAGTAGCAACCAATCATATTGCAGCTTTTATTTTCCTCAGCAGTATAAGAAATAACAACCAATCACAGTGCAGCTTTTAATTTACCTTAGCGGTATCAGAAATAACAAACAATCACAGCGCAGCTTTCATGTTACCTCAGCAGTATAAGAAAAAGCAACCAATCACAGTGCAGCTTTTAATTTACCTTAGCGGTATCAGAAATAACAAACAATCACAGCGCAGCTTTCATGTTACCTCAGCAGTATAAGAAATACCAACAAATCACAGCACAGGTTTCATGTTACTTGAGCAGTATAAAAAAAAACAACCAATCACAGTACAGCTTTTATTTTACCTCAGCAGTATAAGAAATAGCAACCAATCACAGCGCAGCTTTCATGTTACCTCAGCAGTTTAAGAAATAGAACCAATCACAGTGCAGCTTTTATTTTACCTCAGCAGTATAAGAAATAACAACCAATCACATCGCAGCTTTCATGTTACCTCAGCACTATAGGAAATAGCAAAGAATCACAGCAAAGGTTTCAGTACACCTCAGCAGTATAAGAATTAGCAACCAATTACATCGCAGCTTTCATGTTACCTCTGTAGTATAAGAAAAAGCAATCAATCACTGCACAGCTTTCAATTTATCTCAGCCGTACAAGAAATAGCAACCAATCACAGTGCAGCTTTCATCTTACCTCAGCGGTATAAAAAATAGCAACCAATCACAGTGCAGCTTTCATTTTACCTCAGCGGTACAAGAAATAGCAACCAATCACAGTGCAGCTTTCATTTTACCTCAGCGGTACAAGAAATAGCAACCAATCACAGCCCAGCTTTCATGTAACCTGAGTAGTATAAGAAATAGGAACGAATCACAGCGCAGCTTTAATGTTACCTCAGCAGTATAATATAAAATAACCAGTCACAGCACAGCTTTCATGTTACCTCAGAGGTTTAATATATAACAATCAATCACACAGCGCAGCTTTCATATTACCTGAGCAGCATAAGAAATAGCAACCAATCACAGCGCAGCTTTTATTCTGCTTCAGCAATATAAGAAATAGCAACCAATCACAGCGCAGCATTCATTTTACCTCAGCGGTATAAGAAATAGCAACCAATCACAGTGCAGCTTTTAATTTACCTCAGCGGTATCAGAAATAACAACCAATCACAGCGCAGCTTTCATGTTACCTCAGCAGTATAAGAAATACCAACAAATCACAGCGCAGGTTTCATGTTACTTGAGCAGTATAAAAAAAAACAACCAATCACAGTGCAGCTTTTATTTTACCTCAGCAGTATAAGAAATGACAACCAATCACAGCACAGCTTTCATCTTACCTCAGCAGTATAAGAAATAGCAACCAATCACAGTGACCTGAGAAGTATATGAATTATCAACCAAAGCGCAGCTTTCATGTTACCTCAGCAGAATAAGAAAGAGCAACCAATCACAGCGCAGCTTTCATGTTACCTCAGCAGAATAAGAAAGAGCAACCAATCACAGCACAGCTTTCATGTTACCTCAGCAGTATAAGAAATAGAACCAATCACAGTGCAGTTTTCATGTTATCTCAGCGGTATAAGAAATAGCAACCAATCACAGTGCAGCTTTTATTTTACCTCAGCAGTATAAGAAATAACAACCAATCACATTGCAGCTATCATGTTACCTCAGCACTATAGGAAATAGCAACGAATCACAGCAAAGGTTTCAGTACACCTCAACAGTATAAGGAATCGCAACTAATCACAGCACAGCTTTCATGTTACCTCAGTATTATAACAAATAGCAACCAATCACAGCACAGTTTTTATGTTACCTCAGCAGTATAAGAAATAGCAACCAATCACAGCACAGCTTCCATGTTACCTCAGCTGTATAAGAAAAAGCAACCAATCACAGCGCAGCTTTCATGTTACCTCTGTAGTATAAAAAATAGCAACCAATCACAGCACAGCTTTCATGTTACCTCAGCAGTATAAGAAAAAGCAACTAATCACAGCACAGCTTTCCTTTTAACTCAGCAGTATAAGAAATAGCAATCAATCACAGCATAGCTTTCATGTTACCTCAGTGGTATAAGAAATACTAACCAATAACAGTGCAGCTTTCATGTTACCTCTGTAGTATAAGAAAAAGCAACCAATCACTGCACAGCTTTCAATTTATCTCAGCAGTACAAGAAATAGCAACCAATCACAGCGCAGCTTTCATGTTACCTCAGCGTTATAAAAAATAGGAACCAATCACAGTGCAGCTTTTATTTTACATCAGCGGTACAAGAAATAGCAACCAATCACAGCGCAGCTTTCATGTAACCTAAGTAGTATAATAAATAGCAACGAATTACAGCACAGCTTTCATGTTACCTCAGCAGTATAAGAAATAGCAACCAATCACAGTGCAGCTTTTGATTTACCTCAGCGGTAGCAGAAATACCAACTAATCACAGCGGAACTTTCATGTTACCTCAGCAGTATGAGAAATACCAACAAATCACAGCGCAGGTTTCATGTTACTTGAGCAGTATAAAAAAAAACAACCAATCACAGTGCAGCTTTCATGTTACCTCAGCGGTATAATATATAGCAAAGAATCACAGCACAGCTTTCATGTAACCTCAGTAGGACAAGAAGTAGCAACCAATCACAGTGCAGCTTTTATTTTACCTCAGCAGTATAAGAAATAACAACAAATCACAGCACAGCTTTCATCTTACCTCAGCAGTATAAGAAATAGAACCAATTACAGTGCAGCTTTTATTTTACCTCAGCAGTATAAGAAATAACAACCAATCACATCGCAGCTTTCATATTACCTCAGCACTATAGGAAATAGCAAAGAATCACAGCAAAGGTTTCAGTACACCTCAGCAGTATAAGAATTAGCAACCAATAACAGCACAGCTTTCATGTTACCTCTGTAGTATAAGAAAAAGCAACCAATCACTGCACAGCTTTCAATTTATCTCTGCCGTACAAGAAATAGCAACCAATCACAGTGCAGCTTTCATCTTACCTCAGCGGTATAAAAAATAGCAACCAATCACAGTGCAGCTTCTATTTTACCTCAGCGGTACAAGAAATAGCAACCTATCACAGCGCAGCTTTCATGTAACCTGAGTAGTATAAGAAATAGCAACGAATCACAGCACAGCTTTAATGTTACCTCCGCAGTATAATATAAAATAACCAATCACAGCACAGCCTTCATGTTACCTCAGAGGTATAATATATAACAATCAATCACACAGTGCAGCTTTCATGTTACCTGAGCAGCATAAGAAATAGCAACCAATCACAGCACAGCATTTATTCTGCTTCAGCAATATAACAAATAGCAACCAATCACAGCGCAGCATTCATTTTACCTCAGCGGTACAATGTATAGCAAACTATCACAGCACAGCTTTCATATTACCTCAGCAGTATAAGAAATACCAACAAATCACAGCGCAGGTTTCATGTTACTTGAGCAGTATAAAAAAAAAAAAACAATCACAGTGCAGCTTTCATGTTACCTCAGCGGTACAAGAAATAGCAACCAATCACAGCGCAGCTTTCATGTAACCTGAGTAGTATAGGAAATAGCAACGAATCACAACGCAGCTTTAATGTTACCTCAGCAGTATAATATAAAATAACCAATCACAGCACAGCTTTCATGTTACCTCAGAGGTATAATATATAACAATCAATCGCACAGCGCAGCTTTCATGATACCTGAGCAGCATAAGAAATAGCAACCAATCACAGCGCAGCTTTCATGTTACCTCAGCAGTATAAGAAATAGCAACCAATCACAGCACAGCTTTCATGTTACCTCAGCAGTATAAGAAATACCAACAAATCACAGCGCAGGTTTCATGTTACTTGAGCAGTATAAAAAAAACCAATCATTCACAGTGCAGCTTTCATGTTACCTCAGCGGTATAATATATAGCAAACAATCACAGCATAGCTTTCATGTAACCTCAGCAGTATAAGAAATAACAATAAATCACAGCACAGCTTTCATCTTACCTCAGCAGTATAAGAAACAGCAACCAATCACAGCGCAGCCTTCATGTGACCTGAGCAGTATATAAATTAGCAACCAAAGCGCAGCTTTCATGTTACCTCAGCAGTACAAAATCGAGCAACTAATCACAGCGCAGCTTTCATGTTACCTCAGCAGTATACGAAAATGAACCAATCACATTGCAGCTTTTATGTTACCTCAGCACTATAGGAAATAGCAACGAATCACAGCAAAGGTTTCAGTACACCTCAGCAGTATAAGAATTAGCAACCAATTACATCGCAGCTTTCATGTTATCTCAGCAGTATAAGGAATCGCAACTAATCACAGCACAGCTTTCCTTTTACCTCAGCAGTATAAGAAATACCAACCAATCACAGCATAGCTTTCATGTAACCTCAGTGGTATAGGAAATACCAACCAATCACAGTGCAGCTTTCATGTTACCTCTGTAGTATAAGAAAAAGCAACCAGTCACTGCACAGCTTTCAATTTATCTCAGCCGTACAAGAAATAGCAACCAATCACAGCGCAGCTTTCATGTTACCTCAGCGTTATAAAAAATAGCAACCAATCACGGTGCAGCTTTCATTTTACCTCAGAGCTACAAGAAATAGCAACCAATCACAGCGCAGCTTTCATGTAACCTGAGTAGTATAAGAAATAGCAACGAATCACAGCGCAGCTTTTATTCTGCTTCAGCAATATAAGAAATAGCAACCAATCACAGCGCAGCTTTCATGTTACCTCAACACTATAGGAAATACAGTGTTTCCCCGAAAATAAGACAGTGTCTTATATTAATTTTTGTTCAAAAAGGTTTAACATTTTTACATGTATAGCTGCCTGGACACTATTTAAATTGACTTTTTTTAACTAACTGTTAGCAGGGCTTAATTTTGGAGTAGGGCTTATTTCAAGCATCCTCAAAAAGCCTGAAAAATCAATTTGCATCCTCAAAAATTCAGGAAAATCATGCTATGTCTTATTTTCAGGGCATGTCTTATTTTCAGGGAAACAGGGTAGCAACGAATCACAGCACATGTTTTTTTAATCTCATACTTCAATCATAGTATTATATATTTATGGGCAATATGTATTAACTGTGTATCTGATATGTTTATTTGTACCATGTGTTATATTTCTATGTATGTGCAGTCTATATGTGATATAGTATTGTATATTTATAGGCAATATGTATTATCTGATTATCTGATATGTTTAATTGTACTATTTATTATATTTCTAGGTATGTGTAGTCTACTTGTGCTACACTATTTGTATAGTATTATAGATTTATGGGGAATATGTATTATTTTTTTATCTCATATGTTTTTTTGTATAATGTACTAGCTTACACGTCGCGCATTGCTGCGAAGAAAGACAGACATTTATTCATTTTTATATATATATATATATATATATATATATATATAGATAACAACCAATCCCAGCGCAGCTTTCATATTGCCTCAGCAGTATAATATATAGCAACCAATCACAGCACAGCTTTCATGTAAATTCAGTAGTATAAGAAGTAGCAACCAATCATATTGCAGCTTTTATTTTCCTCAGCAGTATAAGAAATAACAACCAATCACAGTGCAGCTTTTAATTTACCTTAGCGGTATCAGAAATAACAAACAATCACAGCGCAGCTTTCATGTTACCTCAGCAGTATAAGAAAAAGCAACCAATCACAGTGCAGCTTTTAATTTACCTTAGCGGTATCAGAAATAACAAACAATCACAGCGCAGCTTTCATGTTACCTCAGCAGTATAAGAAATACCAACAAATCACAGCACAGGTTTCATGTTACTTGAGCAGTATAAAAAAAAACAACCAATCACAGTACAGCTTTTATTTTACCTCAGCAGTATAAGAAATAGCAACCAATCACAGCGCAGCTTTCATGTTACCTCAGCAGTTTAAGAAATAGAACCAATCACAGTGCAGCTTTTATTTTACCTCAGCAGTATAAGAAATAACAACCAATCACATCGCAGCTTTCATGTTACCTCAGCACTATAGGAAATAGCAAAGAATCACAGCAAAGGTTTCAGTACACCTCAGCAGTATAAGAATTAGCAACCAATTACATCGCAGCTTTCATGTTACCTCTGTAGTATAAGAAAAAGCAATCAATCACTGCACAGCTTTCAATTTATCTCAGCCGTACAAGAAATAGCAACCAATCACAGTGCAGCTTTCATCTTACCTCAGCGGTATAAAAAATAGCAACCAATCACAGTGCAGCTTTCATTTTACCTCAGCGGTACAAGAAATAGCAACCAATCACAGTGCAGCTTTCATTTTACCTCAGCGGTACAAGAAATAGCAACCAATCACAGCCCAGCTTTCATGTAACCTGAGTAGTATAAGAAATAGGAACGAATCACAGCGCAGCTTTAATGTTACCTCAGCAGTATAATATAAAATAACCAGTCACAGCACAGCTTTCATGTTACCTCAGAGGTTTAATATATAACAATCAATCACACAGCGCAGCTTTCATATTACCTGAGCAGCATAAGAAATAGCAACCAATCACAGCGCAGCTTTTATTCTGCTTCAGCAATATAAGAAATAGCAACCAATCACAGCGCAGCATTCATTTTACCTCAGCGGTATAAGAAATAGCAACCAATCACAGTGCAGCTTTTAATTTACCTCAGCGGTATCAGAAATAACAACCAATCACAGCGCAGCTTTCATGTTACCTCAGCAGTATAAGAAATACCAACAAATCACAGCGCAGGTTTCATGTTACTTGAGCAGTATAAAAAAAAACAACCAATCACAGTGCAGCTTTTATTTTACCTCAGCAGTATAAGAAATGACAACCAATCACAGCACAGCTTTCATCTTACCTCAGCAGTATAAGAAATAGCAACCAATCACAGTGACCTGAGAAGTATATGAATTATCAACCAAAGCGCAGCTTTCATGTTACCTCAGCAGAATAAGAAAGAGCAACCAATCACAGCGCAGCTTTCATGTTACCTCAGCAGAATAAGAAAGAGCAACCAATCACAGCACAGCTTTCATGTTACCTCAGCAGTATAAGAAATAGAACCAATCACAGTGCAGTTTTCATGTTATCTCAGCGGTATAAGAAATAGCAACCAATCACAGTGCAGCTTTTATTTTACCTCAGCAGTATAAGAAATAACAACCAATCACATTGCAGCTATCATGTTACCTCAGCACTATAGGAAATAGCAACGAATCACAGCAAAGGTTTCAGTACACCTCAACAGTATAAGGAATCGCAACTAATCACAGCACAGCTTTCATGTTACCTCAGTATTATAACAAATAGCAACCAATCACAGCACAGTTTTTATGTTACCTCAGCAGTATAAGAAATAGCAACCAATCACAGCACAGCTTCCATGTTACCTCAGCTGTATAAGAAAAAGCAACCAATCACAGCGCAGCTTTCATGTTACCTCTGTAGTATAAAAAATAGCAACCAATCACAGCACAGCTTTCATGTTACCTCAGCAGTATAAGAAAAAGCAACTAATCACAGCACAGCTTTCCTTTTAACTCAGCAGTATAAGAAATAGCAATCAATCACAGCATAGCTTTCATGTTACCTCAGTGGTATAAGAAATACTAACCAATAACAGTGCAGCTTTCATGTTACCTCTGTAGTATAAGAAAAAGCAACCAATCACTGCACAGCTTTCAATTTATCTCAGCAGTACAAGAAATAGCAACCAATCACAGCGCAGCTTTCATGTTACCTCAGCGTTATAAAAAATAGGAACCAATCACAGTGCAGCTTTTATTTTACATCAGCGGTACAAGAAATAGCAACCAATCACAGCGCAGCTTTCATGTAACCTAAGTAGTATAATAAATAGCAACGAATTACAGCACAGCTTTCATGTTACCTCAGCAGTATAAGAAATAGCAACCAATCACAGTGCAGCTTTTGATTTACCTCAGCGGTAGCAGAAATACCAACTAATCACAGCGGAACTTTCATGTTACCTCAGCAGTATGAGAAATACCAACAAATCACAGCGCAGGTTTCATGTTACTTGAGCAGTATAAAAAAAAACAACCAATCACAGTGCAGCTTTCATGTTACCTCAGCGGTATAATATATAGCAAAGAATCACAGCACAGCTTTCATGTAACCTCAGTAGGACAAGAAGTAGCAACCAATCACAGTGCAGCTTTTATTTTACCTCAGCAGTATAAGAAATAACAACAAATCACAGCACAGCTTTCATCTTACCTCAGCAGTATAAGAAATAGAACCAATTACAGTGCAGCTTTTATTTTACCTCAGCAGTATAAGAAATAACAACCAATCACATCGCAGCTTTCATATTACCTCAGCACTATAGGAAATAGCAAAGAATCACAGCAAAGGTTTCAGTACACCTCAGCAGTATAAGAATTAGCAACCAATAACAGCACAGCTTTCATGTTACCTCTGTAGTATAAGAAAAAGCAACCAATCACTGCACAGCTTTCAATTTATCTCTGCCGTACAAGAAATAGCAACCAATCACAGTGCAGCTTTCATCTTACCTCAGCGGTATAAAAAATAGCAACCAATCACAGTGCAGCTTCTATTTTACCTCAGCGGTACAAGAAATAGCAACCTATCACAGCGCAGCTTTCATGTAACCTGAGTAGTATAAGAAATAGCAACGAATCACAGCACAGCTTTAATGTTACCTCCGCAGTATAATATAAAATAACCAATCACAGCACAGCCTTCATGTTACCTCAGAGGTATAATATATAACAATCAATCACACAGTGCAGCTTTCATGTTACCTGAGCAGCATAAGAAATAGCAACCAATCACAGCACAGCATTTATTCTGCTTCAGCAATATAACAAATAGCAACCAATCACAGCGCAGCATTCATTTTACCTCAGCGGTACAATGTATAGCAAACTATCACAGCACAGCTTTCATATTACCTCAGCAGTATAAGAAATACCAACAAATCACAGCGCAGGTTTCATGTTACTTGAGCAGTATAAAAAAAAAAAAACAATCACAGTGCAGCTTTCATGTTACCTCAGCGGTACAAGAAATAGCAACCAATCACAGCGCAGCTTTCATGTAACCTGAGTAGTATAGGAAATAGCAACGAATCACAACGCAGCTTTAATGTTACCTCAGCAGTATAATATAAAATAACCAATCACAGCACAGCTTTCATGTTACCTCAGAGGTATAATATATAACAATCAATCGCACAGCGCAGCTTTCATGATACCTGAGCAGCATAAGAAATAGCAACCAATCACAGCGCAGCTTTCATGTTACCTCAGCAGTATAAGAAATAGCAACCAATCACAGCACAGCTTTCATGTTACCTCAGCAGTATAAGAAATACCAACAAATCACAGCGCAGGTTTCATGTTACTTGAGCAGTATAAAAAAAACCAATCATTCACAGTGCAGCTTTCATGTTACCTCAGCGGTATAATATATAGCAAACAATCACAGCATAGCTTTCATGTAACCTCAGCAGTATAAGAAATAACAATAAATCACAGCACAGCTTTCATCTTACCTCAGCAGTATAAGAAACAGCAACCAATCACAGCGCAGCCTTCATGTGACCTGAGCAGTATATAAATTAGCAACCAAAGCGCAGCTTTCATGTTACCTCAGCAGCACAAAATCGAGCAACTAATCACAGCGCAGCTTTCATGTTACCTCAGCAGTATACGAAAATGAACCAATCACATTGCAGCTTTTATGTTACCTCAGCACTATAGGAAATAGCAACGAATCACAGCAAAGGTTTCAGTACACCTCAGCAGTATAAGAATTAGCAACCAATTACATCGCAGCTTTCATGTTATCTCAGCAGTATAAGGAATCGCAACTAATCACAGCACAGCTTTCCTTTTACCTCAGCAGTATAAGAAATACCAACCAATCACAGCATAGCTTTCATGTAACCTCAGTGGTATAGGAAATACCAACCAATCACAGTGCAGCTTTCATGTTACCTCTGTAGTATAAGAAAAAGCAACCAGTCACTGCACAGCTTTCAATTTATCTCAGCCGTACAAGAAATAGCAACCAATCACAGCGCAGCTTTCATGTTACCTCAGCGTTATAAAAAATAGCAACCAATCACGGTGCAGCTTTCATTTTACCTCAGAGCTACAAGAAATAGCAACCAATCACAGCGCAGCTTTCATGTAACCTAAGTAGTATAAGAAATAGCAACCAATCACAGCGCAGCTTTAATGTTACCTCAGCAGTATAATATAAAACAACCAATCACAGCACTGCTTTCATGTTACCTGAGCAGCATAAGAAATAGCAACCAATCAGAGCGCAGCATTCATTTTACCTCAGCGTTAAAATATATAGCAAACAATCACAGCGCAGCTTTCATGTAACCTCAGTATTATAAGAAGTAGCAACCAATCATAGTGCAGCTTTTATGTTACTTCAGCAGTAGAAGGAAAAGCAACCAATCACAGCGAAGCTTTCATGTTACCACAACACTATAGGAAATAGCAACGAATCACAGCACATGTTTTTTTTAATCTCATACTTTTTTTTGTATAATGTATTATATTTCTAGGTATGTGTAGTCCACATGTGTTGAACTATTTGTATAGTATTATATATTTATGGGCAATATGTATTAACTGTGTATCTGATATGTTTATTTGTACCATGTGTTATATTTCTATGTATGTGCAGTCTATATGTCATATAGTATTGTATATTTATAGGCAATATGTATTATCTGATTATCTGATGTGTTTAACTGTACTATTTATTATATTTCTAGGTATGTGTAGTCTACATGTGCTACACTATGTGTATAGTATTATAGATTTATGGGGAATATGTATTATTTTTTTATCTCATATGTTTTTTTGTATAATGTACTAGCTTACATGTTGCGCATTGCTGCGAAGAAAGACAGACATTTATTCATTTTTATTTATATATATATATATATAACAACCAATCCCAGCGCAGCTTTCATATTGCCTCAGCAGTAAAATATATAGCAACCAATCACAGCACAGCTTTCATGTAACCTCAGTAGTATAAGAAGTAGCAACCAATTACAGTGCAGCTTTTATTTTACCTCAGCAGTATAAGAAATAACAACCAATCACATCGCAACTTTCATGTTACCTCAGCAGTATAAGAAATAGCAACCAATCACAGTGCAGCTTTTAATTTACCTCAGCGGTATCAGAAATAACAACCAATCACAGCGCAGCTTTCATGTTACCTCAGCAGTATAAGAAATACCAACAAATCACAACGCAGGTTTCATGTTACTTGAGCAGTATAAATAAAACAACCAATCACAGTGCAACATTCATGTTACCTCAGCGGTATGATATATAGCAAACAATCACAGCACAACTTTCATGTAACCTCAGTAGGACAAGAAGTAGCATCCAATCACAGTGCAGCTTTTATTTTACCTCAGTGGCATAATATATAGCAAAGAATGACAGCACAGCTTTCATGTAACCTCAGTAGGACAAGAAGTAGCAACCAATCACAGTGCAGCTTTTATTTTACCTCAGCAGTATAAGAAATAACAACCAATCACAGCACAGCTTTCATCTTACCTCAGCAGTATAAGAAATAGAACCAATCACAGTGCAGCTTTTATTTTACCTCAGCAGTATAAGAAATAACAACCAATCACATCGCAGCTTTCATGTTACCTCAGCACTATAGGAAATAGCATAGAATCACAGCAAAGGTTTCAGTACACCTCAGCAGTATAAGAATTAGCAACCAATAACAGCACAGCTTTCATGTTACCTCAGCAGTATAAGGAATCGCAAATAATCACAGCACAGCTTTCATGTTACCTCTGTAGTATAAGAAAAAGCAACCAATCACTGCACAGCTTTCAATTTATCTCAGCAGTACAAGAAATAGCAACCAATCACAGTGCAGCTTTCATCTGACTTCAGCGGTATAAAAAATAGCAACCAATCACAGTGCAGCTTTCATTTTACCTCAGCGGTACAAGAAATAGCAAGCAATCACGGCGCAGCTTTCATTTTACCTCAGCAATATAATATAAAATAACCAATCACAGCACAGCTTTTATGTTACCTCAGAGGTATAATATATAACAATCAATCACACAGCGCAGCTTTCATGTTACCTGAGCAGCATAAGAAATAGCAACCAATCACAGCGCAGCATTCATTTTACCTCAGCGGTATAATATATAGCAAACAATCACAGCACAGCTTTTATTTTACCTCAGCAGTATAAGAAATAACAACCAATAACATCGCAGCTTTCATGTTACCTCAGCACTATAGGAAATAGCATAGAATCACAGCAAAGGCTTCAGTACACCTCAGCAGTATAAGAATTAGCAACCAATTACATGGCAGCTTTCATGTTACCTCAGCAGTATAAGGAATCGCAAATAATCACAGCACAGCTTTCATGTTACCTCTGTAGTATAAGAAAAAGCAACCAATCACTGCACAGCTTTCAATTTATCTCAGCAGTACAAGAAATAGCAACCAATCACAGTGCAGCTTTCATCTTACTTCAGCGGTATAAAAAATAGCAACCAATCACAGTGCAGCTTTCATTTTACCTCAGCGGTACAAGAAATAGCAAGCAATCACAGCGCAGCTTTCATTTTACCTCAGCGGTACAAGAAATAGCAACCAATCACAGCGCAGCTTTCATGTAACCTGAGTAGTATAAGAAATAGCAACGAATCACAGCGCAGCTTTAATGTTACCTCAGCAGTATAATATAAAATAACCAATCACAGCACAGCTTTCATCTTACCTCAGCAGTATAAGAAATAGCAACCAATCACAGCGCAGCCTTCATGTGACCTAAGCAGTATATGAATTAGCAACCAAAGCGCAGCTTTCATGTTACCTCAGCAGGATAAAAAAGAGCAACCAATCACAGCGCAGCTTTCATGTTACCTCAGCAGTATAAGAAAAAGAACCAATCACAGTGCAGCTTTCATGTTACCTCAGCGGGATAAGAAATAGCAACCAATCACAGTGCAGCTTTTATTTTACCTCAGCAGTATAAGAAATAACAACCAATCACATCGCAGCCTTCATGTTACCTCAGCACTATAGGAAATAGCAACGAATCACAGCAAAGCTTTCAGTACACCTCAGCAGTATAAGAATTAGCAACCAATTACATCGCAGCTTTCATGTTATCTCAGCAGTATAAGGAATCGCAACTAATCACAGCACAGCTTTCCTTTTACCTCAGCAGTATAAGAAATAGCAACCAATCACAGCATAGCTTTCATGTTACCTCAGTGGTATAAGAAATACCAACCAATCACAGTGCAGCTTTCATGTTACCTCAGCGTTATAAAAAATAGCAACCAATCACGGTGCAGCTTTCATTTTACCTCAGAGCTGCAAGAAATAGCAACCAATCACAGCGCAGCTTTCATGTAACCTAACTAGTATAAGAAATAGCAACCAATCACAGCGCAGCTTTAATGTTACCTCAGCAGTATAATATAAAACAACCAATCACAGCACTGCTTTCATGTTACCTGAGCAGCATAAGAAATAGCAACCAATCAGAGCGCAGCATTCATTTTACCTCAGCGTTAAAATATATAGCAAACAATCACAGCGCAGCTTTCATGTAACCTCAGTATTATAAGAAGTAGCAACCAATCATAGTGCAGCTTTTATGTTACTTCAGCAGTAGAAGGAAAAGCAACCAATCACAGCGAAGCTTTCATGTTACCACAACACTATAGGAAATAGCAACGAATCACAGCACATGTTTTTTTTAATCTCATACTTTTTTTTTGTATTATATTTCTAGGTATGTGTAGTCCACATGTGTTGAACTATTTGTATAGTATTATATATTTATGGGCAATATGTATTAACTGTGTATCTGATATGTTTATTTGTACCATGTGTTATATTTCTATGTATGTGCAGTCTATATGTCATATAGTATTGTATATTTATAGGCAATATGTATTATCTGATTATCTGATGTGTTTAACTGTACTATTTATTATATTTCTAGGTATGTGTAGTCTACATGTGCTACACTATGTGTATAGTATTATAGATTTATGGGGAATATGTATTATTTTTTTATCTCATATGTTTTTTTGTATAATGTACTAGCTTACATGTTGCGCATTGCTGCGAAGAAAGACAGACATTTATTCATTTTTATTTATATATATATATATATAAAACAACCAATCCCAGCGCAGCTTTCATATTGCCTCAGCAGTAAAATATATAGCAACCAATCACAGCACAGCTTTCATGTAACCTCAGTAGTATAAGAAGTAGCAACCAATTACAGTGCAGCTTTTATTTTACCTCAGCAGTATAAGAAATAACAACCAATCACATCGCAACTTTCATGTTACCTCAGCAGTATAAGAAATAGCAACCAATCACAGTGCAGCTTTTAATTTACCTCAGCGGTATCAGAAATAACAACCAATCACAGCGCAGCTTTCATGTTACCTCAGCAGTATAAGAAATACCAACAAATCACAACGCAGGTTTCATGTTACTTGAGCAGTATAAATAAAACAACCAATCACAGTGCAACATTCATGTTACCTCAGCGGTATGATATATAGCAAACAATCACAGCACAACTTTCATGTAACCTCAGTAGGACAAGAAGTAGCATCCAATCACAGTGCAGCTTTTATTTTACCTCAGTGGCATAATATATAGCAAAGAATGACAGCACAGCTTTCATGTAACCTCAGTAGGACAAGAAGTAGCAACCAATCACAGTGCAGCTTTTATTTTACCTCAGCAGTATAAGAAAGAACAACCAATCACAGCACAGCTTTCATCTTACCTCAGCAGTATAAGAAATAGAACCAATCACAGTGCAGCTTTTATTTTACCTCAGCAGTATAAGAAATAACAACCAATCACATCGCAGCTTTCATGTTACCTCAGCACTATAGGAAATAGCATAGAATCACAGCAAAGGTTTCAGTACACCTCAGCAGTATAAGAATTAGCAACCAATAACAGCACAGCTTTCATGTTACCTCAGCAGTATAAGGAATCACAAATAATCACAGCACAGCTTTCATGTTACCTCTGTAGTATAAGAAAAAGCAACCAATCACTGCACAGCTTTCAATTTATCTCAGCAGTACAAGAAATAGCAACCAATCACAGTGCAGCTTTCATTTTACCTCAGCGGTACAAGAAATAGCAAGCAATCACGGCGCAGCTTTCATTTTACCTCAGCAATATAATATAAAATAACCAATCACAGCACAGCTTTTATGTTACCTCAGAGGTATAATATATAACAATCAATCACACAGCGCAGCTTTCATGTTACCTGAGCAGCATAAGAAATAGCAACCAATCACAGCACAGCTTTTGTTCTGCTTCAGCAATATAAGAAATAGCAACCAATCACAGCGCAGCATTCATTTTACCTCAGCGGTATAATATATAGCAAACAATCACAGCACAGCTTTTATTTTACCTCAGCAGTATAAGAAATAACAACCAATAACATCGCAGCTTTCATGTTACCTCAGCACTATAGGAAATAGCATAGAATCACAGCAAAGGCTTCAGTACACCTCAGCAGTATAAGAATTAGCAACCAATTACATGGCAGCTTTCATGTTACCTCAGCAGTATAAGGAATCGCAAATAATCACAGCACAGCTTTCATGTTACCTCTGTAGTATAAGAAAAAGCAACCAATCACTGCACAGCTTTCAATTTATCTCAGCAGTACAAGAAATAGCAACCAATCACAGTGCAGCTTTCATCTTACTTCAGCGGTATAAAAAATAGCAACCAATCACAGTGCAGCTTTCATTTTACCTCAGCGGTACAAGAAATAGCAAGCAATCACAGCGCAGCTTTCATTTTACCTCAGCGGTACAAGAAATAGCAACCAATCACAGCGCAGCTTTCATGTAACCTGAGTAGTATAAGAAATAGCAACGAATCACAGCGCAGCTTTAATGTTACCTCAGCAGTATAATATAAAATAACCAATCACAGCACAGCTTTCATCTTACCTCAGCAGTATAAGAAATAGCAACCAATCACAGCGCAGCCTTCATGTGACCTAAGCAGTATATGAATTAGCAACCAAAGCGCAGCTTTCATGTTACCTCAGCAGGATAAAAAAGAGCAACCAATCACAGCGCAGCTTTCATGTTACCTCAGCAGTATAAGAAAAAGAACCAATCACAGTGCAGCTTTCATGTTACCTCAGCGGGATAAGAAATAGCAACCAATCACAGTGCAGCTTTTATTTTACCTCAGCAGTATAAGAAATAACAACCAATCACATCGCAGCCTTCATGTTACCTCAGCACTATAGGAAATAGCAACGAATCACAGCAAAGCTTTCAGTACACCTCAGCAGTATAAGAATTAGCAACCAATTACATCGCAGCTTTCATGTTATCTCAGCAGTATAAGGAATCGCAACTAATCACAGCACAGCTTTCCTTTTACCTCAGCAGTATAAGAAATAGCAACCAATCACAGCATAGCTTTCATGTTACCTCAGTGGTATAAGAAATACCAACCAATCACAGTGCAGCTTTCATGTTACCTCTGTAGTATAAGAAAAAGCAACCAATCACTGCACAGCTTTCAATTTATCTCAGCAGTACAAGAAATAGCAACCAATCACAGCGCAGCTTTCATGTTACCTCAGCGTTATAAAAAATAGCAACCAATCACAGTGCAGCTTTCATTTTACCTCAGCGCTACAAGAAATAGCAACGAATCACAGCGCAGCTTTCATGTAACCTAAGTAGTATAAGAAATAGCAACGAATCACAGCGCAGCTTTAATGTTACCTCAGCAGTATAATATAAAACAACCAATCACCACAGCACAGCTTTCATGTTACCTGAGCAGAATAAGAAATAGCAACCAATCAGAGCGCAGCTTTTATTCTGCTTCAGCAATATGAGAAATAACCAATCACAGCGCAGCATTCATTTTACCTTAGCGTTAAAATATATAGCAAACTATCACAGCGCAGCTTTCATGTAACCTCAGTAGTATAAGAAGTAGCAACCAATCATAGTGCAGCTTTAATATTACTTCAGCAGTATAGGGAAAAGCAACCAATCACAGCGAAGCTTTCATGTTACCTCAACACTATAGGAAAAAGCAACGAATCACAGCACATGTTTTTTTTAATCTCATACTTTTTTTGTATAATGTATTATATTTCTAGGTATGTGTAGTCTACATGTGTTGAACTATTTGTATAGTATTATATATTTATGGGTAATATGTATTAACTGTGTATCTGATATGTTTATTTGTACCATGTGTTATATTTCTATGTATGTGCAGTCTATATGTGATATAGTATTGTATATTTATAGGCAATATGTATTATCTGATTATCTGATATGTTTAATTGTACTATTTATTATATTTCTAGGTATGTGTAGTCTACATGTGCTACACTATTTGTATAGTATTATAGATTTATGGGGAATATGTATTATTTTTTTATCTCATATGTTTTTTTGTATAATGTACTAGCTTACATGTTGCGCATTGCTGCGAAGAAAGACAGACATTTATTCATTTTTATATATATAGATAACAACCAATCCCAGCGCAGCTTTCATATTGCCTCAGCAGTATAATATATAGCAACCAATCACAGCACAGCTTTCATGTAACCTCAGTAGTATCAGAAGTAGCAACCAATCATAGTGCAGCTTTTATTTTACCTCAGCAGTATAAGAAATAACAACCATTCACATCGCAACTTTCATGTTACCTCAGCAGTATAAGAAATAGCAACCAATCACAGTGCAGCTTTTAATTTACCTCAGCGGTATCAGAAATAACAACCAATCACAGCGCAGCTTTCATGTTACCTCAGCAGTATAAGAAATACCAACAAATCACAGCGCAGGTTTCATGTTACTTGAGTAGTATAAAAAAAACAACCATTCACAGTGCAGCTTTCATGTTACCTCAGCGGTATAATATATAGCAAAGAATCACAGCACAGCTTTCATGTAACCTCAGTAGGACAAGAAGTAGCAACCAATCACAGTGCAGCTTTTATTTTACCTCAGCGGCATAATATATAACAAAGAATCACAGCACAGCTTTCAGGTAACCTCAGTAGGACAAGAAGTAGCAACCAATCACAGTGCAGCTTTTATTTTACCTCAGCAGTATAAGAAATAGCAACCAATCACAGCGCAGCCTTCATGTGACCTGAGCAGTATATGAATTAGCAACCAAAGCGCAGCTTTCATGTTACATCAGCAGTATAAAAAAGAGCAACCAATCACAGCGCAGCTTTCATGTTACCTCAGCAGTATAAAAAAGAGCAACCAATCACAGCGCAGCTTTCATGTTACCTCAGCAGTAAAAGAAATAGAAACAATCACAGTGCAGCTTTTATTTTACCTCAGCAGTATAAGAAATAACAACCAATCACATCGCAGCTTTCATGTTACCTCAGCACTATAGGAAATAGCAAAGAATCACAGCAAAGGTTTCAGTACACCTCAGCAGTATAAGAAATAGCAACCAATCACAGCGCAGCTTTTATTCTGCTTCAGCAATATAAGAAATAGCAACCAAACACAGTGCAGCATTCCTTTTTACCTCAGCGGTATAATATATAGCAAACAATCACAGCACAGCTTTCATGTAACCTCAGTAGTATAAGAAGTAGCAACCGATCACAGCAAAGCTTTTATGTTACTTCAGCAGTATAAGGAAAAGCAACCAATCACAGCGAAGCTTTCATGTTACCTCAACACTATAGAAAATAGCAAGGAATCACAGCACATGTTTTTTTTAATCTCATACTTTTTTTGTATAATGTATTATATTTCTAGGTATGTGTAGTCTACATGTGTTGAACTATTTGTATAGTATTATATATTTATGGGCAATATGTATTAACTGTGTATCTGAGATGTTTATTTGTGCCATGTGTTATATTTCTATGTATGTGCAGTCTATATGTGATATAGTATTGTATATTTATAGGCAATATGTATTATCTGATTATCTGATATGTTTAATTGTACTATTTATTATATTTCTAGGTATGTGTAGTCTACATGTGCTACACTATTTGTATAGTATTATAGATTTATGGGGAATATGTATTATTTTTTTATCTCATACGTTTTTTTTTGTATAATGTACTAGCTTACACGTCGCGCATTGCTGCGAAGAAAGACAGACATTTATTCATTTTTATATATATATAGATAACAACCAATCCCAGCGCAGCTTTCATGTTGCTTCAGCAGTATAATATATAGCAACCAATCACAGCACAGCTTTCATGTAACCTCAGTAGTATAAGAAGTAGCAACCAATCATAGTGCAGCTTTTATTTTACCTCAGCAGTATAAGAAATAACAACCAATCACATCGCAACTTTCATGTTACCTCAGCAGTATAAGAAATAGCAACCAATCACAGTGCAGCTTTTAATTTACCTCAGCGGTATCAAAAATAACAACCAATCACAGCGCAGCTTTCATATTACCTCAGCAGTATAAGAAATACCAACAAATCACAGCGCAGGTTTCATGTTACTTGAGCAGTATAAAAAAAAACAACCAATCAGAGTGCAGCATTCATGTTACCTCAGCGGTATAATATATAGCAAACAATCACAGCACAGTTTTCACGTAACCGCAGTAGTATAAGAAGTAGCAACCAATCATAGTGCAGCTTTTATTTTACCTCAGCAGTATAAGAAATAACAACCAATCACATCGCAACTTTCATGTTACCTCAGCAGTATAAGAAATAGCAACCAATCACAGTGCAGCTTTTAATTTACCTCAGCGGTATCAAAAATAAAAACCAATCACAGCACAGCTTTCATGTTACCTCAGCAGTATAAGAAATACCAACAAATCACAGCGCAGGTTTCATGTTACTTGAGCAGTATAATAAAAAAAAAACAATCAGAGTGCAGCTTTCATGTTACCTCAGCGGTATAATATATAGCAAACAATCACAGCACAACTTTCATGTAACCTCAGTAGTATAAGAAGTAGCAACCAATCACAGTGCAGCTTTTATTTTACCTCAGCGGTATAATATGTAGCAAACAATCACAGCACAGCTTTCATGTAACCTCAGTAGTACAAGAAGTAGCAACCAATCACAGTGCAGCTTTTATTTTACCTCAGCAGTATAAGAAATAACAACCAATCACAGCACAGCTTTCATCTTACCTCAGCATTATAAAAAATAGCAACCAATCACAGCACAGCTTTCATGTTACCTGAGCAGCATAAGAAATATCAAACAATCAGAGCGCAGCTTTTATTCTGCTTCAGCAATATAGGAAATAGCAACCAATCACAGCACAGCTTCCATGTTACCTCAGCTGTATAAGAAATAGCAACCAATCACAGCGCAGCTTTCATGTTACCTCAGTAGTATAACAAATAGCAACCAATCATAGTGCAGCGTTAATGTTACCTCTGTAGTATAAGAAAAAGCAACCAATCACTGCAAAGCTTTCAATTTATCTCAGCAGTACAAGAAATAGCAACCAATCACAGCGCAGCTTTCATGTTACCTCAGCATTATGAAAAATAGCAACCAATCACAGCGCAGCTTTCATGTTACCTCAGCGGTATAATATATAGCAAACAATCACAGCACAGCTTTCATGTAACCTCAGTAGTACAAGAAGTAGCAAGCAATCACAGTGCAGCTTTTATTTTACCTCAGCGGTATAATATATAGCAAACAATCACAGCACAGCTTTCATGTAACCTCAGTAGGACAAGAAGTAGCAACCAATCACAGAGCAGCTTTTATTTTACCTCAGCAGTATAAGAAATAACAAACAATCACAGCACAGCTTTCATCTTACCTCAGCAGTATAAGAAATAGCAACCAATCACAGTGCAGCCTTCATGTGACCTGAGCAGTATATGAATTAGCAACCAAAGCGCAGCTTTCATGTTACCTCAGCAGTATAAGAAATAGAACCAATCACAGTGCAGCTTTCATGTTACCTCAGCGGTATAAGAAATAGCAACCAATCACAGTGCAGCTTTTATTTTACCTCAGCAGTATAAGAAATAACAACCAATCACATCGCAGCTTTCATGTTACCTCAGCACTATAGGAAATAGCAACGAATGACAGCAAAGGTTTCAGTTCACCTCAGCAGTATAAGAATTAGCAACCCATTACATCGCAGCTTTCATGTTATCTCAGCAGTATGAGGAATTGCAACTAATCATAGCGCAGCTTTCATGTTACCTCAGCAGTATCAGAAATACCAGCAAATCACAGTGCAGCTTTCATGTTACCTCAGCGGTATAATATATAGCAAACAATCACAGCACAGCTTTCATGTAACCTCAGTAGTATAAGAAGTAGCAACCAATCACAGTGCAGCTTTTATTTTACCTCAGCAGTATAAGAAATAACAACCAATCACAGCACAGCTTTCATCTTACCTCAGCAGTATAAGAAATAGCAACCAATCACAGCGCAGCCTTCATGTGACCTGAGCAGTATATAAATTAGCAACCAAAGCGCAGCTTTCATGTCACCTCAGCAGTATAAAAAAGAGCAACCAATCACAGCGCAGCTTTCATGTTACCTCAGCAGTATAAGAAATAGAACCAATCACAGTGCAGCTTTCATGTTACCTCAGCGGTATAAGAAATAGCAACCAATCACAGTGCAGATTTATTTTACCTCAGCAGTATAACAAATAACAACCAATCACATCGCAGCTTTCATGTTACCTCAGCACTATAGGAAATAGCAACGAATCACAGCAAAGGTTTTAGTACACCTCAGCAGTATAAGAATTAGCAACCAATTACATCGCAGCTTTCATGTTACCTCAGCAGTATAAGGAATCGCAACTAATCACAGCGCGGCTTTCATGTTACCTCTGTAGTATAAGAAAAAGCAACCAATCACTGCACAGCTTTCAATTTATCTCAGTAGTACAAGAAATAGCAACCAATCACAGTGCTGCTTTCATGTTACCTCAGCGGTATAAAAAATGGCAACCAATCACAGTGCAGCTTTTATTCTGCTTCAGCAATATAAGAAATAGCAACCAATCACAGCGCAGCATTCATTTTACCTCAGCGGTATAATATATAGCAAAGAATCACAGCACAGTTTTCATGTAACCTCAGTAGTATAAGAAGTAGCAACCAATCACAGTGCAGCTTTTAATTCACCTCAGCGGTATCAGAAATAACAACCAATCACAGCGCAGCTTTCATCTTACCTCAGCGGTATAAGAAATAGCAACCAATCACAGTGCAGATTTATTTTACCTCAGCAGTATATGAAATAACAACCAATCACATCGCAGCTTTCATGTTACCTCAGCACTATAGGAAATAGCAACGAATCACAGCAAAGGTTTCAGTACACCTCAGCAGTATAAGAATTAGCAACCAATTACATCGCAGCTTTCATGTTACCTAAGCAGTATAAGGAATCGCAACTAATCACAGCGCGGCTTTCATGTTACCTCTGTAGTATAAGAAAAAGCAACCAATCACTGCACAGCTTTCAATTTATCTCAGCAGTACAAGAAATAGCAACCAATCACAGTGCTGCTTTAATGTTACCTCAGCGGTATATAAAATAGCAACCAATCACAGTGCAGCTTTCATTTTACCAGAGCAGCATAAGAAATAGCAACCAATCACAGCGCAGCATTCATTTTACCTCAGCGGTATAATATATAGCAAACAATCACAGCACAGTTTTCATGTAACCTCAGTAGTATAAGAAGTAGCAACCAATCACAGTGCAGCTTTTAATTTACCTCAGCGGTATCAGAAATAACAACCAATCACAGCGCAGCTTTCATCTTACCTCAGCAGTAAAAGAAATAACAACAAATCACAGCACAGCTTTCATCTTACCTCAGCAGTATAAGAAATAGCAACCAATCACAGCGCAGCATTCATGTGACCTGAGCAGTTAATGAATTAGCAACCAAAGCGCAGCTTTCATGTTACCTCAGCAGTATAAGAAATACCAACAAATCACAGCACAGCTTTCATGTTACTTGAGCAGTATAAAAAAAAAACAACCAATCACAGCGCAGCTTTCATGTTACCTCAGCGGTATAATATATAGCAAACAATAACAGCACAGCTTTCATGTAACCTCAGTAGTATAAGAAGTAGAAAGCAATCACAGTGCAGCTTTTATTTTACCTCAGCGGTATAATATATAGCAAACAATTACAGCACAGCTTTCATGTAACCTCAGTAGTATAAGAAGTAGCAACCAATCACAGTGCAGCTTTTATTTTACCTCAGCAGTATAAGAAATAACAACCAATCACAGCACAGCTTTCATCTTACCTCAGCAGTATAAGAAATAGCAACCAATCACAGCGCAGCCTTCATGTGACCTGAGCAGTATATGAATTAGCAACCAAAGCGCAGCTTTCATGTTACCTCAGCAGTATAAAACAGAGCAACCAATCACAGTGCAGCTTTCATGTTACCTCAGCAGTATAAGAATTAGCAACCAATTACATCGCAGTTTTCATGTTATCTCAGCAGCATAAGGAATCGCAACTAATCACAGCACAGCTTTCATGTTTTCTCAGTGTTATAACAAATAGCAACCAATCACAGTGCAGCTTTAATGTTGCCTCTATAGTATAAGAAAAAGCAACCAATCACTGCACAGCTTTCAATTTATTTTAGCAGTACAAGAAATAGCAACCAATCACAGCGCAGTTTTCATGTTACCTCAGCATTATAAAAAATAGCAACCAATCACAGTGCAGCTTTCATTTTTCCTCAGCGGTACAAGAAATAGCAACCAATCACAGCGCAGCTTTCATGTAACCTGAGTAGTATAAGAAATAGTAACGAATCACAGCGCAGCTTTAATGTTACCTCAGCAGTATAATATAAAACAACCAATCACAGCACAGCTTTCATGTAACCTGAGCAGCATAAGAAATAGCAACCAATCAGAGCGCAGCTTTTATTCTGCTTCAGCAATATAAGAAATAGCAACCAATCACAGCGCAGTATTCATTTTACCTCAGCGTTAAAGGAGATGTCCCGAGGCAGCAAGTGGGTCTATACACTTCTGTATGGCCATAATAATGCACTTTGTAATATACATTGTGCATTAATTATGAGCCATACAGAAGTTATAAGAAGTTTTATACTTACCTGCTCCGTTGCTGGCGTCCTCGTCTCCATGGAGCCGACTAATTTTTGGCCTCCGATGGCCAAATTAGCCGCGCTTGCGCAGTCCGGGTCTTCAGCTTTCTTCTATGGAGCCGCTCGTGCCAGAGAGGGGCTCCGTGTAGCTCCGCACCGTCACGTGCCGATTCCAGCCAATCAGGAGGCTGGAATCGGCAGTGGACCGCACAGAAGAGCTGCGGTCCACGAAGGTAGAAGATCCCGGCGGCCATCTTCAGCGGTAAGTATTGAAGTCACCGGACCGCCGGGATTCAGGTAAGCGCTGTGCGGGTGGTTTTTTTAACCCCTGCATCGGGGTTGTCTCGCGCCGAACGGGGGGGGGGGTTAAAAAAAAAAAAACCCGTTTCGGCGCGGGACATCTCCTTTAAAATATATAGCAAACAATCACAGCGCAGCTTTCATGTAACCTCAGTATTATAAGAAATAGAAACCAATCACAGTGCAGCTTTTATTTTACCTCAGCAGTATAAGAAATAGCAACCAATCACAGCGCAGCTTTTATTCTGCTTCAGCAATATAAGAAATAGCAGCCAATCACAGTGCAGCATTCATTTTACCTCAGCGATATAATATATAGCAAACAATCAGAGCACAGCTTTAATGTAACCTCAGTATTATAAGAAGTAGCAACCGATCATAGTGTAGCTTTTATTTTATCTCAGCAGTATAAGAAATAGCAACCAATCACAGCACAGCTTTCATGTTACCTCAGCAGTATAAGAAAAACCAACCAATCACAGCACAGCTTTCCTTTTACCTCAGCTGTATAAGAAATAGCAACCAATCACAGCATAGCTTTCATGTTACCTCAGTGGTATAAGAAATACCAACCAATCACAGTGCAGCTTTCATGTTACCTCTGTAGTATAAAAAAAAGCAACCAATCTCTGCACAGCTTTCAATTTATCTCAGCAGTACAAGAAATAGCAACCAATCACAGTGCAGCTTTCATATTACCTCAGCGGTATAAAAAATAGCAACCAATCACATTGCAGCTTTCCTTTTACCTCAGCGGTACAAGAAATAGCAATCAATCACAGCGTAGCTTTCTTGTAACCTGAGTAGTATAAGAAAGAGCAACAAATCACAGCGCACCTTTAATGTTACCCCAGCAGTATAAGAAAAACCAACCAATCACAGCACAGCTTTCCTTTTTCCTCAGCAGTATAAGAAATAGCAACCAATCACAGCATAGCTTTCATGTTACCTCAGTGGTATAAGAAATACCAACCAATCACAGTGCAGCTTTCATGTTACCTCTGTAGTATAAAAAAAAGCAACCAATCACTGCACAGCTTTCAATTTATCTCAGCAGTACAAGAAATAGCAACCAATCACAGCGCAGCTTTCATGTTACCTCAGCAGTATAAGAAAAACCAACCAATCACAGCACAGCTTTCCTTTTACCTCAGCAGTATAAGAAATAGCAACCAATCACAGCATAGCTTTCATGTTACCTCAGTGGTATAAGAAATACCAACCAATCACAATGCAGCTTTCATGTTACCTCTGTAGTATAAAAAAATCAACCAATCACTGCACAGCTTTTAAATTTATCTCAGCAGTACAAGAAATAGCAACCAATCACAGCGCAGCTTTCATGTTACCTCAGCGGTAAAAAAAAAATAGCAACCAATCACAGTGCAGCTTTCAGGTGACCTGAGCAGTATATGAATTAGCAACCAAAGCGCAGCTTTCATGTTACCTCAGCAGTATAAAAAAGAGCAACCAATCTCAGTGCAGCTTTCATGTTACCTCAGCAGTATAAGAAATAGAACCAATCACAGTGCAGCTTTCATGTTAGCTCAGCGGTATAAGAAATAGCAACCAATCACAGTGCAGCTTTTATTTTACCTCAGCAGTATAAGACATAACAACCAATCACATTGCAGCTTTCATGTTACCTCAGCACTATGGGAAATAGCAAAGAATCACAGCAAAGGTTTCAGTACACCTCAGCAGTGTAAGAATTAGCAACCAATTACATCGCAGCTTTCATGTTACCTCAGCAGTATAAGGAATCGCAACAAATCACATCGCAGCTTTCATGTTACCTCTGTAGTATAAGAAAAAGCAACCAATCACTGCACAGCTTTCAATTTATCTCAGCAGTACAAGAAATAGCAACCAATCACAGTGCAGCTTTCATGTTACCTCAGCAGTATAAAAAATAGCAAGCAATCACAGTGCAGCTTTCATTTTACCTCAGCGGTACAAGAAATAGCAACCAATCACAGCGCAGCTTTCATGTAACCTGAGTAGTATAAGAAATAGCAACGAATCACAGCGCAGCTTTAATGTTACCTCAGCAGTATAATATAAAATAACCAATCACAGCACAGCTTTCATGTTACCTCAGAGGTATAATATATAACAATCAATCACACAGCGCAGCTTTCATGTTACCTGAGCAGCATAAGAAATAGCAACCACTCACAGCGCAGCTTTTATTCTGCTTCAGCAATATAAGAAATAGCAACCAATCACAGCGCAGCATTCATTTTACCTCAGCGGTATAATATATAGCAAACAATCACAGCACAGCTTTCAAGTAACCTCAGCAGTATAAGAAATAGCAACCAATCACAGTGCAGCTTTTATTCTGCTTCAGCAATATAAGAAATAGCAACCAATCACAGTGCAGCATTCATTTTACCTCAGCGGTATAATATATAGCAAACAATCACAGCACAGCTTTTATGTAACCTCAGTATTATAAGAAGTAGCAACCGATGACAGCAAAGCTTTTATGTTACTTCAGCAGTATAAGGAAAAGCAACCAATCACAGCACAGCTTTCCTTTTACCTCAGCAGTATAAGAAATAGCAACCAATCACAGCATAGCTTTCATGTTACCTCAGTGGTATAAGAAATACCAACCAATCACAGTGCAGCTTTCATGTTACCTCTGTAGTATAAGAAAAAGCAACCAATCACTGCACAGCTTTCAATTTATCTCAGCAGTACAAGAAATAGCAACCAATCACAGTGCAGCTTTCATGTTACCTCTGTAGTATAAAAAAAAGCAACCAATCACTGCACAGCTTTCAATTTATCTCAGCAGTACAAGAAATAGCAACCAATCACAGCGCAGCTTTCATGTTACCTCAGCAGTATAAGAAAAACCAACCAATCACAGCACAGCTTTCCTTTTACCTCAGCAGTATAAGAAATAGCAACCAATCACAGCATAGCTTTCATGTTACCTCAGTGGTATAAGAAATACCAACCAATCACAGTGCAGCTTTCATGTTACCTCTGTAGTATAAAAAAATCAACCAATCACTGCACAGCTTTCAATTTATCTCAGCAGTACAAGAAATAGCAACCAATCACAGCGCAGCTTTCATGTTACCTCAGCGGTAAAAAAAAAATAGCAACCAATCACAGTGCAGCTTTCTGGTGACCTGAGCAGTATATGAATTAGCAACCAAAGCGCAGCTTTCATGTTACCTCAGCAGTATAAAAAAGAGCAACCAATCTCAGTGCAGCTTTCATGTTACCTCAGCAGTATAAGAAATAGAACCAATCACAGTGCAGCTTTCATGTTAGCTCAGCGGTATAAGAAATAGCAACCAATCACAGTGCAGCTTTTATTTTACCTCAGCAGTATAAGACATAACAACCAATCACATTGCAGCTTTCATGTTACCTCAGCACTATGGGAAATAGCAAAGAATCATAGCAAAGGTTTCAGTACACCTCAGCAGTGTAAGAATTAGCAACCAATTACATCGCAGCTTTCATGTTACCTCAGCAGTATAAGGAATCGCAACAAATCACATCGCAGCTTTCATGTTACCTCTGTAGTATAAGAAAAAGCAACCAATCACTGCACAGCTTTCAATTTATCTCAGCAGTACAAGAAATAGCAACCAATCACAGTGCAGCTTTCATGTTACCTCAGCAGTATAAAAAATAGCAAGCAATCACAGTGCAGCTTTCATTTTACCTCAGCGGTACAAGAAATAGCAACCAATCACAGCGCAGCTTTCATGTAACCTGAGTAGTATAAGAAATAGCAACGAATCACAGCGCAGCTTTAATGTTACCTCAGCAGTATAATATAAAATAACCAATCACAGCACAGCTTTCATGTTACCTCAGAGGTATAATATATAACAATCAATCACACAGCGCAGCTTTCATGTTACCTGGGCAGCATAAGAAATAGCAACCACTCACAGCGCAGCTTTTATTCTGCTTCAGCAATATAAGAAATAGCAACCAATCACAGCGCAGCATTCATTTTACCTCAGCGGTATAATATATAGCAAACAATCACAGCACAGCTTTCAAGTAACCTCAGCAGTATAAGAAATAGCAACCAATCACAGTGCAGCTTTTATTCTGCTTCAGCAATATAAGAAATAGCAACCAATCACAGTGCAGCATTCATTTTACCTCAGCGGTATAATATATAGCAAACAATCACAGCACAGCTTTTATGTAACCTCAGTATTATAAGAAGTAGCAACCGATGACAGCAAAGCTTTTATGTTACTTCAGCAGTATAAGGAAAAGCAACCAATCACAGCACAGCTTTCCTTTTACCTCAGCAGTATAAGAAATAGCAACCAATCACAGCATAGCTTTCATGTTACCTCAGTGGTATAAGAAATACCAACCAATCACAGTGCAGCTTTCATGTTACCTCTGTAGTATAAGAAAAAGCAACCAATCACTGCACAGCTTTCAATTTATCTCAGCAGTACAAGAAATAGCAACCAATCACAGTGCAGCTTTCATGTTACCTCTGTAGTATAAAAAAAAGCAACCAATCACTGCACAGCTTTCAATTTATCTCAGCAGTACAAGAAATAGCAACCAATCACAGCGCAGCTTTCATGTTACCTCAGCAGTATAAGAAAAACCAACCAATCACAGCACAGCTTTCCTTTTACCTCAGCAGTATAAGAAATAGCAACCAATCACAGCATAGCTTTCATGTTACCTCAGTGGTATAAGAAATACCAACCAATCACAGTGCAGCTTTCATGTTACCTCTGTAGTATAAAAAAATCAACCAATCACTGCACAGCTTTCAATTTATCTCAGCAGTACAAGAAATAGCAACCAATCACAGCGCAGCTTTCATGTTACCTCAGCGGTAAAAAAAAAACAGCAACCAATCACAGTGCAGCTTTCTGGTGACCTGAGCAGTATATGAATTAGCAACCAAAGCGCAGCTTTCATGTTACCTCAGCAGTATAAAAAAGAGCAACCAATCTCAGTGCAGCTTTCATGTTACCTCAGCAGTATAAGAAATAGAACCAATCACAGTGCAGCTTTCATGTTAGCTCAGCGGTATAAGAAATAGCAACCAATCACAGTGCAGCTTTTATTTTACCTCAGCAGTATAAGACATAACAACCAATCACATTGCAGCTTTCATGTTACCTCAGCACTATGGGAAATAGCAAAGAATCACAGCAAAGGTTTCAGTACACCTCAGCAGTGTAAGAATTAGCAACCAATTACATCGCAGCTTTCATGTTACCTCAGCAGTATAAGGAATCGCAACAAATCACATCGCAGCTTTCATGTTACCTCTGTAGTATAAGAAAAAGCAACCAATCACTGCACAGCTTTCAATTTATCTCAGCAGTACAAGAAATAGCAACCAATCACAGTGCAGCTTTCATGTTACCTCAGCAGTATAAAAAATAGCAAGCAATCACAGTGCAGCTTTCATTTTACCTCAGCGGTACAAGAAATAGCAACCAATCACAGCGCAGCTTTCATGTAACCTGAGTAGTATAAGAAATAGCAACGAATCACAGCGCAGCTTTAATGTTACCTCAGCAGTATAATATAAAATAACCAATCACAGCACAGCTTTCATGTTACCTCAGAGGTATAATATATAACAATCAATCACACAGCGCAGCTTTCATGTTACCTGAGCAGCATAAGAAATAGCAACCACTCACAGCGCAGCTTTTATTCTGCTTCAGCAATATAAGAAATAGCAACCAATCACAGCGCAGCATTCATTTTACCTCAGCGGTATAATATATAGCAAACAATCACAGCACAGCTTTCAAGTAACCTCAGCAGTATAAGAAATAGCAACCAATCACAGTGCAGCTTTTATTCTGCTTCAGCAATATAAGAAATAGCAACCAATCACAGTGCAGCATTCATTTTACCTCAGCGGTATAATATATAGCAAACAATCACAGCACAGCTTTTATGTAACCTCAGTATTATAAGAAGTAGCAACCGATGACAGCAAAGCTTTTATGTTACTTCAGCAGTATAAGGAAAAGCAACCAATCACAGCACAGCTTTCCTTTTACCTCAGCAGTATAAGAAATAGCAACCAATCACAGCATAGCTTTCATGTTACCTCAGTGGTATAAGAAATACCAACCAATCACAGTGCAGCTTTCATGTTACCTCTGTAGTATAAGAAAAAGCAACCAATCACTGCACAGCTTTCAATTTATCTCAGCAGTACAAGAAATAGCAACCAATCACAGTGCAGCTTTCATGTTACCTCTGTAGTATAAAAAAAAGCAACCAATCACTGCACAGCTTTCAATTTATCTCAGCAGTACAAGAAATAGCAACCAATCACAGCGCAGCTTTCATGTTACCTCAGCAGTATAAGAAAAACCAACCAATCACAGCACAGCTTTCCTTTTACCTCAGCAGTATAAGAAATAGCAACCAATCACAGCATAGCTTTCATGTTACCTCAGTGGTATAAGAAATACCAACCAATCACAGTGCAGCTTTCATGTTACCTCTGTAGTATAAAAAAATCAACCAATCACTGCACAGCTTTCAATTTATCTCAGCAGTACAAGAAATAGCAACCAATCACAGCGCAGCTTTCATGTTACCTCAGCGGTAAAAAAAAAACAGCAACCAATCACAGTGCAGCTTTCTGGTGACCTGAGCAGTATATGAATTAGCAACCAAAGCGCAGCTTTCATGTTACCTCAGCAGTATAAAAAAGAGCAACCAATCTCAGTGCAGCTTTCATGTTACCTCAGCAGTATAAGAAATAGAACCAATCACAGTGCAGCTTTCATGTTAGCTCAGCGGTATAAGAAATAGCAACCAATCACAGTGCAGCTTTTATTTTACCTCAGCAGTATAAGACATAACAACCAATCACATTGCAGCTTTCATGTTACCTCAGCACTATGGGAAATAGCAAAGAATCACAGCAAAGGTTTCAGTACACCTCAGCAGTGTAAGAATTAGCAACCAATTACATCGCAGCTTTCATGTTACCTCAGCAGTATAAGGAATCGCAACAAATCACATCGCAGCTTTCATGTTACCTCTGTAGTATAAGAAAAAGCAACCAATCACTGCACAGCTTTCAATTTATCTCAGCAGTACAAGAAATAGCAACCAATCACAGTGCAGCTTTCATGTTACCTCAGCAGTATAAAAAATAGCAAGCAATCACAGTGCAGCTTTCATTTTACCTCAGCGGTACAAGAAATAGCAACCAATCACAGCGCAGCTTTCATGTAACCTGAGTAGTATAAGAAATAGCAACGAATCACAGCGCAGCTTTAATGTTACCTCAGCAGTATAATATAAAATAACCAATCACAGCACAGCTTTCATGTTACCTCAGAGGTATAATATATAACAATCAATCACACAGCGCAGCTTTCATGTTACCTGAGCAGCATAAGAAATAGCAACCACTCACAGCGCAGCTTTTATTCTGCTTCAGCAATATAAGAAATAGCAACCAATCACAGCGCAGCATTCATTTTACCTCAGCGGTATAATATATAGCAAACAATCACAGCACAGCTTTCAAGTAACCTCAGCAGTATAAGAAATAGCAACCAATCACAGTGCAGCTTTTATTCTGCTTCAGCAATATAAGAAATAGCAACCAATCACAGTGCAGCATTCATTTTACCTCAGCGGTATAATATATAGCAAACAATCACAGCACAGCTTTTATGTAACCTCAGTATTATAAGAAGTAGCAACCGATGACAGCAAAGCTTTTATGTTACTTCAGCAGTATAAGGAAAAGCAACCAATCACAGCACAGCTTTCCTTTTACCTCAGCAGTATAAGAAATAGCAACCAATCACAGCATAGCTTTCATGTTACCTCAGTGGTATAAGAAATACCAACCAATCACAGTGCAGCTTTCATGTTACCTCTGTAGTATAAGAAAAAGCAACCAATCACTGCACAGCTTTCAATTTATCTCAGCAGTACAAGAAATAGCAACCAATCACAGTGCAGCTTTCATGTTACCTCAGCGGTATAAGAAATACCAACAAATCACAGCGCAGGTTTCATGTTACTTGAGCAGTATAAAAAAAAAACAACCAATCACAGTGCAGCTTTCATGTTACCTCAGCGGTATAATATATAGCAAACAATCACAGCACAGCTTTCATATAACCTCAGCAGTATAAGAAGTAGCAACCAATCACAGTGCAGCTTTTATTTTACCTCAGCAATATAAGAAATAACAACCAATCACAGCACTGCTTTCATGTTTCCTCAGCAGTATAAGAAATAGCAACCAATCACAGCGCAGCCCTCATGTGACCTGAGCAGTATATAAATTAGCAACCAAAGCGCAGCTTTCGTGTCACCTCAGCAGTATAAAAAAGAGCAACCAATCACATCGCAGCTTCATGTTACCTCAGCAGTATAAGAAATAGAACCAATCACAGTGCAGCTTTCATGTTACCTCAGCGGTATAAGAAATAGCAACCAATCACAGTGCAGATTTATTTTACCTCAGCAGTATAAGAAATAACAACCAATCACATCGCAGCTTTCATGTTACCTCAGCACTATAGGAAATAGCAACGAATCACAGCAATGGTTTCAGTACACCTCAGCAGTATAAGAATTAGCAACCAATTACATCGCAGCTTTCATGTTACCTCAGCAGTATAAGGAATCGCAACCAATCACAGCGCGGCTTTCATGTTACCTGTGTAGTATAAGAAAAAGCAACCAATCACTGCACAGCTTTCAATTTATCTCAGCAGTACAAGAAATAGCAACCAATCACAGTGCAGCTTTCATGTTACCTCAGAAGTATAACAAATAGCAACCAATCACAGTGCAGATTTAATGTTACCTCTGTAGTATAAGAAAAAGCAACCAATCACTGCACAGCTTTCAATTTATCTCAGCCGTACAAGAAATAGCAACCAATCACAGCTCAGCTTTCATGTTACCTCAGCATTATAAAAAAAAGCAACCAATCGCAGTGCAGCTTTCATTTTTCCTCAGCGGTACAAGCAATAGCAACCAATCACAGCGCAGCTTTCATGTAACCTGAGTAGTATGAGAAATAGCAACGAATCACAGCGCAGCTTTAATGTTAACTCAGCAGTATAATATAAAACAACCAATCACAGCACAGCTTTCATGTTACCTGAGCAGCATAAGAAATAGCAACCAATCAGAGCGCAACTTTTATTCTACTTCAGCAATATAAGAAATAGCAACCAATCATAGTGCAGCATTCATTTTACCTCAGCGATATAATATATAGCAAACAATCACAGCACAGCTTTAATGTAACCTCAGTATTATAAGAAGTAGCAACCGATCATAGTGTAGCTTTTATTTTACCTCAGCAGTATAAGAAGTAGCAACCAATCACAGCACAGCATTCATGTTACCTCAGCAGTATAAGAAAAAGCAACCAATCACAGCGCAGCTTTCTTTTTACCTCAGCAGTATAAGAAATAGCAACCAATCACAGCATAGCTTTCATGTTACCTCAGTGGTATAAGAAATACCAACCAATCACAGTGCAGCTTTCATGTTACCTCTGTAGTATAAGAAAAAGCAACCAATCACTGCACAGCTTTCAATTTATCTCAGCAGTACAAGAAATAGCAACCAATCACAGCGCAGCTTTCATGTTACCTCAGCGGTATAAAAAATAGCAACCAATCACAGTGCAGCTTTCATTTTACCTCAGTGGTACAAGAAATAGCAACCAATCACAGCGTAGCTTTCTTGTAACCTGAGTAGTATAAGAAATAGCAACAAATCACAGCGCACCTTTAATGTTACCTCAGCAGTATAAGAAATAGCAACAAATCACAGCGCACCTTTAGGCCTCATGTCCACGGGGAAAATCAGATCCGCTGCAGATTCTACATGTAGAATCTGCAGCGGGTCCCTCCTGCCCCGCGGACATGAGCGCCGAAAATAAGAATTTAAAAGTATTTACCATCCGGCGCGGGCGGAGAAGATCAGCTGTTCCTCACGGCCGGATCTTCATTTTCGGCCGGCGGATGAATTCCTGACGCCGGCGGCACGTCGCCGACGTGCCGCGCGCATGCGCCGGGCACATCCGCCGAGCCGAAGCAAGGAAGATGCGGCCGTGAGGAACAGCTGACCTTCCCCGCCCGCGCCGGATGGTAAATACTTAAAATTCCTATTTTAGGTCTCCCGCGGTTCCGGACGGCTTCCATAGGCTTCAATAGAAGCCCGCGGGAGCCGTCCCCGCGGGAGACCCGCACGAAAATGGAGCATGGTCCAGATTTTTCCATGCTCCATTTTTTTTTAAATCCCTTTTATTGACGATCCGCGGGTATTTATCTACCCGCGGGTGGTCAATGCATCCCTATGGGATGCGGATCCGCATGCGGGAGATCCGCTGCGGATCTTAAATCATATTTTGCCCGTGGACATGAGCCCTTAATGTTACCTCAGCAGCATAATATAAAATAACCAATCACAGCGCAGCTTTCATGTTACCTCAGAGGAATAATATATAACAATCAATCCCACAGCGCAGCTTTCATGTTACCTGAGCAGCATAAGAAATAGCAACCAATCACAGCACAGCTTTTATTCTGCTTCAGCAATATAAGAAATAGCAACCAATCACAGCGCAGCATTCATTTTACCTCAGCAGTAAAATATACAGCAAACAATCACAGCACAGCTTTCATGTAACCTGAGTAGTATAAGAAGTAGCAACCAATCACAGTGCAGCTTTTATTTTACCTCAGCGGTATAATATATAGCAAACAATCACAGCACAGCTTTCATGTAACCTGAGTAGTATAAGAAGTAGCAACCAACCACAGTGCAGCTTTTATTTTACCTCAGCAGTATAAGAAATAACAACCAATCACAGCACAGCTTTCATCTTACCTCAGCAGTATAAGAAATAGCAACCAATCACAGCGCAGCCTTCATGTGACCTGAGCAGTATATGAATTAGCAACCAAAGCGCAGCTTTCATGTTACCTCAGCAGTATAGGAAATAGCAACCAATCACAGTGCAGCTTTTATTTTACCTCAGCAGTATAAGAAATAACAACCAATCACATCGCAGCTTTCATGTTACCTCAGCACTATGGGAAATAGCAAAGAATCACAGCAAAGGTTTCAGTACACCTCAGCAGTATAAGAATTAGCAACCAATTACATCGCAGCTTTCATGTTATCTCAGCAGTATAAGAAATCGCAACTAATCACAGCGCAGCTTTCATGTTACCTCAGCAGTATAAGAAATAGCAACCAATCACTGCACAGCTTTCAATTTATCTCAGCAGTACAAGAAATAGCAACCAATCGCAGTGCAGCTTTCATCTTACCTCAGCGGTTTAAAAAATAGCAACCAATCACAGTGCAGCTTTCATTTTACCTCAGCGGTACAAGAAATAGCAACCAATCACAGCGCAGCTTTCATGTAACCTGAGTAGTATAAGAAATAGCAACGAATCACAGCGCAGCTTTAATGTTACCTCAGCAGGATAATATAAAATAACCAATCACAGCACAGCTTTCTTGTTACCTCAGAGGTATAATATATAACAATCAATCACACAGCGCAGCTTTCATGTTACCTGAGCAGCATAAGAAATAGCAACCAATCACAGCGCAGCATTCATTTTACCTCAGCGGTATAATATATAGCAACCAATCACAGCGCAGCTTTCATGTAACCTGAGTAGTATAAGAAATAACAACGAATCACAGCGCAGCTTTAATGTTACCTCAGCAGTATAATATAAAATAACCAATCACAGCACAGCTTTCATGTTACCTCAGAGGTATAATATATAACAATCAATCACACAGCGCAGCTTTCATGTTACCTGAGCAGCATAAGAAATAGCAACCAATCACATCGCAACTTTCATGTTACCTCAGCGGTATCAGAAATAACAACCAATCACAGAGAAAGCTTTCATGTTACCTCAGCAGTATAAGAAATACCAACAAATCACAGTGCAGGTTTTATGTTACTTGAGCAGTATAAAAAAAACAACCAATCACAGTGCAGCTTTCATTTTACCTCAGCGGTATAATATATAGCAAACAATCACAGCACAGCTTTCATGTAACCTCAGTAGTATAAGAAGTAGCAACCAATCACAGTGCAGCATTTATTTTACCTCAGCATTATAAGAAATAACAACCAATCACAGCGCAGCTTTCATTTTACCTCAGCAGTATAAGAAATTAGCAACCAATCACAGCGCAGCTTTTATTCTGCTTCAGCAATATAAGAAATAGCAACCAATCACAGTGCAGCATTCATTTTACCTCAGCGGTATAATATATAGCAAAACAATCACAGCACAGCTTTCATTTTACCTCAGTATTATAAGAAGTAGCAACCGATCATAGTGCAGCTTTATTTTACCTCAGCAGTATAAGAAATAGCAACCAATCACAGCAAAGCTTTTATGTTACTTCAGCAGTATAAGGAAAAGCAACCAATCACAGCGAAGCTTTCATGCTACCTCAACACTATAGGAAATAGCAACGAATCACAGCACATGTTTTTTTTAATCTCATACTTTTTTTGTATAATGTATTATATTTCTAGGTATGTGTAGTCTACATGTGTTGAACTATTTGTATAGTATTATATATTTATGGGCAATATGTATTAACTGTGTATCTGATATGTTTATTTGTACCATGTGTTATATTTCTATGTATGTGCAGTCTATATGTGATATAGTATTGTATATTTATAGGCAATATGTATTATCTGATTATCTGATATGTTTAATCGTACTATTTATTATATTTCTAGGTATTTGTAGTCTACATGTGCTACACTATTTGTATAGTATTATAGATTTATGGGGAATATGTATTATTTTTATATCTCATATGTTTTTTTGTATAATGTACTAGCTTACATGCCGCGCATTGCTGCGAAGAAAGACAGACATTTATTCATTTTTATATATATAGATAACAACCAATCCCAGTGCAGCTTTCATATTGCCTCAGCAGTATAATATATAGCAACCAATCACAGCACAGCTTTCATGTAAATTCAGTAGTATAAGAAGTAGCAACCAATCATAGTGCAGCTTTTATTTTACCTCAGCAGTATACGAAATAACAACCAATCACAGCACAGCTTTCATGTTACCTCAGCGGTATAATATATAGCAAACAATCACAGCACAGCTTTCATGTAACCTCAGTAGTATAAGAACTAGCAACCAATCACAGTGCAGCTTTTATTTTACCTCAACGGTATAATATATAGCAAACAATCACAGCACAGCTTTCATGTAACCTCAGTAGTATAAGAAGTAGCAACCAATCACAGCTCAGCTTTCATTGTACCTCAGCCATATAAGAAATAACAACCAATCAAAGCTCAGCTTTCATTATACCTCAGCACTATAGGAAATAGCAACGAATCACAGAGCAGCTTTCATGTTACCTCAGCAGTATAAGAAATATCAACGAATCACAGCACAGCTTTCATTATACCTCAGCAGTATAAGAAATAGCAACCAATCACATTGCAGCTTTCATGTTACTTCAGCAGTATAATATATAACAACCAATCACAGTGAAGCTTTCATGTTACCTCGGCAGTATAATATATAACAATCAATCACAGCGCAGCTTTCATGTTACCTCAGCAGTATAAGAAATAGCAACCAATCACAGAACAGCTTTCATTTTACCTCAGCATTCCCAATATCCAGCAATTGCTTTGCGAAACGTTCGGCGGATGCATCATTTTGTAGTTGAACACGCATCCCGTTGCTCGTAATGCCTTTTTCTTTCGTGCTTGGGATGGAAATCGATCTACATCTGGCGGGCATAACTGTCGGCGATGCTCGCACGCGTGCCACCTATCGTAGGATAGATGTACTATGCCAGAAACCTTCGCAGGAGTGTACTAAACAAATTCCCAAGGTTTCATGGTGATCGGATGAATGGTGTTGTAATACCTAAAGGACAAACACACAGACAGACATACATTCATTTTTTATATATATAGATTATATTTCTAGGTATGTGTGGTCTATATGTGCTACACTTTTTGTATAGCATTATATATTTATGGGCAATATGTATTAATTGTTTATCTCATACGTTTTTATATAATGTATTATATTTCAAGGTAGGTGCAGTCTATATGTGATGTAGTATTGTATACTTAAAGGCAATATGGATTATCTCTTTATCTGAAATGTTTATTTGTACTATGTATTATATTTCTAGTTATATGTAGTCTATATGTAAAACAGTATTGTATATTTATGGGCAATATGTATTATCTGTTTATCGGATATGATTATTTCATTATAGTATTATATTTCTAGATATGTGTAGTCTATATTTTATACATTGTTTGCATAGTATTATATATTTATGGGAAATATGTGTTATCTGTTTATCTAACATGTTTATTTCAAAAATGTATTATATTTCTATGGATGTGTAGTTTATATGTGATACATTATTTGTACAGTATTATACACTTATGGGCAATATTTATTAACTGTGTATCTGATATGTTTATTTGTACCATGTGTTATATTTCTAGATTTGTGCAGTCTATATGTGATATAGTATTGTATATTTATGGGCAATATGTATTTTCTGTTTATCTAACATGTTTATTTCAATAATGTATTATATTTCTAGGTATGTGTAGTTTATATGTGATACATTATTTGTATAGTATTATATATTTATGGGCAATATTTATTAACTGTCTATCTGACATGTTTTTTGTACCATGTGTTATATTTCTAGGTATGTGCAGTCTATATTTGATATAGTATTGTATATTTATGGGCGATATGTATCTGATTATCTGAAATGCTTATTTGTACTATGTATTATATTTCTCGGGGTGTGTATTCGATATGTGACACATTGTTTGCATAGTATTATATATTAATGAAAAATATGTATTATCTGTTTATCGAATATGTTTATTTTTATCATGTTTTATATTTCTAGGTCTGTGTAGTCTATATGTGATATAGTATTGTATATTTATGGGCAATAGGTATTATCTGTTTATTTGATATGTTTTCTTGTATCATGTATTATATTTCCACATAGTTGTAGTCTATATGTAATATAGTATTGTGTATTTATGGGCAGTATGTAATATCTGCTTAACTGATAAGTTTGTTTACATAATGTAATATTTCTAGGTATGTGTTCTATATGTGATATATTATTGTATATTAGTGGGCAATATGTATTATCTGTTTATCTGATATGTTTATTTGTCTAATGTTATATGATGTAATATTTGCATAGTAACGGTATGTATTATCCTTATAGGTGGTATATTTATTTAAACACTGTAATATACTTTTAGATATTATGCATTGTTTGTATATATTTATATGTGTAATATTTTAAGGTATGGTTTTATATGCAATGTAATATGCTTATTAGAGATGAGCGAACGTACTCGTCCGAGCTTGATGCTCGGGCGAATATTAGGGTGTTCGGGATGTTCGTTATTCCTAACGAACACCACACGATGTTCGGATGTTCGTCTATATGCGCTCAATGGGGCCGGCGGCAGCAGCGCCAACCCCATTGAGAACATATAGAAGACAAATCCTTCTTCTCTGCCACAGCTGTAACAGCTGTGACAGAGAAGAACGATGTTTGCCCATTGAATTCAATGGAACCGGCAATACAGCCGACTCCACTGAATGCAATGGGCTGCCGGCGATTGCGGGATGAATTGTCGGAAAGGGGTTAAATATATAAGCCCTTTCCTGCAATTCATCCAGAAATGTGTAAAAATAAAAAATATATATATACTCACCTGGTGCCGACAGACGGAGTTCAGCGCGGCAGGCTGCAGTTCTCCTGAACTGCTCTGAACAGCTGTGAGTAGTATTCAGCAGCCGGGGATTTAAAATCCCCGCCTGCTGAATAAGATGCCTCTGAATGGTCACAGCCTGACCAATCAGAGGCCAGCCCTCACTCACACCCATTCATGAATTCATGAATGGGTGTGAGTGAGGGCTGGCCTCTGATTGGTCAGGCTGTGACCATTCAGAGGCATCTTATTCAGCAGGCGGGGATTTTAAATCCCCGGCTGCTGAATACTACTAACAGCTGTTCAGAGCAGTTCAGGAGAACTGCAGCCTGCCGCGCTGAACTCCGTCTGTCGGCACCAGGTGAGTATATATATATTTTTTATTTTTACACATTTCTGGATGAATTGCAGGAAAGGGCTTATATAGTTAACCCCTTTCCGACAATTCATCCCGCGATCGCCGGCAGCCCATTGCATTCAGTGGAGTCGGCTGTATTGACGGCTCCATTGAATTCAATGGGCTAACATCGTTCTTCTCTGCCACAGCTGTTACAGCTGTGGCAGAGGAGAACTTGCTGTGTCGTTCCCATCATTTTCTTGAATTGCCAAGATTTTCACACATGAAAACCTTAGCGAGCATCGGCGAAATACAAAAATGTTCCGGTCGCCCATTGACTTCAATGGGGTTCGTTATTCGAAACGAACACCCGAACATCGCGGGAAGTTCGTTTCGAATAACGCGAACCCGAACATTTTGGTGTTCGCTCATCTTTAATGCTTATAGATCATACGTATTCTCGGTATATTTAATGTAGTTATTTATATGATATAATATATTTATAGGCATATATTGTCAATTTTTGGGCATATGTCTATGATGTTACTTATACTTATTGTTATGCATAATCTATATTTCTGATATACTTATTTGTGTATTGTAATGTATTTATTGGTATGTACTGTCTGTATCCACATGAAATATTTTGTTCTATGATCTAGTATATTTTTATATATGTAGATGTGATATATTTATGTATACTGGTTAAAGTAAGTATAGGTAGCATGTACTGTCCATATATGTGATGTATTTATTTGTTTATATTTTCTCTTAATGTATATATTTTTCCTATATGTAATGTATGTCATAAATTTATCCCATTTATTGTCTAATTTGAAATGCTAATACCTTATTTTTTATTGATCCATTACATAATGAATAAGCAGGTCTCACACTGATGTGATTGACCATATAGAACAGAAGCAGAATACAGGACATTCTGCAATGGATAAAGCCCTCCAATTACACTCTATATCATCCCACAATAAAAGAAGGGTAGCTCACATTTTCTAGTATTTCTTCCCATCTGGCCTCCCATGGCCTCTTTATTCAGATGGGTCCCTACACTAACACTTAGAACAGGAGATCTCCAGTGTAATTGGTCGGCTTTACAGGGACTCTCTGGGAATAATGAAATAGCATTTTTATAATGGTTATAGAAGTGATTGCTAGATGAGTTCTAAGCTTCTGATATCCTCACTATTACGCCCGCAGTCCCTGAACTTCGGGTCTCTTGTGTAGTTGGAGGCCAGAAGTTACAATGCTTGGACATAGATGAGGATATCAGATGGTTAGAGGAAGTTTAGTGATTACTAATTTAGATGCTAGTTATTCCTGGAAAACCCCTTTATTACTTGCAGTACGGTTTTGTACTGTCTGTATGGTCACTCACAGCACCATTAACTATCTATCTTTCTATAAGGGTTTTATATAAAGTATAATATAGTAAGGTTAATACTGTAATGATATATACAATGTACAATTTAGCCACAGGGTATAATTATATAACCTGTAACATGTGATGATGTCACTTCCTCCATACGTTTGGTAAATCGGGTTTCCTTGCTGTGAAGTGGGACAATCAGATTCTCTTCTCTGATGGATGGTGACATGCATCACATGTAATGTAAAAGGGACACATAATACATCTAAATATCTCCTCTTATACAAATATAGTCTTAGTGTAGGGACCCATCTGAATGAGGTCGCCGTGACGGGGCAGATGGGCTCGCACATTTTATTCAAAATGTGTGCTAAGAACCTCATTTATAATTGTAGCCAGTGATATTTATCATGTGAGACAGGTTGCACCTTACAAATACAGGAAAGCATATATTTGGCAGGCGTCTTCCTAAAATTAAGAGAGCTTTAAACTAGAACATTATGGGAAGGAAAGTGAAATTCAAGATAAAAAAAATATACATCTAATGACTACAATTGAGAACCTTGTTATTAGAAGTGGAAGGTAAACACAAGGACCAAAAATTTAGAGGGAAAGTAGAGGAGCAAGAGACACCAATCACAAACTAAAATATTTCTACTCAAATGCACAGAGCATGGGAAACAAACAAGGAGAATTGAAGCTCCTAACACAGGAAAAGAAATATGATCATAGGTATCACGGAAGCTTGGTGGGATGATACACATGATTGGAATACAAGGCTTGGAGGATATAACGTTTTATTTAGAAACACACCTAATAAAAGATGAGGACTTGTTGCATTGTATGTTAGGAGAGCATGCAGCTCCACAGAGATTCAAGCTCCACAGAATGACAGCTCTTTAGAAACTGGTTTGTTAAGAATGCAAGGAAGGAACAACAGAAAGGACACCATTGTAGGCATTTACTATAGGCCGCCTGGACAAGCAGAAGATATGGACAAAGTCTTTCTACATCAGATGGCCAAGTTCTCAAAAAAGTATGACAATGTTATCATGGGAGATTGAATGGATTTTCTTAAAGAGAGAAATATCCAAGAAGGGTGGGAAATATTGCAAAATCAGATTCTCAAAGCACAATCGTTAAAGGGGTTGTCCCGCGGCAGCAAGTGGGTCTATACACTTCTGTATGGCCATAATAATGCACTTTGTAATATACATTGTGCATTAATTATGAGCCATACAGAAGTTATAAAAAGTTTTTTACTTACCTGCTCCGTTGCTGGCGTCCTCGTCTCCATGGTGCCGACTAATTTTCGCCCTCCGATGGCCAAATTAGCCGCGCTTGCGCAGTCCGGGTCTTCTGCAATCTTCTATGGAGCCGCTCGTGCAGAATGCAGGCTCCGTGTAGCTCCGCCCCGTCACGTGCCGATTCCAGCCAATCAGGAGGCTGGAATCGGCAATGGACCGCACAGAAGAGCTGCGGTCCACGAAGACAGAGGATCCCGGCGGCCATCTTCAGCGGTAAGTATTGAAGTCACCGGAGCGCGGGGATTAAGGTAAGCGCTCCGGTAAGCTTCCTTTACCTCCCTGCATCGGGGTTGTCTCGCGCCGACCGGGGGGGGGGTTGAAAAAAAAAAAAACCCGTTTCGGCGCGGGACAACCCCTTTAACAATCCCTAAAAGAGGAAGAATGGGAAGCATTTAAAGAGACCAAGATAGATGAACACAGAACTTACACACATGCTGAAAAGGAAGAAGAATATATTTATCAAATGGAAAGAGGGGGAAGGGGAGTATCCAAAGAAGAATATAATGCGGTCTGCAGAAACTGTAGGGCAAGTGCCTGTCCAAGCCAAAAACTAAGGGAGGGGTGGGCCTACCTGACTTTTACCTCTACCATAAAGCCACTATAGGAACCCTAATACTAGACCTACACCACCACGACTCAGATAAATTATGGGTACAAATCGAAAACGAGAATAACACCTTTTCACCAAAAGGAGCATTTTGGATCCTGAAAGGTGTCAATTTGGAGAAAGCGGAGGCTTTAAGTCTGATGACCACCCTCCTGGGGGCATGGAAAGGGGGCTGCCGGACAGCAGTCCCAGGTCCCCTCACCCCTTTAACCGGAAACCCTCAGATCCCTGCAACATTGGGCATTCGCAGCCTGGGATTCCTACCCCTCGGAACGGAAGCTAAAAAAGGGGAGGTGATAGACACTCAGGGCGTGCGTGACTTGGCGAACATGCAGGGAACAGGGGGAACTCCCCCGGGCTCATGGATGCAATACCTACAGATCCGTAGTTATCTGGGGAAGGTGAGACCTGAACAGGGGTGGAACCTAAACCTTACCCCGTTTGAGAAACTATGCAGCAGGGAAGAGGCGCCGTGTCAATACTGTATAGTCAGCTACTGGAGGAGAAACTTGATGGTCATACCCCCAGGTGGATCACTGCGTGGGAGGAGATCCTGGGCAGATCCTTCCCCGGAGAGCTCTGGAGCAAAGCATTCCAACACACCCATAAGATGTCGGTGGCCAGTAGGCTGCAGGAGCTGAACTTTAAAATACTATCAAGATGGTACATGACACCAGAGAGGCTTCGCTCCCTCTTCCCATCGGCCTCAAATACCTGTTGGCGATGCCTTGGGGAAGTGGGCTCAATGCTACACATATGGTGGGAGTGCCCCATGATCAGACCCATCTGGCGAGACATGGAAAAATTATACGGGAAGGTGTGCAGGAAATCATTGACCCTGACACCAGAGGTGGCACTTCTATCTATTCCTCCTTCAGGTACCCACTCGCTCAAAAAAGGCCTGCTGAAATTCTTTATCATGGCTACGAGGCAGGTAATACCCAGATTCTGGAAACAGGACATGGAAATCCCCAGAGGCACGTGGGTACGGGCACTGGATGAAATAGAAAGATTAGAGAGACTGAGATCGCTGGACAACACAACCGGACGAGAGAATTTCTACCGCACTTGGGCAGCCTGGATAGACGCACGTAATTCTCCCGTAATCACTAGGTGGCTACGGGACGGCAACTGTGAATAGCTAACTCGCACCTTAAGTAGTATGGATAACCAAAGTGTTTCAACCTGGATCCCCTCCCCCCCTGACCCTGCTCTCCCCCTAATATCGTACCCTCCCACCTTCCCTTGTCTGTCAAGTAACAGAAGACAATTTACACAAAATACCATTGTTTTTCATAATGTTTTCTTTAATAGTTGCAACAATCAGTTTGAGACGTGAATTTCATGCCACTAATGCTACATGTTAAGTAATGTTATACATGCAACACAAAATCAATAAAATATGTTGAAATAAAAAAACAAAGGAAAAGTTGCAGCAGCAAAAAACACAATTCTAGCGTGTATTAAGTGAAGCATACAGTCTAGAACACATGAGGTAATTATCCCCTCTCTATTCTTCATAGGTGAGACCTCATCTGGAAATTGTGTCCAGTTCTAGGCACCCCAATTAAAAAAAAATATTAACGAACTGGAGCAAGTTCAGAGAAGAGTTACCAGGATGGTGAGCAGTCTGCAAATCATGTCCTATGAGGAACAGTTAAAGGATCTGGGAATGTTTTGCTTGCAAAAAAAAAAGGCTAAGATGAGACTTAATAGCTGTCTACAAATATCTGAAGGGCCATCACAGTGGAGAGGGATCAGCCCTATTCTCATTTGTACAAGGAAAGACTAGAAGCAATGGGATGAAACTGAAAGGGTGGAGACTGTGTAATAAACTAGATGTATTACGCAGCTGTAGTGATTTAACTCTGTAGAGGCTAATGGCTGCATAATTTCATTATGGCAATAGCTGGACAATGGCATGGTGAAAGATGTATGTTTTATAACTTTAGCCTAATGTAAAGCTCTTCTCCAGCCTCTAAGAGTTAAAGTCACATTCCTATACTGTATTACTTGTATGCATTTTGGGCGTTTTTCCCCACCTTCATCTTCTGGAACAAAGGAACTACTTTTAACTCACCACATGTTGATAGAACAAAGACTGGCTTATACACTGGACTTGTGAGGTGTGGGGAGGGGGCGGGGAATTCCATATGGCCCAACGTATGGAAATCCTACATGTTACTGATGTAATCTGTTATACGCCCATAAAGGGCAGGTATTATGGGTTTCAATAAACCTGAGGCTCTGAGCATTGTATGCCAGACCCAGCTTAGACCTGAGATTCATCACTTGTGTCTGACCTGGCATGATGGTGTGTGCACACTACACAATTAGGAAGCTACAGAATACCCTGAAACCTGCTGGAGAAAAATATAATCCAGTTCAACACCACTCATTCTCATTGGGCTCACAGAGAAGCTAAAGTGAGCTGTGTTGACAGCACCCGACAAATTACAATAATGACCTTATTTGAATTATGCACCCTGCTAAATGACACCATTGTTGTTTTTGAGGCTGTCCACCGGATGCCACATATACTGCGCTAGGCAGACTTCAGTTATAGGGCAAACACCCAGGTATGGGCCACAACCAACTCAACCACCAGCGCCTCCAGGGCCATATTTCAGCAAGGCTCTGAGAGTACTAATTATAGACAAGACCCTTGTGCTCCTCTTGCTTATTCTCCACACATCTTATATGGCATCTCTGCAGGACATAGAATCTGGTCCTTTGAATGCAGATAATGACTTACCACCCTGGTACAGGAATATGTCAATTAGAAAAAACTTTTTAAATTACTTGTATTTTGTTTTTGCTGTTATTTTTTTATTTTAAAGGACTTACTGTTTATTAAAAAGCCTGCTCGAAACTTTTAATGCCAATTTTTCCTAATTACTTTTCCTTACCCTGGATCAACAAGGGGGTGGAACAAGATGGACATTGTCTCCCTTCAGCCTAACATATACTATGTTACTATCCTATCATCGCCATCCTGCAGTGTTTCCCAGCCTCCTAGCGGCAGCCTACAGAAAGATCCAAGCACTTTAGCCGAGCTCTGTTCATGTTGCTCTCATTGAAGTCAATGTGAGCTACAGCAAAAGCCTAACAACTCTGTGTCACGGAGTTTCGGAAACCACAAAGCATACAGTGCTTCACAGTTACCGTAGCACACATTCACCTTCATGAGAACTTTATAGATAGCGCTTGGCTGAAGCGCCTGTTTTTTTTTCTGAAAGTTGATCGGAAAAGAGTGCTGGGCTTTTCATCTTGGCCATGAAAAGCCGATATGGAAACACACCTGTAAACTGCTCACATCAATGTTCTTCCAGTCGGCACCATGAAAGCAGATGCCTAGCTGTCATTAGACAGCCAAGCCCCCACTCCCTCTGGCTTGGGAGAACCATTCCAGATTTTGGATGCATCTCCATAAAAAGGCAAATCCACTTAATGGCAGCAACGAAAAGGCATGTCGGCAATTGTGAAGGTGTGTAGCTATAAAACAAAATAAGATACTCACTTTTCCTCCTCACTGCTGAAGCTGCGGCTCTGAGAAGGTCTGAAGACTTCTAGACAACATCTGTCTGCTGCTGCAAACAAGAGGTGACAGCACTTAGAAAATACACACATTAGTATAAATGTTATTTAAAATGATAAAAGAAGTAGTGAAGCATTAATCATATTTTGGCTAAAATTAGCATTCAGTAAAATAGACTGAAAAAAAAATCTAAATTTCAAAATATAGAAAAAGAAAAATGGAATATTTTGGCCAAAATACGTAAACACGCAACTCGCAACGGATAATGGATTCCCATTGTCTGTGGATACCTAATTAACCAACAAAAAAAAAAACTGAAAAAAAATGGAACACAACCAGATGAGAGAATGATGTCTCCGTAGTGGCAGCAATAACTGCGAACCAGTACCGGCTACCAAGGATGCAGTCCAGCGGCCAAGGCACAGCTCCCTCCGGTGACAAAAAATAATTGAATGCTGCTGAAGATCCATGTAGAGACATTGGAAGTTTCCCTCCTATGAACATTGGGACACCAAACGGTGATCCTGCATCCTCCTCCTCTGTCCGGGTTCTTCCTCCAACATCCACTCTCCATAGCTCTGTGACACTAGCCAGGCTAGCAAACCAAATCTTATGATGAACTCATGAGCCCAAAACTGGTGACTCCAAAAATGTACCAGGAGCATCGAAAAACTCTCTATGCTCAGAGAAGCAGAAGAAAATAGCATTTCTCTGCTCATGTGACCTTTTCATGGGTGCATTGCATGGGTTGGGACTTTAATAACATCCCTTGGGCCACCTAGGAATTTTCATGTGTGGGAAATATTTAGATGAAAATCTCATGCAAATCTAATGCAAAATATGTCTTAAAGGGGTTGTCCCGCGCCAAAACGTTTTTTTTTTTTTTTTCAATAGCCCCCCCGTTCGGCGCGAGACAAACCCGATGCAGGGGTAAAAAAAAAAAAACGTCCAGTACTTACCCGAATCCCCGCGCTCCCGCGACTTCTTACTTACCTTAGTAAGATGGCCGCCGGGATCTTCACCCACGATGCACCGCGGGTCTTCTCCCATGGTGCACCGTGGACTCTGTGCGCTCCATTGCCGATTCCAGCCTCCTGATTGGCTGGAATCGTCACACGTGATGGGGCGGAGCTACAAGGAGCAGCTCTCCGGCACGAGCGGCCCCATTTGGAAGGGAGAAGACCGGACTGCGCAAGCGCGTCTAATCGGGCGATTAGATGCTGAAATTAGATGGCACCATGGAGACGGGGACGCTAGCAACGGAACAGGTAAGTGAATAACTTCTGTATGGCTCATAATTAATGCACGATGTACATTACAAAGTGCATTAATATGGCCATACAGAAGTGTATAACCCCACTTGCTTTTGCGGGACAACCCCTTTAATTACAAAACCCATCGCACATTTATGAAAATTGCACATAACTTTGAATGGAAAACGAGCAGATTTTCCCTGACTTACATCAGTGTTCCACACCTCCAGTCCTCAGGGACTGCCAACAGGTCATGTTTTCAGGATATCTAATAGTAAGAACACTTGTGGCAATGTCCTGAGGCACTGACAATAATTACATCACTTGTGCAAGATTGAGGAAGTCCTGAAAACATAAATTGAAAGTCCCATAGCAAGTGTATGGGCTGCCTCTATGGTAAGTGCATCAAATAATGACCAATCCCCCAAACATGAGAGTGATTCACTGCTTATGCAGGAAGAAGAGACTCTCAGAAGAACGAGGAACTCTCGACGTTTTACACAAAATGAAATATTCTGCAACAGTACTGTTGAATATTCCCTCCTGCGGAATATTAAGGCCCCAAATCCACACAGCTAATGTGGATTTTGGTGCAGATCTGAAAATAGCAGAAACCTGCCAGCAACTCCGCATCATAATCCGCAGTTAGCAGACTGGATTTTGGTGTGCAATTCAGAGACGGCAATATTGTGGAATATTCCATCTCATGTGAAAGGTCCCTTAAAAGCTCTACTTAAATGTACTGGTGTAGTGCTGGTATGTACTGTCTTGTCTAGAAAATGCATCGCTTTGTGAGTCATGTGACTATGTTTGATATATGTGTTTGCAAGGATGCAATTGAGAGGAGAGGTTGTGAGAGTCTGAGTGAGTCAGCCACACAGACACTACAGAGATCGGTCTGTGTGTGGAGAGGATGGAGGAAGCCAAGCGACTTCTTTATGTTCGGCCAGGGCCTATTCTACCCAAGAGATCTTGGTAGTGCTACTGAGCACTAGGAATGAAACAACCTGCTGCTTTGCGAGAAGAGGAGAGACAGCAGAGTGAGTGTTGACTAGTAGGGGCAGAGAGTTTGCCGGGAGAGGAACTTCACAGATAACTTGGACTGTGGAATATTCTGATGCCCCGAGAATCCTCCCTATTACACCACTTTGGATTGTTGTACCTGTACCAGAACTATTTGTTGGAATTTCATGTTCAAGAAGTCTGCAGTAAACGGACAGAACCGACTGTTCCTGATTCTAGTTCAGAAAGTTGCCATGTGTGTGGACTACTGTATTTCATCTGGTAGATCCACCGCAGAGAACGGAACAGTGGCAACACGAGTGACAATTGGACATAAAGTAACCCCCGGTTACAACCCCTGTAATCTCCCCAGCAGTAACTTGGTCGGGTCCCCAGCTACCCCCAGGGAAGGAGATGGTAGAGCCCCGTGACAAGGCCTTTCTCTATCCTGCTGTCTCCTCGGCTGTCGGCCTGGTCTTCGGACGCTGCACTAGTGAGATTCATAAGCTAGACTATGAGGTCCCACTAAGGCCCCACTAATTAACAGTGCACCAGCTGTGGCCTCATTAAGTAATGGTGATACCCCCATCTGTTGCCCCAATAAGTAATAGTGACCTCCCATCTGTGGCCTCACTAAGTACTTCTCACCCCTGATGCCCCACGAAGTAATGGTGACTCAGTAACCTCACTAAATAATGCTTACCTCCTTCTCTTGCCTGCTAAAACCACAGCAGATTAAATAATCTTTGCTAAGCAACTGGCCTTGGGGCACATGACAACCTAATTCTGGGCCCATTTCTGATGTCAGTTTCCTGCCATTTTTTTACCTTCTCCAGCTTGCAATGCTATGTTGATGTCAGGACTGGTGGCTCCCAGGGCCTCCATGCCCGCACCACCGGTCCTATCACCCTGGTGCCTGGGGTGCGGCGCAGGGGAGCCCCGGTGTTGGTGCCCTCCCCTGGCATACTGCCAAGACAGCTGAGGGCGCTCCCTCTGTCTCCACCCATGCAGCAAGTGCCAATCAGCTACAGGGGCAGGAGTTCTGACAGCATTTAAACCTCTCCCTTCCTGTCCGGCACTGCCAGTGTATGTTTGTCTCCAGGCTATGCCCGCATTATTCTGAATTGATTCCACGTTGTGACTCTCTGCTTTTGGACCTGACTTTGCCTGACCCCTTGTACTGCCTTTCCTCTCCTGTTGCCGACCTGGATTGCCTGACCCGCTTTTTGTTTGTTTGTTCCCCTGCTTGTCTGTTTGTCTGACTCCCTGTCCCACATCCCTAGCTAGTCTAGGGACTGACGCCCAGTTGTTGCCCTGGGGCCGTGATGGCGAACCTATGACACGCGTGTCAGCACTGACACACATGGCCATAGTCGTTGACACGCGGCCGCTGTCGGCCGTTCACCCCATTGGTGAATACCAGCAGGGGCCGCCGCGGCTCCCCTGCTGGTATTTACTAACCAGCGCTGATCCCGGCGCACACTGGGATGTCAGTGTGCAGCCAGGATCCTCCTCCCCCCGTCCCCCAACGTCTCCTACCTGTTGGTTCCACGGGAGCAACCGGGGGAGAAGGCGTCCTGCAACACACTGACGTCACAGTGTGTGCCGGAGATCCTCGCTGCTGGAGGGCGCGGAGGCCAGCGGAGGAGTAGAGCTTTCAGGATGTGGGTTTGGTGAGTAGGCAGGTCTCGGGGGCCACTGTCGCTAATGGGGAAGTCCGCTGTGGGGGGCCACTGTCGCTGCTGGGGGGGTCCGCTGTCGCTGCTGGGGGGGCCGCTGCTGGAGGGTCCACTGTCGCTGCTGGGGGGTCCACTGTCGCTGCTGGGGGGGTCCGCTGTCGCTGATGGGGGGTCCGCTGTTGCTGCTGGGGGGTCGACTGTTGCTGCTGGGGGGGTCTGCTGTCCGGGTCCACTGTGGGGGCCACTGTCGCTGCTGGGGGGTCCGCTGTCGGGGTCTGCTGTGGGGGCCACTGTCGCTGCTGGGGGGGTCCGCTGTCGCTGATGGGGGGTCCGCTGTTGCTTCTAGGGGGTCCACTGTCGCTGCTGGGGGGGTCTGCTGTCCGGGTCCACTGTGGGGGCCACTGTCGCTGCTGGGGGGTCCGCTGTCGGGGTCTGCTGTGTGGGCCACTGTCGCTGCTGGGGGGTCCGCTGTCACTGCTGGGGGGTCCGCTGTCGGGGTCCGCTGTGGGGGCCACTCTCGCTGCTGGGGGGTCCGCTGTCGCTGCTGGGGGGTCCACTGTCGCTGCTGGGGGGCACTGTCATCGCTGGGGGCTGCTGTGGGGGGGCGCTGTCACCGCTGGGGGCTGCTGTGGGGGGGCACTGTCACTGCTGGGGGTCATCATTACTAAGATGAATGAGGGGGAGGCTAGGAGAGGCGAGGGCCTGTGCTATGGGTGTTTTAGGTTTACTAAATACAGTTATATATTACAATTATCCTTTTTTTGTTATTTAAACTATAAATATCGCGAATTTATGGATTTTTTTCTCAAAGTGACACACCACCCGAGTTATGCTCGTTTTTTTTTTTTGGCGAATTTTGGCACACCGAGCTCAAAAGGTTGCCCATCACAGCCCTAGGGCTTAGCCTAGGGAGGCAAGTAGGTAGGGACAGGGGTTGCGGGTGTGTTTAGGGACTTCCAGTTACCTGGACCCCTGCTCCCTGACAGTTACACTGGCCACACAAAGGGTCAGACTATTTATCGGACTGGCTATGTTTGGTTAAGAGAGCACAATCCTGTAATTAACTGGGACACACTGGAACTGGTCAGGTGGGGTCCCTGATGCACCAATCACTTGGGTCCTGTGAACATGGATACCTCCGTTTGTGAGGGAGCTGAGATACCAGACTATATCTCCGAATTTTCTGATGTTTTCTCAAAGCAGTTATCTGAAGTATTGCCTCCCCATTGAGAGGCAATACCGGCTTGCTCCCCTCTGAGGTGAGCGATTGCAGCTCCTCCTGTATTTTGGATATAGATGACACTGTATCCGCAATCTCAACCTGTAAGTACTCCAAGTTCAATAGAATTAAATCGAAGGCGTAGACCCCTAGGTATCTGCTTAACTGTAAAATATTCCCTCAGAGTGACCGAATGTAGCTTCAATGACTCATATTTATGTACAAGTGAATTCATATCAAGGAATGCTCAAAAAGGAAACGTCCATTTCAGAACTTGCCAAAATACGTGTGGCGTTCTCTTCAGTGTATGCAAAACGTATGTTCTGACCTGGAATCCCCATATCAGGTCAAGTCAATATGTCTGTGCCTCTAGCTGGTGCCCGCTGTTGTGGATCCATATTTAACATTGGCTTTTGTTTTATTGGGTGTATATTTATACTGGTGTGGGTGTTGTTAGACATTAATGACTTGACAGGGACTGCACAAGACAGTCAAAACGTTGTCTCACCTATGTGCAACTAATAAAGATGAAGCACTTTTAATGAAGTTGTGAGTATCTCACCTTCTTGGTACCCCGGATGCGGCCTGAATTTTGAAGTAATATGTTTTTGACATCATAGACCCCAGACATGACATCACAATTAATATGGAATAGCCAAAGCGCTAAACCTGAGCCATCCTGGGTCCTTTGAGCAAGTCAAGTTCAGGTTTGCAGTTGTTCCCTCGTACAATTCAAAACTGCACCACTTACTCCCCAAAACTCTCCCCAGCCCCCCCTGTATGACGTGTTCCTTGCTGAGAATATCAAGACCATTCTTAAATAGAAATATTCCTCATCCTGATTCTATGGGAATTGTGTACATCTGGGCACTGGGGGGCAGATTTATGAACCGGTCTACAAGAAAAACTGCCTTAGTTGCCCCTAGCAACCAATCAGAGCTCAGCTTTCATTTTACCAGAGCAGAATCTATATATATAAAATTGAATGTATGCGTGTGTGTCTGTCTGTGTGTTTGTCTGTCTGTCTGTCTGTTTGTCCTTTATGCGCTACTACACCATTCATCCGATCGCCATAAAACTTTGGGAAGTTGTTGAGTACACTCCTGGGAAGATTATAGGCATAGTACATCTATCCTATGATAAATGGCGCGCATGCGAGCGTCGTCAACAGTAACGTCCCCCCCACGTAGATCGTTCGCTTTCCATCATTGCCACCAATTCTCTCACTTCCTGATGTCATAGAAACATGAAATTTGGCAGGAGCATTGATTATGTCATAAATAGGAAAAGTTAATAGGTCCCAACTCGATTATTCAATTCTAAGCGCAGAAGAATTAGCGTTCAAACTTTACGTACGGAATCTAATTCTCTCACTTCCCGATGTAATTTGGCACGAGCATTGATTATGTCATAAGTAGGAAAAGTTAATGAGTCCCAACCTGATTATTTAATTCTAAGTGCAAAAGAATTAGCGTCCAAATTTCACGTACAGAATCTAATTCTCTCACTTCCCGATGTCATAGAAACTTGAAATTTTGCACGAGCATTGATTATGTCAGAATTAGGAAAAGTTAATAGGTCCCAACTCGATTATTCAATTCTAAGTGCAAAAGAATTAGCGTTCAAATTTTACGTACGGAATCTAATTCCATCACTTCCCAATGTAATAGAAACTTGAAATTTGGTAGAGTATTGATTATGTCATAAATAGGAAAAGTTAATGGGTCCCAACTAGAGATGAGCGAACGTACTCGTCCGAGCTTGATACTCGTTCGAGTATTAGCATGTTCGAGATGCTCGTTACTCGAGGCGAGCACCACGCGAGGTTTGAGTTACTTTCACTTTCATCTCTGAGACGTTAGCGCGCTTTTCTGGCCAATAGAAAGACAGGGAAGGCATTAAAACTTCCCCCTGCGACGTTCAAGCCCTATACCACCCCCCTGCAGTGAGTGGCTGGGGAGATCAGGTGTCACCCGAGTATTTAAATCGGCCCCTCCCGCGGCTCGCCACAGATGCATTCTGACTTAGATCAGGGAAAGTGCTGCTGATGCTGGAGCTGCTATAGGGAGAGTGTTAGGAGTTATTTTAGGCTTCAAGAACCCCAACGGTCCTTCTTAGGGCCACATCTGACCGTGCGCAGTACTGTTGAGGCTGCTTTTAGCAGTGTTGCACAATTATTTTTTTTTGTATATCGGCCGTGCAGAGCATTGCATCCTCAGTCTGCAGTCATTGTACATAGTATAGGGCCAGTACTGGTGAGGCAGGGACAGTGGGAAAGGTGAAAGAGATATACTGTCTATATAGGCAGTGGGATTTTCCCAAAAAATTTGGGAAAAAAAATATATTTGGGCTGCCTGTGACCGTCCTCAGTGTACTGCGTCTCTGCTGGAGGTAGTAGTCCTAATTAATACGCAGCTAAGTGTTACAGCAGGTTTGCGCAAAAGTGTTTCCTGGCTCTGCGTTGCCCGTTACATCACCGCCGTCATCCCGTCCAGAGGGAAACAGTCTGCAGTAATTTTACATAGTATAGGGCCAGTAGTGGTGAGGCAGGGACAGTGAGAAAGGTGAAAGAGATATACTGTCTATATAGGCAGTGGGCTTTTTCAAACAAATTTGGGAAAAATACTATCTTTGGGCTGCCTGTGACTGTCTTCAGTATACTGCGTCTCTGCTGGGGTTAGTAGTCCTAATTAATACGCAGCTAAGTGTTACAGCAGGCTTGTGCAAAATTCTTTCCTGGCTCTGCGTTGCCCGTTACATCACCGCCGTCATCCCGTCCAGAGGGAAACAGTATACATATATACGCTGCCTACAGTATCTGTCTGCTGTCTCAGCTTAGCCTTTAAAAAAATAAAAGCAAAACACTTAAGGCCTACTAGTGGCCTTTGGACACTTGACTGCTTCTGTGCTGTGAATTCCACTAGCTCAGTCATACACACCTACGTCTCACTACAGGCTTGCGCAAATTTCTTTCCTGGCTCTGCTGTGCGTTCTGTAAGCGAAGTCAGCCTCCAACCACAGGCCAATAAGCGGCACATTTAATTACAGCGTTCTGTTTCTGCACTACTGGTAATCCACCATGCTGAGGGGTAGGGGTAGACCTAGAGGACGTGGACGCGGGCAAGGACGCGGAGGCCCAAGTCAGGGTGTGGGCACAGGCCGAGCTCCTGATCCAGGTGTATCGCAGCCGACTGCTGCGGGATTAGGAGAGAGGCACGTTTCTGGCGTCCCAAGATTAATCTCACAATTAATGGGTCCATGCGGTAGACCTTTATTAGAAAATGAGCAGTATGAGCAGGTCCTGTTGTGGATGGCAGAAAGTGCATCCAGCAATCTATCGACCACCCAGAGTTCTGCGCCGTCCACTGCAGCAACTCTGAATCCTCTGGCTGCTGCTCCTCCTTCCTCCCAGCCTCCTCACTCCATTACAATGACACATTCTGAGGAGCAGGCCGACTCCCAAAAACTGTTCTCGGGCCCCTGCCCAGAATGGGCAGCAATGGTTCCTATCCCACCGGAGGTGTTTGTCGTGACCGATGCCCAACCTTTGGAAAGTTCCCGGGGTCCGGGGGATGAGACTGGGGACTTCCGGCAACTGTCTCAAGAGCTTTCAGTGGGTAAGGCGGACGACGACGATGAGACACAGTTGTCTATCACTCAGGTAGTAGTAATTGCAGTAAGTCCGAGGGAGGAGCGCACAGAGGATTCGGAGGAAGAGCAGCAGGACGAAGCGGTGACTGACCCCACCTGGTTTGCTAAGCCTACTGAGGACAGGTCTTCAGAGGGAGAGGCAAGTGCAGCAGCAGGGCAGGTTGGGAAAGGCAGTGCCAGACCGAATAATCCACCAACTGTTTCCCAAAGCGCCCCCTTGCGCCATGCCACCCTGCAGAGGCCGAGGTGCTCAAAGGTCTGGCAGTTTTTCACTGAGAGTGCAGACGACCGATGAACAGTGGTGTGCAACCTTTGTCGCGCCAAGATCAGCCGGGGAACCACCACCACCAGCCTCACCACCACCAGCATGCGCAGGCATATGATGGCCAAGCACCCCACAAGGTGGGACGAAGGCCATTCACCGCCTCCGGTTTGCACCACTGCCTCTCCCCCTGTGCCCCAACCTGCCACTGAGATCCAACCCCCCTCTCAAGACACAGACACGACCGTCTCCTGGCCTCACCCACACCCTCACCTCCATTGTCCTCGGCCCCATCCACCAATGTCTCTCAGCGCAGCGTCCAGCCGTCGCTAGCGCAACTGTTTGAGCGCAAGCGCAGGTACACTGCCACGCACCCGCACGCTCAAGCGTTAAACGTGCACATAGCCAAATTGATCACCCTGGAGATGCTGTCGTATAGGCTTGTGGAAATGGAGGCTTTCAAAAACATGATGGCGGCGGCGGCCCCGCGCTATTCGGTTCCCAGTCGCTACTACTTTTCCCGATGTGCCGTCCCAGCCCTGCACGACCACGTCTCCCGCAACATTGTACGCGCCCTCACCAACGCGGTTACTGCCAAGGTCCACTTAACAACGGACACGTGGACAAGCACAGGCGGGCAGGGCCACTATATCTCCCTGACGGCACATTGGGTGAATTTAGTGGAGGCTGGGACCGAGTCAGAGCCTGGGACCGCTCACGTCCTACCCACCCCCAGAATTGCGGGCCACAGCTCGGTGGTGGTATCTGCGGAGGTGTATGCTTCCTCCACTAAACCACCCTCCTACGCAACCTCTGTCTCGCAATCAAGATGTGTCAGCAGCAGCAGGTCGCCAGCAGTCGGTGTCGCGTGGCGTGGCAGCACAGCGGTGGCCAAGCGTCAGCAGGCCGTGCTGAAACTACTCAGCTTAGTAGAGAAGAGGCACACGGCCCACGAACTGCTGCAGGGTCTGACAGAGCAGACCGACCGCTGGCTTTCGCCGCTGAGCCTCCAACCGGGCATAGTCGTGTGTGACAACGGCCGTAACCTGGTGGCGGCTCTGCGGATCGGCAGCCTCACGCACGTGCCATGCCTGGCCCACGTCTTTAATTTGGTGGTTCAGCGCTTTCTGAAAAGCTACCCACGCTTGTCAGACCTGCTCGGAAAGGTGCGCTGGCTCGGAGCACATTTCCACAAGTCCAACACGGACCCTGCCACCCTGCGCACCCTGCAACATCGGTTTAATGTGGCAGTGCACCGACTGCTGTGCGACGTGCCCACATGGTGGAACTCTACGCTCCACATGTTGGCCAGGCTCTATGAGCAGCGTAGGGCTATAGTGGAATACCAACTCCAACATGGGCGGTGTAGTGGGAGTCAGCCTCCTCAATTCTTTACAGAAGAGTGGGCCTGGTTGGCAGACATCTGCCAGGTCCTTGGAAACTTTGAGGAGTCTACCCAGATGGTGAGCGGCGATGCTGCAATCATTAGCGTCAACATTCCTCTGCTATGCCTCTTGAGAAGTTCCCTGCAAAGCATAAAGGCAGACGCTTTGCGCTCGGAAACGGAGGCGGGGGAAGACAGTATGTCGCTGGATAGTCAGAGCACCCTCCTGTCTATATTTTAGCGCATTGAGGAGGAGGAGGAGGAGGAGGTGGAGGAGCATGAGGAGGAGGGGGAAGAGACAGCTTGGCCCACTGCTGAGGGTACCCATGCTGCTTGCCTGTTATCCTTTCAGCGTGTATGGCCTGAGGAGGAGGAGGATCCTGAAAGTGATCTTCCTAGTGAGGACAGCCATGTGTTGCGTACAGGTACCCTGGCACACATGGCTGACTTCATGTTAGGATGCCTTTCTCGTGACCCTCGCGTTACACGCATTCTGGCCACTACGGATTACTGGGTGTACACACTGCTCGACCCACGGTATAAGGAGAACCTTTCCACTCTCATACCCGAAGAGGAAAGGGGTTCGAGAGTGATGCTATACCACAGGACCCTGGCTGACAAACTGATGGTAAAATTCCCATCCGACAGCGCTAATGGCAGAAGACGCAGTTCCGAGGGCCAGGTAGCAGGGGAGGCGCGGAGATCAGGCAGCATGTACAGCACGGGCAGGGGAACACTGTCCAAGGCCTTTGACAGCTTTCTGGCTCCCCAGCAAGACTGTGTCACCGCTCCCCAGTCAAGGCTGAGTCGGCGGGAGCACTGTAAAAGGATGGTGAGGGAGTACATAGCCGATCGCACGACCGTCCTCCGTGACGCCTCTGCCCCCTACAACTACTGGGTGTCGAAGCTGGACACGTGGCCTGAACTCGCGCTGTATGCCCTGGAGGTGCTTGCTTGTCCTGCGGCTAGCGTCTTGTCAGAGAGTGTGTTTAGTGTGGCTGGGGGAATCATCACGGATAAGCGTACCCGCCTGTCAACCAACAGTGCCGACAGGCTTACAATCATGAAGATGAACAAAGCCTGGATTTCCCCAGACTTCTCTTCTCCACCAGCAGACAGCAGCGGTACCTAAACAATACATAGGCTGCACCCGCAGATGGAAGCATCATTCTCTATCACCATAAAAAACAGGGACCTTTTAGCTTCATCCATCTGTGTATTATATTCATCCTCCTCCTCCTGAAACCTCACGTAATCACGCCGAACGGGCAATTTTTCTGAGGCCCACAAGGCTCAGTCATATAACTTTTGTAAACAATGTTTATACGTTTCAATTCTCAATTCAATAAAGCGTTGAAACTTGCACCTGAACCAATTTTTATTTTAACTGGGCCGCCTACAGGCCTAGTTACAAATTAAGCCACATTAACCAAAGCGATTAATAGGTTTCACCTGCCCTCTTTGTTGGGCATGGGCAATTTTTCTGAAGTACATTTGTACAGTTGGTACACCAATTTTTTGGGGCCCTCGCCTACATTGTAATCCTAGTAATTTTTAGCCCACCTGCATTAAAGCTGACGTTACCTCAGCTGTGCTGGGCACTGCAATGGGATATATTTATGTACCGCCGGTGGGTTCCAGGGAGCCACCCATGCTGTCGGTCCACACGGAGTTGTAACTGCATGTGTCCACTTCTAAAGAACCCCAGTCTACACTGGGGAATGCAGTGTGGGCCGAAGACCACCTGCATTAAACCTGACGTTACCTCAGCTGTGATGGGCAATGCAATGGGATATATTTATGTACCGCCGGTGGCTTCCCGGGACCCACCCATGCTGTCGGTCCACACGGAGTTGTAACTGCATGTGTCCACTTCTAAAGAACCCCAGTCTGACTGGGGCATGCAGTGTGGGCCGAAGACCACCTGCATTAAACCTGACGTTACCTCAGCTGTGATGGGCACTGCAATGGGATTTATTTATGTACCGCCGGTGGGTTCCAGGGAGCCACCCATGCTGTGGGTCCACAGGGACTTCACATTAGGGATTTGTACCTGCCAGTGTCTATGTATTAAAAACCCCGGTCAGACTGGGGCATGCACTGTGGGCCGAAGACCACCTGCATTAAACCTGACGTTACCTCAGCTGTGATGGGCACTGCAATGGGATATATTTATGTACCGCCGGTGGCTTCCTGGGACCCACCCATGCTGTCGGTCCACACGGAGTTGTAACTGCATGTGTCCACTTCTAAAGAACCCCAGTCTGACTGGGGCATGCAGTGTGGGCCGAAGCCCACCTGCATTAAACCTGACGTTACCTCAGCTGTGATGGGCAATGCAATGGGATTTATTTATGTACAGCCGGTGGGTTCCAGGGAGCCACCCATGCTTTGGGTGCACACGGAATTCCCATTGCGGAGTTGTACCTGCCTGTGACTATTTATAAAAAACCCCGGTCTGACTGGGGCATGCAGACACCTTGACAGAATGAATAGTGTGTGGCACATGGGTTCCCCATTGCTATGCCCACGTGTGCAGCTCCTGATGGAGGTGGAACAGGATTGGATTTCTCATTGCTTCTGTACAGCATTATGGGCTATCGCCCCGCCCCTTTTAAAGAGGGTCGCTGCCTGGCCATGCCAACCCTCTGCAGTGTGTGCCTGCGGTTCCTCCTCATGGCAGACGCGCTTATAAATAGACATGAGGGTGGTGTGGCATGAGGGCAGCTGAAGGCTGCGCAGGGACACTTTGGTGTGCGCTGTGGACACTGGGTCGTGCGGGGGGGGGGGGTTGGGCAGCATGTAACCCAGGAGAAGTGGCAGCGGAGTGTCATGCAGGCAGTGATTGTGCTTTGTTGGAGGTAGTGTGGTGCTTAGTTAAGGTATGCATTGCTAATGAGGGTTTTTCAGAAGTAAAAATTGTTGGGAGGGGGGGGCCCACTCTTGCCGCTATTGTTGCTTGCCCTATCTGTTACTGTGTCGTTCCCATCACTTTCTTGAATTGCCCAGATTTTCACAAATGGAAACCTTAGCGAGCATCGGCGATATACAAAAATGCTCGAGTCGCCCATTGACTTCAATGGGGTTCGTTACTCGAAACGAACCCTCGAGCATCGCGAAAATTTCGTCTCGAGTAACGATCACCCGAGTATTTTGTTGCTCACTCATCTCTAGTCCCAACTCGATTATTCAATTCCAAGCGCAAAAAAATTAGCATCCAAATTTTACGTACGGAATCTAATTCTCTCACTTCCCAATGTAATAGAAACTTGAAATTTGGCACGAGCAATGATTATGTCATAAATTGGAAAAGTTAATGGGTCCCAACTTGATCATTTATTTCTAAGCGCAAAAGAATTGGTGTCCAATTTTTACGTATAAAGTGGGACGTCAGAAAAAAATCCGCGTTCAATTTGGAGTGAACTGAGGATAGCTTCACATATAAGAAATTGTTTGGTATAACACTTACTTGGAAGGAGGGGGGTATGATGCACAAATGCCCCCTCCTCAGAGTGTGTATGATGCACAAATGCCCCCTCCTCAGAGTGTTCCAGGGTACATAGTACTGCACAAGATGCCTAAATCAGGCAATACTTTAATCAGGCAACGCGTTTCGGTGCAAAGCAAAGCACCTTTCTCAAGCCATACAAATAAAACAGGTATACAGTGCATAGTTTTATCTATATATATAAAATTGAATGTATGTCTGTCTGTGTGTGTGCGTGCGTGTCTGCGTGTGTGTTTGTCCTTTATGCGCTACTACACCATTCATCCGATCGCCATGAAACTTTGGGAAGTTGTTAAGTACACTCCTGGGAAGATTATAGGCATAGTACAAATATCCTACGATAAATGGCGCGCGAGCGTCGTCGAAAGTTACGCCCCCCCCCCACGTAGATCGAATAAGTAAGCCACCTGCTATTGTGATGTCATCACTGATGTCATCAACATCGGACGCCCTTGAACATGCCCCAACATGTTCTATAAAGCTGCATTGTGATGTCATTAAGGCTCTATTATGACACGTCCAGCTTGGAACCACTAGAGCACGCCAGCCAATTACCATTGGAGTTGGAAGCGGGTAAACAAGTACTAGGATATCTTCCTAAGAAGCCACAGCAGCCGGATAAATTGTATGTTCCACCCAACGGCCATTTTATTCAGCCCGCAAGGGGGAAGCAGCGGCCTACAAAATCTAATTCTCTCATTTCCTGATGTCATAGATAGATAGATAGATAGATAGATAGATAGATAGATAGATAGATAGATAGATAGATAGATAGACAGACTGTATGCAATGACACGTACAGCTTGAAACCATAAATACTAGAGCACGCCAGACATTTACAGTCAGTCTCCATTGGAGTTGGAAGTGGGCAAACATGTACTAGGCCAGTGATGGCGAACCTTTTAGGGACCGAGTGCCCAAACTACAAATGTATCGCAAAGTGCCAACACGTCAGGGGGCGGGGCTTATCACAACGTATGATTTTACCCCCGTCGTTCTAAAAAGGACAAGGCTGTTTCAGAATAGACCGGGTGCAGATTCTGACTGCTTTTTGGATGCGGAAATACTGCAGAATGTCCTCAGCGGAGATTTCTGTGGAAAATTCTGCAGCATTTCCGCATCTAAAAAGCAGTCAAAATCTGCACCCGGTCTATTCTGAAAGAGCCCTGCCCATTTCTGCCACATGTACACATACCCCAGCGGTAATAGTGACACCTTCACCCCAGCGATAATAGTGACATCCCACAGCAGTAATAATAGTGACACTCCCCCCATTAGTAATAAGAGTGACATACCCCAGCGGTCCCCCAGCAGTAATAATGCCCGCTCCCCCCCCCCCAGCGGTTCCCCCAGCAGTCATAATACCCCCCCCCCCCCAGTGGTCCACCAGCAGTCACAATGCCACCCCCAGCTGTCCGCCAGCAATAATAATGCCCCCCTCCCCCCAAGCGGTTCCCCCAGCAGTCATAATGGCTCCCCCCCAGCGGTTCTCTTGGCAGTCATCATGCCCCCCTTCCCCCACAGAGATTTTCTTGGCAGTCACCATGCCCCCCCTCCCCCCAACGATTCTCCCAGCAGTCATGCCTCCGCTCCCCCGCCAGCGATTCTCCCAGCAGTCAGAATGTCTCCCATCCCCCCCCCCCCAGCGATTCTCCCAGCAGTCAGAATGTCTCCGATCCCCCCCCCCAGCGATTCTCCCAGCAGTCAGAATGTCTCCCATCCCCCCCCCAGCGATTCTCCCAGCAGTCAGAATGTCTCCCATCCCCCCCAGCGATTATCCCAGCAGTCAGAATGTCTCCCATCCCCCCCCCAGCAATTCTCCCAGCAGTAAGAATGTCTCCCCCCCCCAGCAATTCTCCCAGCAGTAAGAATGTCTCCCCCCCCAGCGATTCTCACACAACGGCTATTTTATTCAGCCTGCAAGGGGGAAGCAGCGGCCTCCAAAAAAAACTCAGTGGTCGCTGCTGCCGTCATCTAGATATATAAAAACGAAGTATGTATGTATGTCTGTCTTCGCAGCAACGCGCGACGGGTACGCTAGTACATAATAAAAAATATAAAGACATACCCTTCACATGCTTGTCAGTGCCGTGTTCCCGGCGTCTCGAAGGGTGGGCGTATACTGATGACGTCAAAGGCGTCATGCAGTATGGGGGAGGTGCTCGGTGACGTGTCCAGCGTCTCCGTGTGATATAATCCCATATTGGGGCTTCCTTGGAGCAAGGTTGGATCATCCTGGTAAGTATAAGATGAAGTAGCTGGTTTGATGTATTTTACGTATGGAATCTAATTCTCTCACTTCCCGATGTCATAGAAACTTGAAATTTTGCACGAGCATTGATTATGTCAGAAATAGGAAAAGTTAATAGGTCCCAACTCAATTATTCAATTCTAAGCGCAAAAAAATTAGCGTCCAAATTTTACGTACGGAATCTAATTCCATCACTTCCCAATGTAATAGAAACTTGAAATTTGGCAGGAGCATTGATTATGTCATAAATAGGAAAAGTTAATGGGTCTCAACTCGATCATTTAATTCTAAGCGCATAAGAATTAGCGTCCAAATTGTACGTACGGAATCTAATTCTCTCACTTCCTGATGTAATTTGGCAAGAGCATTGATTATGTCATAAATAGGAAAAGTTAATGGGTCCCAACTCGATTATTCAATTCTAAGCACCAAAAAATTAGCGTCCCAATTTTATGTACCGAATCTAATTCTCTCACTTCCCGATGTCATAAAAACTTGAAATTTGGCACAAACATTGATTATGTCATAAATAGGAAAAGTCAATGGGTCCCAACTCGATTATTTAATTCTAAGTGCAAAAAAATTAGCGACCAAATTTTACGTACGGAATCTAATTCTTTCACTTTCCAATGTCATAGAAGCGTGAAATTTGGCACGAGCATTGATTATGTCATAAATAGGAAAAGCTAATGGGTCCCAACTCGATTGTTCAATTCTAAGTGCCAAACAATTAGCATCCAAATTTTACGTACGGAATCTAATTTTCTCACTTCCCGATGTCATAGAAACATGAAATTTGACATGAGCATTGATTATGTCATTAATAGGAAAAGTTAATGAGTCCCAACTCGATTATTCAATTGCAACCTGCACACGGTCGCAGGTTGCCCTAAGAAGAACCGTTGGGGTTCTTGTAGACAGGATTCTACACTACCACTGTCCCTGCCTGACCAATACTGCCCCTATACTCAAGTACAGACTGCAGCCTGAGAACGCTACAGCCTGCATGCCCGATATACATAAAAAAAATTTGTGCAAAAGTGCTCACAGCAGCCACTACAGGTACTACAACTCCCAGCAACCACGGAGTTAAATGCACACGGTCGCAGGTTGCCCTAAGAAGAACCGTTGGGGTACTTTTAGACAGGATTCTACATTACCACTGTCCCTGCCTGACCAATACTGCCCCTATACTCAAGTACAGACTGCAGCCTGAGAACGCTACAGCCTGCACGCCCGATATGCATTAAAAAGAAAATTTGTGCAAAACTGCTCACAGCAGCCACAACAGTAGTGCACTAGGTGAGCTGTGGCCCTAAGAAGGGCCGTTTTGGTTCTTGAAGACGCTAACACTGTCCCTATAGCAGCAGAAGCATCAGCAGCACTTTCCCTGATCTCTCTTAGCGTGTGTCTGTGGCGAGCCGCGGGCGGGGCAGATTTAAATACTCGGGGGTCACTTGATCTCGCCAGCCACTCACTGCAGGGGGGAGGGATAGGGCTGGAACGTCACAGGAGGAAGTTGTAATGCCTTCCCTGTGTTTCTATTGGCCAGAAAAGGGCGCAAATTTCTCAGGGAAGGAAATGTAAGGGAGTCGAGTGCCGCGTGGTGCTCGCCTCAAGTTACGAGCATCTCGAACACCCTAATGCTCAAATCAGCATCAAGCTCGGACGAGTGCGCTCGCTCATCTCTACTCTTCTCCACACTACTAATAATACCCCACTTTGGCTGTCCTTAGAGGGAACCGAAGTCTACCTACTTACTATAGATTCAATTCTACAGACCCCACCAATACACAGACCCACTAGAACCAACGCTATTAAAAAAAAAACTCCCTTAAGGTCTGGGACTCCATTAAATACTCTGGAAACCTAATCTTTCCCAATTTACCCCTCCTGCCGTTTCTACTAAACTTGTTATTCTCTCCAGGCAACGATTCGCCTCAGTTCTTTAACCCTTTGCAATCCAATTTTGGATTCAGGGTTTCCTAGGGGGCTTTCTCTTTCTGCCATTATACAATGGCGCCATCTGCTGGCTAGAGCCAGTACTGTGATATGGACATGCTGGAGAGGCCCCCGACAACTGAGCAGCCAATAATACACAGTAAGAATACCCTGCCAGACGTCTTCAGACATCGGAGCTGTACAGCCTTCAATCAGAATGTCTTTAGACGTCAGACAGTGGATTGGAAAGGGTTTAAGCGTGGACTGACAATGGTGTCACTAAAAAATATATCACTTGCTTTCCCTGGAGGGCGTTACCTCGTTTCCTATTCTTCAGAGAAAGTATAATCTGCCAGCCTCTGAAATATTCCAATACCTACAATTAAAGCACTTTGTATCCTCTTACCTTAAAAATACAAAGTCCCCTTTGACTTTAACCCCTTTTGAATCCTATTGCCTCAGGTACCCACAGGTCAAGGGACTTATATGTGATAAATAGCCATTAGCCTTTATGAGATTAATAAGGCCCTAACAAGAGATCCACAGGACTACTTGCCTTGTGGATAATTTCTCAAGGAAGATGAAAAATGAAAGATGGGGATACAGTTTCATATGTCATATGCCAAGATGGGTCAAATCTGAGTGCCAACCAGAGAGCATATGCTCCCAAACAGCTGCAACAACATTTCCATTGACACACAATACTAACTGTCACAACAGGTTCCCCTAGTAGTGTCTCAAATTTGTGAGCCTATAGACGGGATTGATTCTGCACTTATTGTTGCGTGGTTAGGATTTGATCACTCTCATTTTCGGGTTCACCAGCATTATCAGAAAGATGAAGAGAACAAAGCTTTACTTAGTGGCTCAGCCAAACTGACTGATGAAGAGAAGTACAGAGATTGTGAGCTGTTTAAGGTCTGCTGCCCAAAGTGTGAAACGGAGAACATATTTGACAACGTCTTTGATGGATCAGGACTACAGATGGAGCCCAGTTTATTATTATTATTTAGTAAACCTGAATGTGATGCTTCACCACTCAATCATGTTGCTCAGGTGCAAAATAAGTTACTTTTAGATATAAGAAGACACATAAAGTGGTTGGCTTTTGTGTGAAGAATAGAGATGAGCGAGCACCAAAATACTCGGGTGCTCGTTACTCGAGTCGAACTTCCCGCGATGCTCGAGGGTTTGTTTCGAGTAACGAACCCCATTAAAAGTCAATGGGCGATCCGAGCATTTTTGTATGGGACCTATGCTCCGCTAAGGTTTTCATTTGTGAAAATCTGGGAAATTCAAGAAAGTGATGGGAACGACACAGAAACGGATAGGGCAGGCGAGGGGTTACATGTTGGGCTGCATCTCAAGTTCCCAGGTCCCACTATTAAGCCACAATAGCGGCAAGAGTGCCCCCCCCCCCAACAATTTTTACTTCTGAAAAACCCTCATTAGCAAAGCATACCTTAGCTAAGCACCACACTACCTCCAACAAAGCACAATCACTGCCTGCATGACACTCCGCTGCCACTTCTCCTGGGTAACATGCTGCCCAACCGCCCATTTCAGTAATAGTAGTAGTCAAGACAGGCCCCAGTAACAATTCCAAAGCAGCAGTATAGGGGGAGCACAGTATTAGTTCCATTTCAGTAGTAGTAGCAGTCTAGACAGGCCCCAGTAACATATCACTAGCAGCAGTAGAGGGGGAGCACAGTATTAGTTCCATTTCAGTAGTAGTAGCAGTCTAGACAGGCCCCAGTAACATATCACTAGCAGCAGTATAGGGGGAGCACAGTATTAGTTCCATTTCAGTAGTAGTAGTAGTCTAGACAGGCCCCAGTAACATATCACTAGCAGCAGTATAGGGGGAGCACAGTATTAGTTCCATTTCAGTAGTAGTAGCAGTCTAGACAGGCCCCAGTAACATATCACTAGCAGCAGTATAGGGGGAGCACAGTATTAGTTCCATTTCAGTAGTAGTAGCAGTCTAGACAGGCCCCAGTAACATATCACTAGCAGCAGTATAGGGGGAGCACAGTATTAGTTCCATTTCAGTAGTAGTAGCAGTCTAGACAGGCCCCAGTAACATATCAGTAGCAGCAGTATAGGGGGAGCACAGTATTAGTTCCATTTCAGTAGTAGTAGCAGTCAAGACAGGCCACAGTAACATTCCCGTTGCAGCAGTTTAGGGAGATAACAGTCTCTTTCACATTTCAGTAGTTGCAGTGTAGACAAGGCCCCAGTTACATTTATGTTGCAAAAGTGTAGGCCAACCCCACACACCTTGCTGTACCATGAGTGCAGGCAAAGCCCATAAAAATTACTGGGATTACACTGTAGGCGAGGGCCCAAAAAAATTGGTGTACCAACAGTACTAATGTACCTCAGAAAAATTGCCCATGCCCAACCAACAGGGCAGGTGAAACCTATTAATCGCTTTGGTTACTGTGGCTTAATTTGTAACTAGGCCTGGAGGCAGCCCAGTTAAAATAAAAATTGGTTCAGGTGCAAGTTTCAACGTATAAACATTGTTTACAAAAGTAATATGACTAGAGATGAGCGAACGTACTCGTCCGAGCTTGATATTCATGCGAATATTAGGGTGTTCGGGATGCTCATTACTCGTAACGAGTACCACGCGGTGTTCCGGTTACTTTCAGTTTCCTCTCTGAGACGTTAGCGCGCTTTTCTGGCCAATTGAAAGACAGGGAAGGCATTACAACTTCCCCCTGTGACGTTCAAGCCCTATACCACCCCCCTGCTGTGAGTGGCTGGGGCGATCAGATGCCACCCGAGTATAAAAATCGGCCCCTCCCGCGGCTCGCCACACATGCCTTGTGACTTAGCTGAGGGAAAGTGCTGCTGCTGGTGCTGCTGTAGGGAGAGCGTTAGGAGTCAGTGTAGGCTTCAAGAACCCCAACGGCCCTTCTCAGGGCCACATCTACTAGTGTGCAGTACTGTGTTAGCACAGTATTTTTTTTTTTTTTTGTCCAAAATTGGATCTGCAGAGCATTGCGCCCAGCAATAGGGACAGAAGTGGGGGTTAGGCAGGGAGAGTGTTAGGAGTTAGTGTAGGCTTCAAGAACCCCAACGGTCCTTTCTAGGGCCACTTCTATCCGTGTGCAGTACTGTGCTGGCTGCTGTTAGCAGTGTTGCATATTTTTTTTTCTTCTCAAAACCGGCTGTGCAGAGCATTGCACCCGGCATTAATACTACAGGGATAGAATTGTGTAGGCAGGGCCAGAAGACATTTATTATTCATTGAATACACGCAGTGGGGTCTTCCGTTTGCTAAAAAGGAAAAAAATTATATTTGGCCAGCCTGTGTCAGTCCTAAGGTCTCCGTGTACGTGTGTGCTGCGTGTACAACGTACAAAAATCAGACGCAACCAGCTACGCTTTACTGCAGCCTAGCGCCATTGTCTTTCCTGACTGGCAAATACCTGCTCTGCTAGAGTTAATAACTCTGCTACACTATACTTGTGTGACACTTTTTGAGGGCCACACCACAGATATTAAACTTCTTGTTCATTGAATATACGCAGTGGGTCCTTCCCTTTGCCAAAAAGGAAAAGAAATTATATTTGGCCTGCCTGTGTCAGTCCTAAGGTCTGCGTGTACGTGTGTGCTGCGTGGACAACGTACAAAAATCAGACGCAACCAGCTACGCTTTACTGCAGCCTAGCGCCATTGTCTTTCCTGACTGGCAAATACCTGCTCTGCTAGAGTTAATAACTCTGCTACACTATACTTGTGTGACATTTTTTGAGGGCCACACCACAGATATTAAACTTCTTGTTCATTGAATATACGCAGTGGGTGCTTCCCTAAGCTAAAAAGGAAAAGAAATTATATTTGGCCTGCCTGTGTCAGTCCTAAGGTCTGCGTGTACGTGTGTGCTGCGTGTACAACGTACAAAAATCAGACGCAACCAGCTACGCTTTACTGCAGCCTAGCGCCATTGTCTTTCCTGACTGGCAAATACCTGCTCTGCTAGAGTTAATAACTCTGCTACACTATACTTGTGTGACACTTTTTGAGGGCCACACCACAGATAGTAAACTTCTTGTTTTTCATTGAATACACGCAGTGGGGTCTTCCCTTTGCAAAAAAGCGAAGACATTATATTTGGCCTGCAGGCTTGCACCAATTTATTTCCTGCCTGGGAAATCAAATCACTGGTAATACAGCATGCTGAGGGGTAGGGGTAAGCCTAGAGGACGTGGACGTGGCCGAGGACGCGGAGGGCCAAGTGAGGGTGTGGGCACAGGCCGAGCTCCTGATCCAGGTGTGTCGCAGCCGACTGCTGCGCGATTAGGAGAGAGGCACGTTTCTGGCGTCCCCACATTCATCGCCCAATTAATGGGTCCACGCGGGAGACCTTTATTAGAAAATGAGCAGTGTGAGCAGGTCCTGTCCTGGATGGCAGAAAGTGCTTCGAGCAAGCTATCATCCACCCACAGTTCTGCGCCGTCCAGTGCTGCAAATCCGAATCCTCTGTCTGCTGCTCCTCCTTCCTCCCAGCCTCCTCACTCCACTACAATGACACCTGCTCAGGAGCGGGAACACTCCCAGGAACTGTTCTCGGGCCCCTGCTTAGATTGGGCAGCAGCGGTTCCTCTCCCACCAGAGGAGTTTATCGTCACTGATGCCCAACCATTCGAAAGTTCCTGGGGTCCGGGGGAAGAGGCTGGGAACTTCCGCCAACTGTCTCAAGAACTTTCTGTGGGTGAGGAGGACGATGACGATGAGACACAGTTGTCTTGCAGTGAGGTAGTAGTAAGGGCAGTAAGTCCAAGGGAGCAGCGCACAGAGGATTCGGAGGAAGAGCAGCAGGACGATGAGGTGACTGACCCCACCTGGTGTGCAACGCCTACTTAGGACAGGTCTTCAGAGGGGGAGGCAAGGGCATCAGCAGGGCAGGTTGCAAGAGGCAGTGCGGTGGCCAGGGGTAGAGGCAGGGCCAGACCGAATAATCCACCAACTGTTTCCCAAAGCACACCCTCGCGCCATGCCACCCTGCAGAGGCCGAGGTGCTCTAAGGTCTGGCAGTTTTTCACAGAGACGCCTGACGACCGACGAACAGTGGTGTGCAACCTTTGTCGCGCCAAGATCAGCCGGGGAGCCACCACCAACAGCCTCACCACCACCAGCATGCGCAGACATATGATGGCCAAGCACCCCACAAGGTGGGACGAAGGCCATTCACCGCCTCCGGTTTGCACCGCTGCCTCTCCCCCTGTGCCCCAACCTGCCACTGAGATCCAACCTCCCTCTCAGGACACAGGCACAACCGTCTCATGGCCTGCACCCACAGCCTCACCTCCGCTGTCCTCGGCCCCATCCACCAATGTCTCGCACCGCACAGTCCAGCCGTCGCTAGCGCAAGTGTTGGAGCGCAAGCGCAAGTACGCCACCACGCACCCGCACGCTCAATCGTTAACCGTCCACATAGCCAAATTTATCAGCCTTGAGATGCTGCCGTATAGGGTTGTGGAAACGGAGTCCTTCAAAGCTATGATGGCGGCGGCGGCTCCGCGCTACTCTGTTCCCAGTCGCCACTACTTTTCCCGATGTGCCGTCCCAGCCCTGCACGACCACGTCTCCCGCAACATTGTACGCGCCCTCACCAATGCGGTTAGTGGCAAGGTCCACTTAACTACGGACACGTGGACAAGCACAGGCGGGCAGGGCCACTACATCTCCCTGACGGCACATTGGGTGAATTTAGTGGAGGCTGGGACAGAGTCAGAGCCTGGGACCGCTCACGTCCTACCCACCCCCAGAATTGCGGGCCCCAGCTCGGTGGTGGTATCTGCGGCGGTGTATGCTTCTTCCACTAAAGCACCCTCCTCCTCCTCCTCCTCAACCTCTGTCTCGCAATCTAGATGTGTCAGCAGCAGCAGGACGTCGCCAGCAGTCGGTGTCGCGCGGCGTGGCAGCACAGCGGTGGGCAAGCGTCAGCAGGCCGTGCTGAAACTACTCAGCTTAGGAGATAGGAGGCACACGGCCCACGAACTGCTGCAGGGTCTGACGGTTACGCTCACAATTTTTAGTGGTCCGGCATAGCTTATTTTCTCGATGTGAACGACGTATACATCACCGAACCTGATCTCTGGAGTTTGGGTCACGTTCTGTAACATCCAACTGTCGGACTTATGTCACTTTTTCATCTCCTGATTAGGTTGACGTGTATACAATAGATTCTGATAATCCTGTCAGATTCTGCAAAGAGACCGAATACACTAAATGGCTGAGTCATAACGATACTCAGACTGACCGGTCTATTACTGTTTATGGACAGTGGTATCAATACATTTTTATCGGTTCCATGGGTTTTCCTGGATCTAGATTTATGTGTGTATGTTCTTCCTTTTAGTTATTTCTTTAATAAAAGTTATATTTTATTATAATTTTTTTTTGGTCAAGGGTCCACATAGTCAGTTCTTTCCAAACTAGTTGGACTTCACTGCCTCTGTTAAGCTGCAGGGTCTGACAGAGCAGACCGACCGCTGGCTTGCGCCGCTGAGCCTCCAACCGGGCATGGTCGTGTGTGACAACGGGCGTAACCTGGTGGCGGCTCTGCAGCTCGGCAGCCTCACGCACGTGCCATGCCTGGCCCACGTCTTTAATTTGGTGGTTCAGCGCTTTCTGAAAAGCTACCCACGCTTGTCAGACCTGCTCGTAAAGGTGCGCCGGCTCTGCGCACATTTCCGCAAGTCCCACACGGACGCTGCCACCCTGCGCACCCTGCAACATCGCTTTAATCTGCCAGTGCACCGACTGCTGTGCGACGTGCCCACACGGTGGAACTCTACGCTCCACATGTTGGCTAGGCTCTATGAGCAGCGTAGAGCTATAGTGGAATACCAACTCCAACATGGGCGGCGCAGTGGGAGTCAGCCTCCTCAATTCTTTTCAGAAGAGTGGGCCTGGTTGGCAGACATCTGCCAGGTCCTTCGAAACTTTGATCAGTCTACCCAGGTGGTGAGCAGCGATGCTGCAATCATTAGCGTCACCATTCCTCTGCTATGCATCTTGAGAACTTCCCTGCAAACCATAAAGGCAGCCGCTTTGCGCTCGGAAACAGAGCCGGGGGAAGACAGTATGTCGCTGGATAGTCAGAGCACCCTCCTGTCTATATCTCAGCGCGTTCAGGAGGAGGAGGAGGAGGATGAGGAGGAGGGGGAAGAGACAGCTTGGCCCGCTGCTGACGGTACACCGGCTGGTTGCCTGTCATCATTTCAGCGTGTATGGCCTGAGGAGGAGGAGGAGGAGGAGGAGGAGGATCCTGAAAGTGATCTTCCTAGTGCGGACAGCCATGTGTTGCGTACAGGTACCCTGGCACACATGGCTGACTTCATGTTAGGATGCCTTTCTCGTGACCCTCGCATTCAACGCATTCTGGCCACTACGGATTACTGGGTGTACACACTGCTCGACCCACGCTATAAGGAGAACCTTCCCAGTCTCATTCCCGAGGAGGAAAGGGGTTCGAGAGTGTTGCTATACCACAGGACCCTGGCGGACAAGCTGATGGTAAAATTCCCATCCGACAGCGCTAGTGGCAGAAGGCGCAGTTCCGAGGGCCATGTAGCAGGGGAGGTGCGTAGATCGAGCAGCATGTACAGCCCAGACAGTGCAACAGTCTTTAAGGGCCTGGCCAGCTTTATGGCTCCCCAGCAAGACTGTGTCACCGCTCCCCAGTCAAGGCTGAGTCGGCGGGAGCACTGTAAAAGGATGGTGAGGGAGTACGTAGCCGATCGCACGACCATCCTCGGTGACGCCTCTGCCCCCTACAACTACTGGGTGTCGAAGCTGGACACGTGGCCTGAACTAGCGCTGTATGCCCTGGAGGTGCTTGCTTGTCCTGTGGCTAGCGTCATGTCGGAGAGGGTGTTTAGTGCGGCTGGGGGAATCATCACAGATAAGCGTACCCGCCTGTCAACCGACAGTGCCGACAGGCTAACACTCATCAAGATGAACAAAACCTGGATTTCCCCAGACTTCTCTTCTCCACCAGCGGACAGCAGCGATACGTAAGCAATACGTAGGCTGCACCCGCGGATGGAAGCTACGTTCTCTCTCACCATCCAAAACGGGGACATTTCTGCTTCATCAATCTGTGTCTAATATTCCTCCTCCTCCTCCTCCTGCTCCTCCTCCTGAAACCTCACGTAATCACGCTGAACGGGCAATTTTTCTTAGGGCCACAAGGCTCACTCATAATTTTTCTAAACAATTTTTAGATGTTTCAATGCTCTGAAAAGCGTTGGAACTTTAACTTGAACCAATTTTTCGTTAAACTGGGCTGCCTCCAGGCCTAGTTACCACTTAAGCCACATTAACCAAAGCGATTAATGGGTTTCACCTGCCCTCTTGGTTGGCCATGGCCAATTTTTTTCAGGTACATTAGTACTGTTGATACAGCAATTTTTGTGGGCCCTCGCCTACAGTGTAATCAAATAAATTTTTAGCCCACCTGCATTAAGCACGACATTACTACCTCAGCTGTGTTGGGCAATGCAATGGGATATTTCTATGTACCGCCGGTGGCTTCCTGGCACCCACCCATGCTGTAGGTGCACACAGAGTTTTTACTACATCTGTACACTTGAAAAGAACCCCAGTCTGACTGGGGCATGCAGTGTGGGCCGAAGCCCACCTGCATTAAGCACGACATTACTACCTCAGCTGTTTTGGGCACTGCAATGGGATATTTTTATGTACCGCCGGTGGGTTCCAGGAAGCCACCCATGCTGTCGGTCGACAGGGACTTCACAATAGGGAGTTGTACCTGCCTGTGTCTATGAATTAAAAAGCCCGGTCTGACTGGGGCATGCAGAGACACCTTGACAGAATGAATAGTGTGTGACACATAGGTTCCCCATTGCTATGCCCACGTGTGCAGCTCCTGATGGCGGTGGCACAGGATTCTATTTCTCATTGCTTCTGTACAGCATTGTGGGCTATCGCCCCGCCACTTTTAAAGAGGGTCGCTGCATTGCCGTGCCAACCTCTGCAGTGTGTGCCTGCGGTTCCTCCTCATGGCAGACGCACTTCTAAATAGACATGAGGGTGGTGAGGCATTAGGGCAGCTGAAGGCTGCGCAGGGACACTTTGGTGTGCGCTGTGGGGGGGGGGGAGGGGGGGCGGTTGGGCAGCATGTAACCCAGGAGAAGTGGCAGTGGAGTGTCATGCAGGCAGTGATTGTGATTTGTTGGAGGTAGTGTGGTGCTTAGCTAAGGTATGCCATGCTAATGAGGGCTTTTCAGAAGTAAAAGTTTTTGGGAGAGGGGGGCCCCACTCTTGCCGCTATTGTGGCTTAATAGTGGGACCTGTGAACTTGAGATGCAGCCCAACATGTAGCCCCTCGCCTGCCCTATCCGTTGCTGTGTCGTTCCCATCACTTTCTTGAATTGCCCAGATTTTCACACAAGGAAACCTTAGCGAGCATCGGCGAAATACAAAAATGCTCGGGTCGCCCATTGACTTCAATGGGGTTCGTTACTCGAAACGAACCCTCGAGCATCGCGAAAAGTTCGTCCCGAATAACGAGCACCCAAGCATTTTGGTGCTCGCTCATCTCTAAATATGACTGAGCCTTGTGGGCCTAAGAAAAATTGCCCGTTCGCGTGATTACGTGAGGTTTCAGGAGGAGGAGCAGGAGGAGGAGGAGGAATATTATACACAGATTGATGAAGCTAAAAGGTCCCCGTTTTTTATGGTGATAGAGAACGATGCTTCCATCTGCGGGTGCAGCCTACGTATTGTTTAGGTATCGCTGCTGTCCGCTGGTGGAGAAGTCTGGGGAAATCCAGGCTTTGTTCTTCTTTATGAGTGTTAGCCTGTCGGCACTGTCAGTTGACAGGTGGGTACGCTTATCCGTGATGATTCCCCCAGCCGCACTAAACACCCTCTCTGACAAGACGCTAGCCGCAGGGCAAGCAAGCAACTCCAGGGCATACAGCGCGAGTTCAGGCCACATGTCCAGCTTCGACACCCAGTAGTTGTACGGAGCAGAGGCGTCACGGAGGACGGTCGTGCGATCGGCTACGTATTCCCTCACCATCATTTTACAGTGCTCCCGCCGACTGAGCCTCGACTGGGGAGCGGTGACACAGTCTTGCTGGGGAGCCATAAAGCTGGCAAAGGCCTTGGAGAGTGTTCCCCTGCCTGCGCTGTACATGCTGCCTGATCTCTGCGCCTCCCCTGCTTCCTGGCCCTCGGAACTGTGCCTTCGGCCACTAGCGCTGTCGGATGGGAATTTTACCATCAGTTTGTCCACCAGGGTCCTGTGGTATAGCATCACTCTCGAACCCCTTTCCTCTTCGGGTATGAGAATGGAAAGGTTCTCCTTATACCGTGGGTCGAGCAGTGTGTATACCCAGTAATCGGTAGTGGCCAGAATGCGTGTAACGCTAGGGTCACGAGAAAGGCATCCTAACATGAAGTCAGCCATGTGTGCCTGGGTACCTGTACGCAACACATGGCTGTCCTCACTAGGAAGATCACTTTCAGGATCCTCCTCCTCCTCAGGCCATACACGCTGAAAGGATGACAGGCAAGCAGCATGGGTACCCTCAGCAGTGGGCCAAGCTGTCTCTTCCCCCTCCTCCTCATGCTCCTCCCCCTCCTCCTCCCCTAAACCGCGCTGAGATATAGACATGAGGGTGCTCTGACTATCCAGCGATATACTGTCTTCCCCCGCCTCTGTTTCCGAGCGCAAAGCGTCTGCCTTTATGCTTTGCAGGGAACTTCTCAAGAGGCATAGCAGAGGAATGGTGACGCTAATGATTGCAGCATCGCTGCTCACCATCTGGGTAGACTCCTCAAAGTTTCCAAGGACCTGGCAGATGTCTGCCAACCAGGCCCACTCTTCTGTAAAGAATTGAGGAGGCTGACTCCCATTACGCCACCCATGTTGGAGTTGATATTCCACTATAGCTCTACGCTGCTCATAGAGCCTGGCAAACATGTGGTGCGTAGAGTTCCACCGTGTGGGCACGTCGCACAGCAGTCGGTGCACTGGCAGATTAAACCGATGTTGGGGGGCGGAGCCTGCCGCGGAGCAAGATGGCCGCTTAAGTCCGGAGCTCCCTCTGAACGGCGCCCACGGAGGTCCCGCTGCACCGACCACGACCCCCAAAATGAAGAAAGCTGCAAAGGAAAGGGTTGGAGAACCCCCCTGCACTCCCAAACCGGCGAAAAGTCAAGCGGGTATGCAGCGCTACCTGAAGGAGCGCAGCTCCCGCTCCCCGCACCCCGCTTCCAAAATGGCGCCGGTGCACGAGGCAGCAGCTTCACACAGCAAAGCTGGGGAGGGAGAGTCCTCTTCAGACGAGGAGGACTCTGGAGGAGTCTCTCGAGGATTCATGAGAGAACTCATAAGAAATGCGCTGTCCCCTATTGTCGCTGACCTCACCGAGATAAAGGAGGACATAAAACAGCTGGGACGCAGGGTGGAGGACCTAGAGGCCGCCTCAGCCTCGGTTTCTACTCATGCAAGTGCTATGGAGAAAATCTTAAGGGACCAGCACGAAAATCTCAATCGATCCCTCCTCCTGCAAGAAGATCTAGAAAACCGCAGCAGGAGGAATAACTTAAGGCTTAAAGGTATTCCGGAGTCCTGGGCTGCGGAGTCCCTCCACAAGGTAACAATGGAAATTTTTCAACAGCTAGTGGGTGCGGAGAGGGCTTCCCTGATCGTCATAGAGCGCATCCATAGAGCTCTCAGACCCCCTCCTGGACCTGCTGAGCCCCCTAGGGACACTATCTGTAGGCTGCTATCCTTCCAGGACACTGCGATCATTTTAAAAACAGCAAGATCCCGCAAAGAAGTTAAATACGGGGATGCTCTGATCCAGATTTACCAGGACCTCTCCCCGGTAACCCTAGCTAAGCGTCGCCTACTTCGCCCTTTGCTGGAGGCGCTCAGAGAAAGGGAAATCCGATATACCTGGCTATTCCCTTTTGGAATTAGCATATTCTACAAGAGCCGAAGAATGATTATCCGCTCACCAGACGATCTCCATGCTTGCTGGGAACACCTTGGGATGGATCCCATTGAATTGCCCTGCTGGATGCCACTTCCAGAGTTCCCTAAACTTCCCAGGCTTACACTACCTGAGCCGTGGCAATCGGCTGGCAACCTCAAGTCTCCAAAATCCAAAAAGAAAAAAACAAGGGAATTGGTGGACAACTCAGACACTTGACGGACTCTCTAGAAGTTGCTGTGGTTCACATTTTGCCTGCTGACGGATCCCCAGAGAGCCCTCCGCTGAAGTTCGGGAGGACATTTCTTAAGGTTGCTTCCTCCTCACACGGGCAAATGTTCTCTCTGTGCCCTCTTTGAGTCGTTGACTCATACGGAGATCCCTTCCGTCCCCTACAGTTGGGGTCTTGGAGATATTTGAGGCGGTGTTATGATCTCTGGGACGTTGCTCATATGTTTATGCGAAGTTATTCTCGTACTATATGGAATAATTGTTTAACCCTTTCCTTCCGCAGGTTGTGGTCGGTGTAATTTTGTAATTTGTATGCATTAATATCTATTTCAGTGACCCGGGGGCGCCTGGATGAACAGGTTGAATCCCGTTGTCTGCCCCTCACTGTTGGAGGAGTAGATAACTCGCCCCCACCCCCCTCCCCCTCTAGTCCCGGACCCGGTGGGCTCTTAGGAGTGTACCGGCCTCGGGGGCACGAGGGTTGTATTCGCAACACATTTATAGTGTGTTCTTTGTTGGCACTTTTCTGTGCATCCTACTGTCTATCTTTTTTCTCACCCTTTGTATTCTTATCCTACCACTTCTCCCTTAACCCTTCCACCCCTCCCCCCTCCCACCTGCCCCGGGGCCCTTATAATCCCGGCTGTCCTTTGTATCTGTCGGGTAAGAGAGTAAAGTTTATCGCGCAGGACTGACGATTTTCTCTTCCATCCTATTTGCCTGTTATTGTATAGAAGGAAAGTCCAGTACAAATCTACTACTGTGACAACATGGAGGAGCAGATCCGAGTCACTACGCTGAACGTAAACGGTCTGAATTCCCCAGCTAAGAGGCATCACATCGCAGTACTACTGAAGAGGTATGGTTCAAGAATTGTCTTTCTGCAGGAGACCCATTACAGGGGAGATCGGTGTCTATCCCTACCGGGACGGCAGTTCCCTCTCGCATTTCACAACACACACCCCACGTCGGCCGCTAAGGGGGTATCTGTCCTTTTACATAAATCCCTTGCCTTTTCATGTGAAGGACAGTACTCAGATGAGGAAGGTAGGGCCTTATTTGTTAAGGGGATTCTCAACGATAACAAAGTCACTCTGGCGAACCTATATGCCCCCAACACCAACCAAATACCCTGGCTGATTAAACAACTTGAGGCCTTAAAACACTTTGCCACCGGTCAGATAATATTAGGAGGCGATTTGAACCTTACAATCTGTCCACTCCTAGACTCTTCTGTAGGAAAATCTCAAATATCCCAAAGAAAGCTTAAAAATCTCATACGGGTATTATCAGAAACTAATATTGTGGACAGCTGGAGATGCTTAAATACAAACTCCAGGGATTATACTTTTTTCTCGCGGGTCCACTCCTCTTTCCAGCGCCTGGATTACATCTTCGTGTCCCCCTCCCTCTTGCAGTACGTGACCAAAGTATCAATTGACCCTATTGTAATCACAGACCACGCCCCAGTCCACTTAAACCTTCGTCTCCCTGGCCCATCCCCTAGGGAATGGCGATGGAGACTTAATCCCTCTTTATTAGATCCGGAGGAAGAGAAACTTCATTTAAAAAAGGCGATAGAGGAATTTTTCCAGCTAAATAAATCCGAAGAGGTCTCGATCCCAACGATCTGGGAGGCCCATAAGGCATTCGTCAGAGGCCTCCTCATTGCAGCTGGCTCCAGAGCTAAGAAAAAACAACAAAAAGAAATTGACAACAAACTGTGCCAAATTGCTAAACTGGAACGGGTGTCTAAGCAGTCGACCTGCGGGGCCTCGCTGGAGGAGTTGGCATCTCTCAGGAGGGAACTCAAACTCCTTCTTGAGACTAAATATAACAAAAAGCACCTGTACTTAAAACACATCACCTACGCCCAAGGAAATAGAGGGAGTAAATACATGTCCGCCCTTATAAAGAAAGCCAGATCCAGAAACCATATACAGCTGATTAAAACCTCGAACGGTCAAAAGGTTTCCTCCACACAGGAGATTACCTCTGAATTCCTAAGCTTTTACTCTTCTCTCTACAACCTTAGGGATCCCCTAACTCCTGTGGCCTCTGCCGATATGAAAGAACAGATTAACCGTTTTCTTAACGACTTAAACATGCCAAAGCTTAGCCAGGAGGACACTGATAATTTCTTAGAAACAATAACGGATCAGGAAATAACAGAACTTATAGATTCCTCCCCCCCCGGAAAGAGTCCCGGACCCGATGGTCTCCCCCTGATTTATTATAAGACCTTCAAAGAGACCCTAGTCCCTCAATTAACAGAACTCTTTAACGCTTTGCTGCAGGGAGTTCCCCTCCCTAGGCAGGCACAAGAGGCGCACATCACTCTGGTCCGAAAGGAAAACAAAGACCCCGAATCCTGTAGTAGTTATCGCCCAATCTCCCTGATAAGTTTTGATATGAAGCTCTGGGCTAAAATCCTCGCGAAACGTCTGGAAAACCATATAACTAAACTGATTAATTTTGAACAATCGGGATTTGTCAGGGGGAGAGAGGGCAGAGACGGTTGTCTTAGGATATTACATGCAACAAGATACGCTCAGACGCATAATATTCCGCTTGCTCTTGTGAGCACGGACGCTGAAAAAGCGTTTGACCGCGTCAACTGGGTCTATATGGAACAGGTTCTTTTGCATTTCAATATCCCAGGCAAGTTCGTCAGGGCGATCTTCTCCTTATATGCAATGCCCCATGCGAGACTAAAAATTAATAACTCTCTCTCCCCGCCGTTTAATATAAACAACGGTACAAGACAGGGCTGCCCCCTTTCCCCCTCCCTTTTCATCCTCGCCCTGGAGCCATTTCTTCAAAAGGTGAGACTCGATCCTCTGATACAGGGCCTCAGGGTCGGAGGAGAGACCCTTTCAATTTCAGCATATGCTGATGATATAACATTTCTCATTACAAACCCGGAGGGAGGCCTCCCTCGCCTTGTCTCCCTGCTGGAAGAGTTTGGAACTCTTTCCAACTTTAAAACTAATTTGTCTAAATCAATGGCTTTAAATATATCCATACCATCCAACAGACTCCAAAAAATTAAAAATAGCTCCCCTTTCACCTGGTCAGACAAAGCCATCGATTTCCTTGGCGTCAAAATCACTAAAAAAGCCGAAGATCTTTACACTACTAATTTCCTCCCCCTGCTAACGAAAGTTAAAAAACTATTACGATCCTACGACTTACCTTTTATTTCCTGGCTGGGAAGGAAGAACGTGCTGAAATCGTATGTCATTCCTATTATACTATACAAAATTAGACTCCTCCCAGTCTTTATACCTCTTAACTTTTTTAAAAATCTACGCACGATTTTCCTTAGATACCTCTGGATGGGTAGGAGGCCGAGACTAGCCCACTGTCTACTAACTAGAAGGCGCTCGGAGGGAGGAGTGGACCTGCCGTGCCCCAGGGAATTCTATAGGGCAGCACAACTTAATCACTGGATGGAGTTGACACATCCCATTAAGGACCCGCTTTTACAGACCCTAGCCAGGGGTGCCCATGGCCAACTCCTCATTGAGGAACTTTGGGTCCCGGGAGAGAGATTCAATAGAAAACAGAGGGCTAACCCACTAACGAGAGGCGCCCTAGAGACATGGAGGGCCATCGGGCCGACCCTGGCCCCGACCCCCTCGCCAGCAGCCCCTCTATCCTCTCTGCATAGGCTCATGGATCTTAGGTTAGATCCTTGTACTGCCAGAGTGTGGCAGACATTTGCAAACAAGAAACTGCAAGATGTTTTTGACATCTCACACAGATACCCTCTGTCCTCGTTGGAGGACCTGCTTCCAGATGGTACCTCTACATTTCTTGTCGTGGCCCATTTGCTTAAAGTCATTAACGCCTTTCTTAAAACTCACAAATTGGAAAGACCTCTGACTCCATTCGAGACTACTATAATGGGGGGCAACGCCTTAGCTAGAAAGGTCTCATATATTCGGCGGCACTTCATCTCCCCTCCAGCCGATACGCGCCCGGCCTTTCTGGTTTCTTGGGAGAAGGAACTCCGTATCTCTCTGTCTCCCAGTGAGACCAAGCTTATCCTGAAGACCGCCTTTGGACTCTCCCCTTGTGTCACCTCGCAGGAGACCCATTACAAACTTCTAGCGAGGTGGTACAGGACTCCCCAGTGGCTTTCTGACCACAAACTAATTGAACGGGATGTGTGTTGGAGATGCGAGAGGGCAACTGGGTCCTTTTTACATATCTGGTGGGAATGTCCTGTCCTAGCGTTATTCTGGGAACAGGTGGGAGAGGTGTTGAAGAAGATCTCCCCGAAATTGATCCTCTCCCCTGGTTTGGTCCTCCTGTGGAAGCCGTCCGAGGCGTTCCATCCACTGCGACACAAGTTGGTGGCCCTAATAATAGATGCGGCAAAAGCCCTTATTCCACTGAGATGGAAGCAGAGGGAGCCTCCGACGGTCTCTCAGTGGAGGGACAGAGTAGATACTTTAGCAAACTTCGAGGAGCTCTCTGCTTGGTCTAAGGGTACCCACGATAAATATGTGGAAATGTGGGCTCCTTGGAGAGCGGTCATCTGGCAGACTTAGCGACTAGGTGGTCTGGTGTAATCACAATCACGAAAACCTCTGGTGTACTTGCCGGGTGAACCTCACATCTTAGAGGGGGAATCAGACTCCTGGGTAGGCTGTGACGGTTGACATTGATTCCCTGCCACTGGATGCTAGCTTAGGATAGTTGGGACCCCCCCCCCCCCTTTCTTCACCCCATCTCCCTTCCCCTCCCCCCCCCTCTCCCTACATTTCCCCCCTATGTAGTTAGTCTGGCTGTCTTTGTCTTCTTTTTGTATTATGTCTATTATTTTGCCTGTTATTTGTTCTTCTTTGTATGCTGTAGCTACATATGTATTTGGTCTGTCTTATCGCACGTCTGTGGGGATCCAGATGGACCCGCTTTGATTTAATTGATATTCAGACCTGTACGATTTTTGACACAGGTTATGTTGATGCTGTTTGTATTGTTAATTATTAAAAAATGGAATAAAATTTGATTTACAAAAAAAAAAAAAAGATTAAACCGATGTTGCAGGGTCCGCAGGGTGGCAGCGTCCGTCTTGGACTTGCGGAAATGTGCGCAGAGGCGGCGCACCTTTCCGAGCAAGTCTGACAAGCGTGGGTAGCTTTTCAGAAACCGCTGAACCACCAAATTAAAGACGTGGGCCAGGCATGGCACGTGCGTGAGGCTGCCGATCTGCAGAGCCGCCACCAGGTTACGGCCGTTGTCACACACGACCATGCCCGGATGGAGGCTCAGCGTCGAAAGCCAGCGGTCGGTCTGCTCTGTCAGACCCTGCAGCATTCGTGGGCCGTGTGCCTCTTCTCTCCTAAGCTGAGTAGTTTTAGCATGGCCTGCTGACGCTTGCCCACCGCTGTGCTGCCACGCCGGGCGACACCGACTGCTGGCGACGTGCTGCTGCTGACACATCTTGATTGCGAGACAGAGGTTGCGTAGGAGGAGGAAGGTGGTTTAGTGGAGGAAGCATACACCGCCGCAGATACCAGCACCGAGCTGGGGCCCGCAATTCTGGGGGTGGGTAGGACGTGAGCGGTCGCAGGCTCTGACTCGATCCCAGCCTCTACTAAATTCACCCAATGTGCCGTCAGGGAGATATAGTGGCCCTGCCCGCCTGTGCTTGTCCACGTGTCCGTTGTTAAGTGGACCTGTCCAGTAACCGCGTTGGTGAGGGCGCGTACAATGTTGCGGGAGACGTGGTCATGCAGGGCTGGGACGGCACATCGGGAAAAGTAGTGGCGACTGGGAACCGAGTACCGCGGGGTCGCCGCCGCCATCATGTTTTTGAAAGCCTCCATTTCCACAAGCCTATACGGCAGCATCTCCAGGCTGATGAATTTGGCTATGTGCACGTTTAACGCTTGAGCGTGCGGGTGCGTGGCGGCGTACTTGCGCTTGCGCTCAAACAGTTGCGCTAGCGATGGCTGGACGCTGCGCTGAGAGACATTGCTGGATGGGGCCGAGGACAGCGGAGGTGAGCGTGTGGGTGCAGGCCGGGAGACGGTCGTGCCTGTGTCCTGAGAGGGGGGTTGGATCTCAGTGGCAGGTTGGGGCACAGGGGGAGAGGCAGTGGTGCAAACCGGAGGCGGTGAATGGCCTTCGTCCCACCTTGTGGAGTGCTTGGCCTCTTGCAACCTGCCCTGCTGCTGCACTTGCCTCCCCCTCTGAAGACCTGTCCTCAGTAGGCTTAGCAAACCAGGTGGGGTCAGTCACCTCATCATCCAGCTGCTCTTCCTCCGAATCCTCTGTGCGCTCCTCCCTCGGACTTACTGCCCTTACTACTACCTCACTGATAGACAACTGTGTCTCATCGTCATCGTCCTCCTCACCCACTGAAAGCTCTTCAGACAGTTGCCGGAAGTCCCCAGCCTCATCCCCCGGACCCTGGGAACTTTCCAAAGGTTGGGCATCGGTCACGACAAACTCCTCCGGTGGGAGAGGAACCATTGCTGTCCATTCTGGGCAGGGGCCCAAGCACAGTTCCTGGGAGTCGGCCTGCTCCTCAGAATGTGTCATTTTAATGGAGTGAGGAAGCTGGGAGGAAGGAAGAGCAGCAGTCAGAGGATTCAGAGTTGCAGCAGTGGACGGCGTAGAAGTCTGGGTGGTCGATAAATTGCTGGATGCACTTTCTGCCATCCACGACAGGACCTGCTCACAGTGCTCAGTTTCTAATAAAGGTCTACCGCGTAAACCCATTAATTGTGAGATGAATCTGGCGACCCCAGAAACTTGCCTCTCTCCTAATCCCGCAGCAGTCAGCTGCGATACACCTGGACCAGGAGCTCGGCCTGTGCCCACCCCCTGACTTGGGCCTCCACGTGCTCGCCCGTGTCCACGTCCTCTAGGCCTACCCGTACCCCTCAGCATGGTGTATTACGAGTAGAGCAGAAACAGAACGCTGTAATTAAATGTGCCGCTTATTGGCCTGTGGTTGGAGGCTGACTTCGCTTACGGAACGCACAGCAGAGCCAGGAAACAATTATGCGCAAGCCTGTAGTGAGACCTAGGTGCGTATGACTGAGCTACTGGAATTCACAGCGCAGAACCAGTCAAGTGGCCAAAGTCTAGTGGTAGGCCTTAAGTATTTTGCTTCAATTTTTTAAGATGGTGAGGTGAAAAACCAGACAGACACCATATGCAGCATTTATATGTGTACTCTTTCCCTCTGGCGGGATGACAGTGATCATGTAACGGACACAGCAGAGGCAGGAAACAATTATGTGCAAGCCTGCTGTAACGCTTAGCTGGGTAATAATGAGCGACTACTACCCCCAGCAGACACGCAGTAAACTGAAGACGGTCACAGGAAGCCCAAATATAGTATTTTTTTCCAATTTTTGGGAAAAACCCCACTGCCTATATAGCCTGTATATGGATTTCCCTGTTGGAGGATGACTGTGGTTATTGAAAGCACAGTGCGGCTAGAAAAAATTATGCGCACGGCTGCAGTAACACCTAGCTGGGTATTAATGAGTGACTACTACCCCCAGCAGACACGCAGTAAACTGAACACGGTCACAGGCAGCCCAAAGATTTTTTTTTCCATTTTTTTTTTAAAAAAGCCCACTGCCTATATAGCCAGTGTATCTCTTTCCCTGTACCACTGTCCCTGTCTCACCAGTACTGCCCTATACTCAGTAAAATGACTGCAGACTGAGGACGCTATGGTCTGCACGCCCGATATACAAAAAAAAAAATAACAAAACTGCTAAAAGCAGCCTCAACGGTACTGCACACGGTCAGATGTGGCCCTAAGAAGGACCGTTGGGGTTCTTGAAGACGAAGATACCAGCCTAACACTCTCCCTATAGCAGCTACAGCAAGACGGCTCTTTCCCTAATGTCTCTCAGCGTGCATCTGTGGCGAGCCGCGGCCGGCCCCAGTTTATATACTCGGGTGTCACCTGATCTCCCCAGCCACTCACTGCAGGGGGGTGGGATAGGGCTGGAACTTCACAGGAGGAAGTTGTAATGCCTTCGCTGTGTTTCTATTGGCCAGAAAAGGGCGCAAAATTTTCTGGGAAGAAAATGGAAGTCACTCGAACACCGCGTGGTGCTCGTCTCGAGTAACGAGCATCTCGAGTACCCTAATACTCGAACGAGCATCAAGCTCGGACGAGTACGCTCGCTCATCTCTAGTGAAGAACAGACCTACCAAAACAAGACTCGTAGTCTTTCCCTAAGCTTCTCTCGCAGTGGTCCTATATGCCAGGCCTCTCTAAAAGCTACTCTAAGATCAGAATATCCTGAGAAGGACTTGTACACCCAGCTATGTTTTTTTCGATTCAGCTTTGACTGGGATTATGCACTGGAAAAGGTAGTTTCAGAACAGGAAAAAAGTTTTCTTGAAGAAGCACTATCAAGAAGTAGAAGCTACATACAAGAAAATAAAACATGCCACCGACCAAATTCTAGCACGGAGTGGATACTCTGAAGTAAATCTGAGCAAGCTATTCCTGAGTGTAATCAAATAAAAAATGTGTCTACTAATTGCCATCAAGTGTTAAGAGCCCTTCATTTAAATGTTGCCGTTAAGATAGAGTTTACATACATGTATAGGTTAAAAGTCCTCTGCAAGCCATCTGTATTGTTTCACAGTAGCATTTTTTTTTTATGTTCTACATTTATCTGTCATAGCATATTATATTCTCTTTTGTAAAAATTCTTTAAGACCTAAGAGATAAAAGGACTGCTGCATTAATTGAATAATTTCCAGTGAGATCGCCTATAGTGTAAATGATCTCACAGACATACTCTGGACTCGTCCATTCAATATATTGTGCACAATTAACATATGTATCACGCTGGGAAAAAGATATAGGTAGTGCCCTCTCAGAGGAAGACTGGTCCTGGATCTGGAAATCCACCAATAGAAGTGCCCGTAACATACTAATGCTGAAAACATCATTTAAAGTTTTTTTACCTTTGTACTTGGTTCCCCCCGAATAGCTCATGCAGTGCCAGGAGACTCTGCAAACTGTTCATCCCCAGGTGACACACTCCACATCTGGTGGTTCTGCCCCAGAGTTAAGAGACTTTGGATCAGAGTCTACTCATTAATATACACAGTAACCTACTGTAATATATGCAAGAATCCCTGGGAGGCTTTACTGAATAAGCGTATTGAGAACATTCCCTCAGCCTTCAGGAAACTAATATCCTTTTTTTTTCCTAGCTACAAAACGAATCATCGCCCAATCATAGATTTCTCAGCAACAAAACGTACAATGAATTTGGTATTTAATTAATGAAAAATTAACATCAATAGTCAATGATAGACATTAGAGATGAGCGAACGTACTCGTCCGAGCTTGATATTCGTGCGAATGTTAGGGTGTTCGGGATGCTCGTTACTCGTAACGAGCACCACGAGGTGTTCTGGTTACTTTCAGTTTCCTCTCTGAGATGTTAGCGCGCTTTTCTGGCCAATTGAAAGACAGGGAAGGCATTACAACTTCCCCCTGTGACGTTCAAGCCCTATACCACCCCCCTGCTGTGAGTGGCTGGGGAGATCTGATGTCACCCGAGTATAAAAGTCGGCCCCTCCCGCGGCTCGCCACACATGCCTTGTGAGTTAGCTGAGGGAAAGTACTATCGTGCTGGTGCTGCTGTAGGGAGAGCGTTAGGAGTCAGTGTAGGCTTCAAGAACCCCAACGGTCCTTCTCAGGGCCACATCTACCTGTGTGCAGGCTGCTGCTAGCAGTGTTTTTTTTTTTCTCAAAATCGGCAGTGCAGAGCATTGCACCCGGCATTAGGGACAGAAGTGGTGTATAGGCAGGGAGAGTGTTAGGAGTGAGTGTAGCCTTCAAGAACCTCAACGGTCCTTTCTAGGGCCAAATTTAACCGTGTGCAGTACTGTGCTGGCTGCTGTTAGCAGTGTTGCATTTTTTTTTCTTTCTAAAAATCGTCTGTGCAGAGCATTGCACCCTCCATTGATACTACAGGGACAGAATTGTGTAGGCAGGGCCACAACACAGTTATTGTTCATTGAATATACGCAGTGGGTCCTTCCCTTTGCAAAAAAGGACAAAACATTATATTTGGCCAGCCTGTGTCAGTCCTAAGGTCTCCGTGTACGTGTGTGCTGCGTGGACAACGTACAAAAATCAGATGCAACCAGCTACGGTTTACTGCAGGCTTGCGCCATTGTCTTTCCTGACTGGCAAATACCTGCTCTGCTAGAGTTAATAACTCTGCTACACTATAGTTGTGTGACACTTTTTGAGGGCCACACCACAGATATTAAACTTCTTGTTCATTGAATATACGCAGTGGGGTCTTCCCTTTGCAAAAAAGGACAAAAAATTATATTTGGCCAGCCTGTGTCAGTCCTAAGGTCTCCGTGTATGTGTGTGCTGCGTGGACAACGTACAAAAATCAGACGCAACCAGCTACGGTTTACTGCAGGCTTGCGCCATTGTCTTTCCTGACTGGCAAATACCTGCTCTGCTAGAGTTAATAACTCTGCTACACTATAATTGTGTGACACTTTTTGAGGGCCACACCACAGATATTAAACTTCTTGTTCATTGAATATACGCAGTGGGTGCTTCCCTTTGCAAAAAAGGAAAAGAAATTATATTTGGCCTGCCTGTGTCAGTCCAAAGGTCTCCGTGTACGTGTGTGCTGCGTGGACAACGTACAAAAATCAGACGCAACCAGCTACGGTTTACTGCAGGCTTGCGTCATTGTCTTTCCTGACTGGCAAATACCTGCTCTGCTAGAGTTAATAACTCTGCTACACTAAAGTTGTGTGTCACTTTTTCAGGGCCACACTACAGTTCTAAAAGTTATTGTTCATTGAATATACGCAGTGGGTCCTTCCCTTTGCAAAAAAGGAAAAGAAATTACATTTGGCCAGCCTGTGTCAGTCCTAAGGTCTCCGTGTACGTGTGTGCTGCGTGGACAACGTACAAAAATCAGACGCAACCAGCTACGGTTTACTGCAGGCTTGCGCCATTGTCTTTCATGACTGGCAAATACCTGCTCTGCTACAGTTAATAACTCTGCTACACTATAGTTGTGTGACACTTTTTGAGGGCCACACCACAGATATTAAACTTCTTGTTCATTGAATATACGCAGTGGGTGCTTCCCTTTGCAAAAAAGGAAAAGAAATTATATTTGGCCTGCCTGTGTCAGTCCTAAGGTCTCCGTGTACGTGTGTGCTGCGTGGACAACGTACAAAAATCAGACGCAACCAGCTACGGTTTACTGCAGGCTTGCGCCATTGTCTTTCCTGACTGGCAAATACCTGCTCTGCTAGAGTTAATAACTCTGCTACACTAAAGTTGTGTGTCACTTTTTCAGGGCCACACTACAGTTCTAAAAGTTATTGTTCATTGAATATACGCAGTGGGTCCTTCCCTTTGCTAAAAAGGACAAAAAATTATATTTGGCCAGCCTGTGTCAGTCCTAAGGTCTCCGTGTACGTGTGTGCTGCGTGGACAACGTACAAAAATCAGACGCAACCAGCTACGGTTGAGTGTAGCCTTGCGCCAATTTCTTTCCTGCCTGGGAAATCAAATCACTGGTAATACAGCATGCTGAGGGGTAGGGGTAGGCCTAGAGGATGTGGACGCGGCCGAGGAGGCAGAGGGCCAAGTGAGGGTGTGGGCACAGGCCGAGCCAGTGCGGTGGCCAGGGGTAGAGGCAGGGCCAGACCGAATAATCCACCAACTGTTTCCCAAAGCGCCCCCTCGCGCCATGCCACCCTGCACAGGTCAAGGTGCTCTACGGTGTGGCAGTTTTTCACAGAGACGCCTGACGACCGACGAACAGTGGTGTGCAACCTTTGTCGCGCCAAGATCAGCTGGGGAGGCACCACCAACAGCATGCGCAGGCATATGATGGCCAAGCACCCCACAAGGTGGGACAATGCCCATTCACCGCCTCCGGTTTGCACCACTGCTTCTCCCCCTGTGCCCCAACCTGCCACTGAGATCCAACCCCCCTCTGAGGACACAGGCACTACCGTCTCCTGGCCTGCACCCACACCCTCACCTCCGCTGTCCTCGGCCCCATCCAGCAATGTCTCTCAGCGCAGCGTCCAGACGTCGCTAGTGCCACAGTTTGAGCGCAAGCTCAACTACGACGCCACGCACCCGCACGCTCAAGCGTTAAACGTGCACATTGCAAAATTGATCAGCCTAGAGATGCTGCCGTATAGGCTTGTGGAAACGGAGGCTTTCAAAAGCATGATGGCGGCGGCTGCCCCGCGCTACTCGGTTCCCAGTCGCCACTACTTTTCCTGATGTGCCGTCCCAGCCCTGCACGACCACGTCTCCCGCAACATTGTACGCGCCCTCACCAACGCGGTTACTGCCAAGGTCCACTTAACAACGGACACGTGGACAAGCACAGGCGGGCAGGGCCACTATATCTCCCTGACGGCACATTGGGTGAATTTAGTGGAGGCTGGGACAGAGTCAGAGCCTGGGACCGCTCACGTCCTACCCACCCCCAGAATTGCGGGCCACAGCTCGGTGGTGGTATCTGCGGCGGTGTATGCTTCCTCCACTAAAGCACCTTCCTCCTCCTCCTCCTCCAACGCAACCTCTGTCTCGCAATCAAGATGTGTCAGCAGCACGTCGCCAGCAGTCGGTGTCACGCGGCGTGGCAGCACAGCGGTGGGCAAGCGTCAGCAGGCCGTGCTGAAACTACTCAGCTTAGGAGAGAAGAGGCACACGGCCCACGAACTGCTGCAGGGTCTGACAGAGCAGACCGACCACTGGCTTGCGCCGCTGAGCCTCCAACCGGGCATGGTCGTGTGTGACAACGGCCGTAAGCTGGTGGCGGCTCTGCAGCTCGGCAGCCTCACGCACGTGCCATGCCTGGCCCATGTCTTTATTTGGTGGTTCAGCGCTTTCTGAAAAGCTACCCCCACTTGTCATACCTGCTCGGAAAGGTGCGCCAGCTCTGCGCACATTTCCGCAAATCCCACACGCACGCTGCCACCCTGCGGACACTGCAACATCACTTTAATCTGCCAGTGCACCGACTGCTGTGCGACGTGCCCACACAGTGGAACTCTACGCTCCACATGTTGGCCAGACTCTATGAGCAGCGTAGAGCTATAGTGGAATACCAACTCCAACTTGCGCGGCGCAGTGGGAGTCAGCCTCCTCAATTATTTACAGAAGAGTGGCCCTGGTTGGCAGCCATCTGCCAGGTCCTTGGAAAATTTGAGGAGTCTACCCAGGTGGTGAGCGGCGATGCTGCAATCATTAGCGTTACCATTCCTCTGCTATGCATCTTGAGAAGTTCCCTGCAAAGCATAAAGGCAGACGCTTTGCGCTCGGAAACAGAGGCGGGGGAAGACAGTATGTCGCTGGATAGTCAGAGCACCCGCCTGTCTATATCTCAGCGCGTTGAGGAGGAGGAGCATGAGGAGGATGAGGAGGAGGGGGAAGAGACAGCTTGGCCCACTGGTGAGGGTACACATGCTGCTGGGCTGTCATCCTTTCAGCGTGTATGGCCTGAGGAGGAGGAAGAGGAGGAGGAGGAGGAGGATCCTGAAAGTGATCTTCCTAGTGAAGACAGCCATGTGTTGCGTACAGGTACCCTGGCACACATGGCTGACTTCATGTTAGGATGCCTTTCTCGTGACCCTCGCGTTACACGCATTCTGGCCACTACGGATTACTGGGTGTACACACTGCTCGACCCACGCTATAAGGAGAACCTTCCCACTCTCATTCCCGAAGAGGAAAGGGGTTCGAGAGTGTTGCTATACCACAGGGCACTGGTGGACAAACTGATGGTAAACTTCCCATCCGACAGCGCTAGTGGCAGAAGGCGCAGTTCCGAGGGCCAAGTAGCAGGGGAGGCGCAGAGATCAGGCAGCATGTACAGCGCAGGCAGGGGAACATTCTCCAAGGCCTTTGCCAGCTTTATGGCTCCCCAGCAAGACTGTGTCACCGCTCCCCAGTCAAGGCTGAGTCGGCGGGAGCACTGTAAAAGAATGGTGAGGGAGTACGTAGCCGATCGCACGACCGTCCTCCGTGACGCCTCTGCCCCCTACAACTACTGGGTGTCGAAGCTGGACACGTGGCCTGAACTCGCGCTGTATGCCCTGGAGGTGCTTGCTTGTCCTGCGGCTAGCGTCTTGTCAGAGAGTGTGTTTAGTGTGGCTGGGGGAATCATCACGGATAAGCGTACCCACCTGTCAAACGACAGTGCCGACAGGCTTACACTCATCAAGATGAACAAAGCCTGGATTTCCCCAGACTTCTCTTCTCCACCAGCGGACAGCAGCGATACCTAAGCAATACGTAGGCTGCACTCGCGGATGGAAGCTACGTTCTCTCTCACCATCCAAAATGGGGACATTTCTGCTTCATCAATCTGTGTCTAATATTCCTCCTCCTCCTCCTGCTCCTCCTCCTGAAACCTCACGTAATCACGCTGAACGGGCAATTTTTCTTAGGGCCACAAGGCTCACTCATAATTTTTCTAAACAATTTTTATATGTTTCAATGCTCTTAAAAGCGTTGAAACTTTAACTTGAACCAATTTTGCGTTAAACTGGGCTGCCTCCAGGCCTAGTTACCACTTAAGCCACATTAACCAAAGCGATTAATGGGTTTCACCTGCCATCTTGGTTGGGCATGGCCAATTTTTTGGATGTACATTAGTACTGTTGATACAGCAATTTTTGTGGGCCCTCGCCTACAGTGTAATCAAATGAATTTTTAGCCCACCTGCATTACAGCTGACGTTACATCCGCTGTGTTGGGCAATGCAATGGGATATTTCTATGTACCGCCGGTGGCTTCCTGGCACCCACCCATGCTGTGGGTCCACAGGGAATTATAAATGCATCTGTGTCCACTTGTAAAGAACCCCAGTCTGACTGGGGCATGCAGTGTGGGCCGAAGCCCACCTGCATTAAGCACGACATTACTACCTCAGCTGTGTTGGGCAATGCAATGGGATATTTTTATGTACCGCCGGTGGGTTCCAGGGAGCCACCCATGCTGTAGGTGCACACGGAGTTTAACCTACATGTGTCCACTTGTAAAGAACCCCAGTCTGACTGGGGCATGCAGTGTGGGCCGAAGCCCACCTGTATTAAGCACGACATTACTACCTCAGCTGTGTTGGGCAATGCAATGGGATATTTCTATGTACCGCCGGTGGCTTCCTGGCACCCACCCATGCTGTGGGTCCACAGGGAATTATAAATGCATCTGTTTCCACTTGTAAAGAACCCCAGTCTGACTGGGGCATGCAGTGTGGGCCGAAGCCCACCTGCATTAAGCACGACATTACTACCTCAGCTGTGTTGGGCAATGCAATGGGATATTTCTATGTACCGCCGGTGGCTTCCTGGCACCCACCCATGCTGTGGGTCCACAGGGACTTCACAATAGGGAGTTGTACCTGCCTGTGTCTATGAATTAAAAACCGCGGTCTGACTGGGGCATGCAGACACCTTGACAGAATGAATAGTGTGTGGCACATAGGTTCCCCATTGCTATGCCCACGTGTGCAGCTCCTGATGGCGGTGGCACAGGATTCTATTTCTCATTGCTTCTGTACAGCATTGTGGGCTATCGCCCCGCCCCTTTTAAAGAGGGTCGCTGCCTAGCCGTGCCAACCCTCTGCAGTGTGTGCCTGCGGTTCCTCGTCATGGCAGACGCACTTCTAAATAGACATGAGGGTGGTGTGGCATGAGGGCAGCTGAAGGCTGCGCAGGGACACTTTGGTGTGCGCTGTGGGGGGGAGGGGGGGGGGGGGTTGGGCAGCATGTAACCCAGGAGAAGTGGCAGTGGAGTGTCATCCAGGCAGTGATTGTGCTTTGTTGGAGGTAGTGTGGTGCTTAGCTAAGGTATGCCATGCTATTGAGGGCTTTTCAGAAGTAAAAGTTTTTGGGAGGGGGGGGGCCCACTCTTGCCGCTATTGTGGCTTAATAGTGGGACCTGTGAACTTGAGATGCAGCCCAACATGTAGCCCCTCGCCTGCCCTATCCGTTACTGTGTCGTTCCCATCACTTTCTTGAATTGCCCAGATTTTCACACAAGGAAACCTTAGCGAGCATCGGCGAAATACAAAAATGCTCGGGTCGCCCATTGACTTCAATGGGGTTCGTTACTCGAAACGAACCCTCGAGCATCGCGAAAAGTTCGTCCCGAATAACGAGCACCCGAGCATTTTGGTGCTCGCTCATCTCTAATAGACATGAAGGCTTTCTGAAAATGTGGACCCCATGGATAAACTACACCCTCCCATTCTAAAATAGTGGCTCCCAAACACCATATAAGTTACTTATAAACACAACCACATAGCACTGTACTCCTCCTCTGGACACTGACCCCACAAGATAGGACCCCTGTCCCTTCCTCCACCACCCCCCTTCCTCCTTCCTAATCCCAACTACTCTCTCCTCCTTTTCCTCCTTAAGTAGGTTGGCCCTGGCCAGACCATCTTTGAATTAGTGATCTCTTGGATGTAGAAGTTTATGCATTAACTAAGAGTTCTTATCATTCAGAACAACATATATGGAATTGTCATTTACCTTATTTGGTATACTATTTGATTATATTGCAATCACACTATGTTGTATCTGATATATACCTGATCCTTGTCAAAATTTTAAAATTTAAGAAAAATTATTGTTACAAAATAAAAGCTGCACTGTGTTTGGTTGCTAGGGGCAACTAAGGCAGTTTTTCTTTTCAACAGTTTTATAAATCTCCCCCTATATTTTTGCCCATCTAAAAAGTACAAACTATGCTGTGTCTCATCTGGACAACTTCTTCTATGGATGAGGACTTGCCAGCGATTAGCTGATGTCTCTGGTCGGCCAGCACAAACGCCCAACAGTTTGCTGTGATCACTGGTATTACATGGCCCTTTCCCAAATGGATGGGTGACTGTATAATTCATGTATAGAAGAAGAATAGAGATGAGCGAGCACCAAAATGCTCGGGTGCTCGTTATTCGGGACGAAATTATCGCGATGCTCGAGGGTTCGTTTCGAGTAACGAACCCCATTGAAGTCAATTGGCGACCCGAGCATTTTTGTATTTCGCCGATGCTTGCTAAGGTTTTCATGTGTGAAAATCTGGGCAATTCAAGAAAGTGATGGGAACGACTGCATCTCAAGTTCACAGGTCCCACTATTAAGCCACAATAGCGGCAAGAGTGGGCCCACCCCCTCCCAACAACTTTTACTTCTGAAAAGCCCTCATTAGCAATGCATACCTTAGCTAAGCACCACACTACCTCCAACAAAGCACAATCACTGCCTGCATGACACTCCGCTGCCACTTCTCCTGGGTTACATGCTGCCCAACCCCCCCCCCCCCCCCCCCCCCACAGCGCACACCAAAGTGTCCCTGCGCAGCCTTCAGCTGCCCTCATGCCACGCCACCCTCATGTCTATTTATAAGTGCGTCTGCCATAAGGAGGAACCGCAGGCACACACTGCAGAGGGTTGGCACGGCTAGGCAGCGACCCTCTTTAAAAGGGGCGGGGCGATAGCCCACAATGCTATACAGAAGCAATGAGAAATATAATCCTGTGCCACCGCCATCAGGAGCTGCACACGTGGGCATAGCAATGGGGAACCTATGTGCCACACACTATTCATTCTGTCAAGGTGTCTGCATGCCCCAGTCAGACCGCGGTTTTTAATTCATAGACACAGGCAGGTACAACTCCCTATTGTGAAGTCCCTGTGGACCGACAGCATGAGTGGCTCCCTGGAACCCACCGGCGGTACATAAAAATATCCCATTGCATTGCCCAACACAGCTGAGGTAGTAATGTCGTGCTTAATGCAGGTGGGCTTCGGCCCACACTGCATGCCCCAGTCAGACTGGGGTTCTTTAGAAGTGGAAACAGATGCATTTATAATTCCCTGTGGACCCACAGCATGGGTGGCTCCCTGGAACCCACCGGCGGTACATAAATATATCCCATTGCATTGCCCAACATAGCTGAGGTAGTAATGTCGTGCTTAATACAGGTGGGCTTTGGCCCACACTGCATGCCCCAGTCAGACTGGGGTTCTTTAGAAGTGGAAACAGATGCATTTATAATTCCCTGTGGACCCACAGCATGGGTGGGTGCCAGGAAACCACCGGCGGTACATAAAAATATCCCATTGCATTGCCCAACACAGCTGAGGTAGTAATGTCGTGCTTAATACAGGTGGGCTTCGGCCCACACTGCATGCCCCAGTCAGACTGGGGTTCTTTAGAAGTGGAAACAGATGCATTTATAATTCCCTGTGGACCCACAGCATGGGTGGGTGCCAGGAAGCCACCGGCGGTACATAAAAATATCCCATTGCATTGCCCAACACAGCTGAGGTAGTAATGTCGTGCTTAAAGGGGTTGTCCCGCGCCGAAACAGGTTTTGGTTTTTTTTTCAAACCCCCCCCCCCCCCCGTTCGGCGCGAGACAACCCCGATGCAGGGACGTAAAAAAAAAAACCGCTCAGCGCTTACCTTAATCCCCGCGCTCCGGTGACTTCTATACTTACCGGTGAAGAAGGCCGCCGGGATCCTCTTCCTCCGTGGACCGCAGCTCTTCTGTGCGGTCCATTGCCGATTCCAGCCTCCTGATTGGCTGGAATCGGCACGTGACGGGGCGGAGCTACACGGAGCCCCATTGAAGAAAGCAGAAGACCCGGACTGCGCAAGCGCGGCTAATTTGGCCATCGGAGGCCGAAAATTAGTCGGCACCATGGAGACGAGGACGCCAGCAACGGAGCAGGTAAGTATAAAACTTTTGATAACTTCTGTATGGCTCATAATTAATGCACAATGTACATTACAAAGTGCATTAATATGGCCATACAGAAGTGTATAGACCCACTTGCTGCCGCGGGACAACCCCTTTAATACAGGTGGGCTTCGGCCCACATTGCATGCCCCAGTCAGACTGGGGTTCTTTAGAAGTGGAAACAGATGCATTTATAATTCCCTGTGGACCCACAGCATGGGTGGCTTCCTGGAACCCACCGGCGGTACATAAAAATATCCCATTACATTGCCCAACACAGCTGAGGTAGTAATGTCGTGCTTAATACAGGTGGGCTTCGGCCCACACTGCATGCCCCAGTCAGACTGGTAATATGTACCTTAACAGTAACCTCGTTGGTGGTAATGTGGTGGTGACTGCGGACCTGGTAGCACGGTTTTATGTAGTTGGTTTTCGGAATGTGGCCAGTATTAAGTGGGCCGTGGCGGGGGGATGGCGGTGGTGCTCTCTTGTTGTGTCGTTAAAGGTGAAATTCTTGGACTGCCACCAGACGGACCAATGCAAAGGTATTTGCCAAGAATGTTTTCATTGTTGGAGGAGGAGGGGGATGTTTTGGAGGCACTATGTGTCCTCTACACGTGTCCGTGGTTATATGCACCTTAACAGTAACAGCGTTGGTGGGAAATGGCCTCGCCGCCATCATGTCTTTGTGAAGCCTCTGTTTCCACACCCCAGTGACATACCATTAGCAGCGGTATAGGCAGAGACCAGAATTATTAACATTTCAGCGGTAGCATTAGGACAGGCCCCACTAACATATCACTAGCAGCAGTATAGGGGGAGCGCAGTCTTAGTTCCATTTCAGTAATAGTAGCACTCAAGACAGGCCCCAGTAACATTCCCATTGCAGCAGTTTAGGGAGATAACAGTCTCTTTCACATTTCAGTAGCTGCAGTATAGACAAGGCCCCAGTTACATTTATGTAGCTAAAGTGTAGGCCAACCCCACACACCTTTCTGTACCATGAGTGCAGGCGAAGAACATAGAAATTACAATGATTACACTGTAGGTGAGGGCCCAAAAAAATTGGTGTACCAACAGTAGTAATGTACCTCAGAAAAAATTGGCCATGCCCAACCAAGATGGCTGGTGAAACCCATTAATCGCTTTGGTTAATGTGGCTTAAGTGGTAACTAGGCCTGGAGGCAGCCCAGTTTAACGCAAAATTGGTTCAAATTAAAGTTTCAACGCTTTTAAGAGCATTGAAACGTATAAAAATTGTTTAGAAAAATTATATGAGTGAGCCTTGTGGCCCTAAGAAAAATTGCCCGTTCGGCGTGATTACGTGAGGTTTCAGGAGGAGGAGCAGGAGGAGGAGGAGGAATATTATACACAGATTGATGAAGCAGAAATGTCCCCGTTTTGGATGGTGAGAGAGAACGATGCTTCCATCCGCGGGTGCAGCCTACGTATTGCTTAGGTATCGCTGCTGTCCGCTGGTGGAGAAGAGAAGTCTGGGGAAATCCAGGCTTTGTTCATCTTGATGAGTGTAAGCCTGTCGGCACTATCGGTTGACAGGCGGGTACGCTTATCTGTGATGATTCCCCCAGCCGCACTAAACACCCTCTCTGACAAGATGCTAGCCGCAGGACAAGCAAGCACCTCCAGGGCATACAGCGCGAGTTCAGGCCACGTGTCCAGCTTCAACACCCAGTAGTTGTAGGGGGCAGAGGCGTCACCGAGGACGGTGCTGCAATCGGCTACGTACTCCCTCACCATCCTTTTACAGTGCTCCCGCCAACTCAGCCTTGACTGGGGATCGGTGACACAGTCTTGCTGGGGAGCCATAAAGCTGACAAAGGCCTTGGAGAATGTTCCCCTGCCTGCGCTGTACATGCTGCCTGATCTCTGCGCCTCCCCTGCTACCTGGCCCTCGGAACTGCGCCTTCTGCCACTAGCGCTGTCGGATGGGAAGTTTACCATCAGTTTGTCCACCAGTGCCCTGTGGTATAGCATCATTCTCGAACCCCTTTCCTCTTCGGGAATGAGAGTGCAAAGGCTCTCCTTATACCGTGGATCGAGCAGTGTGTACACCCAGTAATCCGTAGTGGCCAGAATGCGTGTAACGCGAGGGTCACGAGAAAGGCATCCTAACATGAAGTCAGCCATGTGTGCCAGGGTACCTGTACGCAACACATGGCTGCCCTCACTCGGAAGATCACTTTCAGGATCCTCCTCCTCCTCCTCCTCCTCCTCCTCCTCCTCTGGCCATACACGCTGAAAGGATGACAGGCAAGTAGCATCTGTCCCCTCAGCAGTGGGCCAAGCTGTCTCTTCCCCCTCCTCCTCATGCTCCTCCCCCTCCTCCTCAACGCGCTGAGATATAGACATGAGGTTGCTCTGACTATCCAGCGACATACTGTCTTCCCCCGCCTCCGTTTATGATTCCAAAGCGTCTGCCTTTATGCTTTGCAGGGAACTTCTCAAGAGGCATAGCAGAGGAATGGTGACGCTAATGATTGCAGCATCCCCGCTCACCACCTGGGTAGACTCCTCAAATTTTCCAAGGACCTGGCAGATGGCTGCCAACCAGGCCCACTCTTCTGTAAATAATTGAGGAGGCTGACTCCCACTGCGCCGCTCAAGTTGGAGTTGGTATTCCACTATAGCTCTACGCTGCTCATAGAGTCTGGCCAACATGTGGGCGTAGAGTTCCACTGTGTGGGCACGTCGCACAGCAGTCGGTGCACTGGCAGATTAAACCGATGTTGCATGGTCCGCAGGGTGGCAGCGTGCGTGTGGGATTTGTGGAAATGTGCGCAGAGCTGGCGCAGCTTTCCGAGCAGGTATGACAAGTGGGGGTAGCTTTTCAGAAAGCGCTGAACCACCAAATTAAAGACATGGGCCAGGCATGGCACGTGCGTGAGGCTGCCGAGCTGCAGAGCCGCCACCAGGTTACGGCCGTTGTCACACATGACCATGCCCGGTTGGAGGGTCAGCGGCGCAAGCCAGCGGTCGGTCTGCTCTGTCAGACCCTGCAGCAGTTCGTGGGCCGTGTGCCTCTTCTCTCCTAAGCTGAGTAGTTTCAGCACGGCCTGCTGACGCTTGCCCACCGCTGTGCTGCCACGCCGCGTGACACCGACTGCTGGTGACGTGCTGCTGCTGACACATCTTGATTGCGAGACAGAGGTTGCGTAGGAGGAGGAGGAGGGTGGTTTAGTGGAGGAAGCATACACCCCCGCAGATACCACCACCGAGCTGGGGCACGCAATTCGGGGGGTGGGTAGGACATGAGCGGTCCCAGGCTCTGACTCTGTCCCAGCCTCCACTAAATTCACCCAATGTGCCGTCAGGGAGATATAGTGGCCCTGCCCGCCTGTGCTTGTCCACGTGTCTGTTGTTAAGTGGACCTTGGCAGTAACCGCGTTGGTGAGGGCGCGTACAATGTTGCGGGAGACGTGGTCGTGCAGGGCTGGGACGGCACATCGGGAAAAGTAGTGGCGACTGGGAACCGTGTAGCGCGGGGCCGCTGCCGCCATCATGCTTTTGAAAGCCTCTGTTTCCACAAGCCTATACGGCAGCATCTCTAGGCTGATCAATTTTGCAATGTGCACGTTTAACGCTTGAGCGTGCGGGTGCGTGGCGGCGTACTTGCGCTTGCGCTCAAACTGTGGCGCTAGCGACGTCTGGACGCTACGCTGAGAGACATTGCTGGATGGGGCCGAGGACAGCGGAGGTGAAGGTGTGGGTGCAGGCCAGGAGACGGTACTGCCTGTGTCCTCAGAGGGGGGTTGGATCTCAGTGGCAGGTTGGGGCACAGGGGGAGAGGCAGTGGTGCAAACCGGAGGCGGTGAACGGGCATCGTCCCACCTTGTGGGGTGCTTGGCCATCATATGCCTGCGCATGCTGGTGGTGGTGCCTCCCCAGCTGATCTTGGCGCGACAAAGGTTGCACACCACTGTTCGTCGGTCGTCAGGCGTCTCTGTGAAAAACTGCCACACCGTAGAGCACCTTGACCTCTGCAGGGTGGCATGGCGCGAGGGGGCGCTTTGGGAACCAGTTGGTGGATTATTCGGTCTGGCCCTGCCTCTACCCCTGGCCACCGCACTGGCTCGGCCTGTGCCCACACCCTGACTTGGGCCTCCGCGTCCTCGCCCGCGTCCACGTCCTATAAGCCTACCCCTACCCCTCAGCATGGTGTATTACCAGTGATTTGATTTCCCAGCCAGGAAATAAATTGGCGCAAGCCTACTGTTAAACTTAGCTGGCTGCGTATGATTTTTTTTACGTTCTCCACCCAGCACACACGTACCCAGAACGCTGAGGACTGTCAGAGGCAGGCCAAATAGAATTTTTTCCCTTTTTTTTAAAGGAAAGGCCCACTGCGTATATTCAATAAATAATAAATGTGTTGTGGCCCTGCAATGTGTCACAGAACTGCAGTGTTGCAGAGTTATTAACTACAGCAGAGCAGTGATTTCCCAGGCAGGAAATAAATTGGCGCAAGCCTGCTGTTAAACTTAGCTGGCTGCGTATGATTTTTGTTTACGTTCTCCACCCACCACACACGTACCCAGAACGCTGAGGACTGTCAGAGGCAGGCCAAATAGAATGTTTTCCCTTTTTTTTCAAGGAAAGGCCCACTGCGTATATTCAATCAATAATAAATATGTCTTCTGGCCCTGCAAATGTGTCACAGAACTGCAGGGTTGCAGAGTTATTAACTACAGCAGAGCAGTGATTTCCCAGGCAGGAAATAAATTGGCGCAAGCCTGCTGTTAAACTTAGCTGGCTGCGTATGATTTTTGTTTACGTTCTCCACCCACCACACACGTACCCAGAACGCTGAGGACTGTCAGAGGCAGGCCAAATAGAATGTTTTCCTTTTTTTTTCAAGGAAAGGCCCACTGCGTATATTCAATCAATAATAAATATGTCTTCTGGCCCTGCAAATGTGTCACAGAACTGCAGGGTTGCAGAGTTATTAACTACAGCAGAGCGGTGATTTCCCAGGCAGGAAATAAATTGGCGCAAGCCTGCAGGCCAAATAGAATGTTTTCCCTTTTTTTTCAAGGAAAGGCCCACTGCGTATATTCAATCAATAATAAATATGTCTTCTGGCCCTGCAAATGTGTCACAGAACTGCAGGGTTGCAGAGTTATTAACTACAGCAGAGCGGTGATTTCCCAGGCAGGAAATAAATTGGCGCAAGCCTGCTGTTAAACTTAGCTGGCTGCGTATGATTTTTGTTTAAGTTCTCCACCCAGCACACACGTACCCAGAACGCTGAGGACTGTCAGAGGCAGGCCAAATAGAATTTTTTCCCTTTTTTTTCAAGGAAAGGCCCACTGCGTATATTCAATCAATAAAATATGTCTTCTGGCCCTGCCTACACAATTCTGTCCCTGTAGTATTACTGCAGGGCGCAATGCTCTGCACGGCCGATTTGGAAAAAAAAAAATGTGCAACACTGCTAACTGCAGCCTCCACACTACTGCACACTGTTAGATGTGGCCCTAAGAAGGACCGTTGTGGTTCTTGAAGCCTACACTAACTCCTAACACTCTCCCTGCCTAACCACCACTTCTGTCCCTGTAGTATTACTGCAGGGCGCAATGCTCTGCACGGCCGATTTGGAAAAAAAAAATGTGCACCACTGCAAAAGGCAGCCTCCACAGTACTGCACACTGTTAGATGTGGCCCTAAGAAGGACCGTTGGGGTTCTTGAGGCCTAGACTAACTCCTAACGCTCTCCCTACAGCAGCTCCGGCACCAGCAGCACTGTCCCTCAGCTATCTCACAAGGCATCTGAGGCGAGCCGCGGGAGGGGCCGACTTTTATACTCGGGTGACATCTGATCTCCCCAGCCACTCACAGCAGGGGGGTTGTATAGGGCTGGAACATCACAGGGGGAAGTTGTAATGCCTTCCCTGTCTTTCAATTGGCCAGAAAAGCGCGCTAACGTCTCAGAAGGAAATTGAAAGTAACCCGAGCATCGCGTGGTACTCGTTACCAGTAACGAGCATCCCGAACACGCTAATTTTCGCCCGAGCATCAAGCTCGGACGAGTACGTTCGCTCATCTCTAAAGAAGAACAATCGTGGGTAGATGGTGCGCTCGGACATAGGAAGGAGACAGGAAGAGTTAGCACTGTGAGTGGCAACGTGTTCCAGCGCAATTACAGTGCCTTCATCTGGCCTTTCCAGGTTATGGTAGTGAAACGTGTTGCCGCTCACACTGCTGACTCTCCCAGTCTCCTTCCTAGGTGGGGACCCCTCTATTGCATCCATATGCCTACTAGGGTGTACAGTTATGTGTAGGGGTGGTCAAGTTGGGACAACTACATTAGGTAGTTTTGCACATAATGTGGATGAAGCAAAGCATTTTGTGACATAAATCTATATGCTACAATTCTCTGCTGTCAGCTTTTTGTTCCTGTTAGATCAGGCAGTGACTAAAAACTTGCAGTTTATTGTTTTAAGGAATCCCAGTATGGAATCCAAACTAATTGTATGTTACATTACATTGTACGATCTTAGTAGCATAGAACAACAAGGGCAGCTATGATGACAACACAGAGCATATAACATCACAAAGCACATGACATCACAGAGCACATGACATCATAAGGGCATAGAATGTTTAAAGCTCTAAACCCGAGCCATCTTGCATCAGTTGAGCTTGAGAGCTTGAAGAGAAGAAGTCCAGGTATGTAGTTCTTTACTGCTGAGGCCTCGTTCACATATCATGTAGCTGAAGTGGGTTGGTGGGAGAGTGGCGGAGTAATGTTCAGAAGTGTTACCATCTGTGAAGAAAATAAAGGGAAAAACCTTCTTTGAAATAGCACCGTGTATGCTGCCATCGCTTTGTATTTCATCTTGGAATTTCTGGATCTGACCGGGTCAGGATCTGTAAGGTGGCTTTTGCATTTGTTTGTCCATCCCTTGCGGGTGTTTGAAAGTGTGCTGCTGACATCCATTCACATACTTGATACTTTAAAGGAAAGACATTTCTAAGAAATGTTCCTCAACCTGAAACTATGTGGAATATGTGCACATCTGGGTGCAGTATTTTTGTGGAGTGTGAACCCAACCTTACAGCGTTTCTTTCATCTGGACAACCATTCTAATTATGGACTCGCTGGTGATCAGCAGTAATGGGTCTGGCAGTTCAAGCGCATAACATGGTTTAAGAACTAGGCCGATACTTTTGTTAGGTTGTGCATCCCAAGTTTTTTTATCCTGGCATTAGTAAATATTTACATTTTGTACTGTAGGAGGAGAAACCTGAAAATCTGATGTATCAGCGCCCGGAGAGCAGACTGCCATTCTTCCCTTCTCCGTGAATTGATTGGATTTGTTGCAGGCTGATGGCTACAATTAACAGACGGACAGCTTATGTCTTCTTTATCCTTTTATTAGTCTGTATATGTGTTAGTTTGTATAATGTAATGTATTTATAGGTAACATCTATTGTCTATATATTTATTATGATATGGTTATTTGCATGATGTTATATATTTCAAGATATGTGTAGTCTATCTGTAATATAATATTGTATATTTATGGGCAATATGTATTATCTGTTTATCTGATATGCTTATTTGTATAATGTATTATATTTCTATGTATGTGCAGTCTATATGTGATATTTTCTTGTATATTTATGGGCAATATGTATTAACTGTGTTATCTAATATGTTTATTTGTCTAATGTTACATTATGTAATATATGCATAGTTATAAATTGTCCTTATTTGTGGTATATTTATTCAAATATTGTAGTATACTTATAGATATTATGCATTGTTTGTATATTCAATATATTGATTTATATGTGTAATATTTCTATGTATGCTTGTATATGTGATATATGTATTGTGTAATGCAATGTGTTTATAAATTGTATGTATCCTCTGTATATTTGATGTATTTATTTGATGATGTAATATATTTATAGGCATATATTGTCCGTTTATCAGATATTTTTATTTGTTTAATGATTATGCTTATAGATATGTATTGTTCATATACAGTATATATTTCTATGATGTTACTTATATTTATGGTTATGCATAATCTTATCTATATTTATGAATTAATTTATTTGTGTATTGTAATATATTCATTAGTATGTAATGTAAGAAAAAATATTTCATATGGATACAATGATCTAGTATATTTTTATGTAGGTATATGTGATATATTTATTTATACTATTTAAAGTAGTTATAGGTAGCATGTACTGTCCATATACAGTATGTGATGTATGGTACTGGTGTATTATATCGCCAGCGGAAGTTAGGGGTGGCGACTAGAGATGAGCGAACACCAAAATGTTCGGGTGTTCGTTATTCGGAACGAACTTCCCGTGATGCTCGAGGGTTCGTTTCGAACAACGAACCCCATTGAAGTCAATGGGCGACCAGAACATTTTTGTATTTCGCCGATGCTCGCTAAGGTTTTCATGTGTGAAAATCTGGGCAATTCAGGAAAGTGATGGGAATGACACAGTGACGGATAGGGCAGGCGAGGGGCTACATGGTGGGCTGCATCTCAAGTTCACAGGTCCCACTATTAAGCCACAATAGCGGCAAGAGTGCCCCCCCCCCCCCCCCCCACTGTCAGCATAAAGATCGTCCTCCTCTGGCACAGCTGTAACAGCTGTAGCAGAGAAGAACGATGTTTGCCCATTGAATTCAATGGAGCGGCAATACAGCATGTTCCACTGAATGCAATGGGCTGCCGGCGATCGCAGGATGAATGGTCGGAAAGGGGTTAAATATATAACCCCTTTCCTGCAATTCATCCAGAAATGTGTTACACTAAAAATATATACCGGCGTATAAGGCGACCGGGCGTATAAGACGACCCCCCAACTGTCACCTTATACGCCGGTAATACAGTGGAGCAAAGAATAAAAAGCATTACTTACGTTTTTAGATGATCTGCGGCGCTCCTGCAGGCTGTCACTCCCTCCTAATCCACGGCAGACAAGCTTTCTCTATGAAAGACTTTAAATCCCTGCCTCCAGGAAGACACGTGCCTTCAGCCAATCACAGCCAATGACAATGATGTCATTGAATGGCTGTGATAGGCTGTGTTTCTGGAGGCGGGGATTTCAAGCCTTGAAATCCCCGCCTCCAGAAACACAGCCAATCACAGCCATTCAATGACATCATTGTCATTGGCTGTGATTGGCTGAAGGCACGTGTGCTTCTGGAGGCAGGGATTTAAAGTCTTTCGTGGAGAAAGCAATACTCTGCCGTGGACCAGGAGGGAGTGACAGCCTGCAGGAGCGCCGCAGATCATCTAAAAACGTAAGTAATGCTTTTTATTCTTTGCTCCACTGTATTACCGGCGTATAAGGTGACAGTTGGGGGGTCGTCTTATACGCCCGGTCGCCTTATACGCCGGTATATATTTTTAGTGTAACACATTTCTGGATGAATTGCAGGAAAGGGGTTATATATTTAACCCCTTTCCGACCATTCATCCTGCGATCGCCGGCAGCCCATTGCATTCAGTGGAACATGCTGTATTGCCGCTCCATTGAATTCAATGGGCAAACATCGTTCTTCTCTGCTACAGCTGTTACAGCTGTGCCAGAGAAGAAGGATTTGTCTTCTATATGTTCTCAATGGGGTCAGCGCTGCTGCCGCTGGCCCCATTGAGCGCATATAGAATGCATCCATAGCGAGCAGCGGGAGGGGCAGATTTCAATACTCGGGTGACACCTTATCTCCCCAGCCACTCACAGCAGGGGGGTGGTATAGGGCTTAAACGTTGCAGGGGGAAGTTGTAATGCCTTCCCTGTCTTTATATTGGCCAAAAAAAAGCGCTAACGTCTCAGGGAAGAAAGTTAAATTAACCAGAACACCGCATGGTGTTCGTTACGAATAACGAACATCCCGAACACCCTAATATTCGCACGAATATCAAGCTCGGACGAACGCGTTCGCTCATCTCTAGTGGCGACATAATACAGCGGTTTTGACATGGAGTTACTTGTGATTCGCTGGGGCCGTGTTTCATCCCCCAAGTGCCGATTTCTGTCGGGGAGGACAGCGGCAAGAGTGGGAGGGTCGGAAGAGGCCACTGTGACTGCGGGAGCAGGAGGAGAGGTGCCGTCGGCGCCACGAGGAGAGGCGGCAGCAGGGCCAAGAGGAGAGGCAATGGCGGCCGTTGGCAGGAGAAGAGGTAGCGGCAGGAGGAGAAGCAGTGCCTGGAGAATAGGCAGTGGCAGAAGAAGGGAAAGCTCCAGGAGAAAGTCAGCGGCAGCAGCAGAGAGGCATTCGCGGCAGCAAGAGACCCGGCACCAGGAGACCCAACAGCAGCAGTAGGAGACCCGATGGCAACGAAAGATCCGGTGGCAACAGCGTAGCAGGAGCCCCTGTGGCAGCAGGAGAGCCCCAAGTCATTGCAGCAGCGGCACTTAGGGGAAACAAGCCCCCAGCCAATCACAAGCTGGGAGTTGTTACTCAATGTCAAAATTGCTGTATTATGTCGCCACCCCTAATTTCCGGTGGTGACACAATACACCAGTATTGTGATGTATTTATTTGCTTTGCTTTTCCCTTTATGCATATATTTTCCTTATATGTAGAAGATTTATATGTAGTATATGTCATATATTTATTTATGGTTATGCATAATCTATATTTAAGAATTAATTTATTTGTGTATTGTAATATATTCATTGGTATGCAATGTGAGAAAAAATATGTCATATGGATACAATGATCTAGTATATTTTTATGTAGGTATATGTGATATATTTATTTATACTATTTAAAGTAGTTATAGGTAGCACGTACTGTCCATATATGTGACGTATTGTACTGGTTACGTCGCCACCGGATGTTAGGGGTGGCAACATAATACAGCGGTTTTGACATGGAGTTACGCCCCCAGCTTGTGATTCGCTGGGGGTGTGTTTCATCCCCCAAGTGCTGTTGTCTGTCGGGGAGGACAGCGGCAAGAGTGTGAGGGTCGGTGGTGGCCACCGTGACGAAGCAGGAGGAGAGGTGCCATCGGTGCTACAAGGAGAGGCAGTGGCAGGGCCAAGAGGAGAGGCAATGGCGGCTCTTGGCAGGAGAAGAGGCAGCAGCAGGAGGAAACGCGGCACCAGGAGAATAGGCAGCATCAGGAGAAGAAGCAGTGCCAGAAGAAAGTCAGAGGTGGCAGCAGAAAGGCATCAGCAGCAGCAAGAGACCCGGCACCAGGAGACCGGACGGTAGCAGTAGGAGACCCGGACGCAGAGGAAGACCCAGGGCCAGCAGCGGCAGAGCAGGAGACCCTGCAGCAGCAGAAGGGGCCCAGGTCATTACAAGCAGTGGTACTTAGGGGATGAAACAAGTCCCCAGCCAATCACAAGCTTGGGAGCGTTATCAATGTCAAAACTGCTGTATTATGTCACCACCCCTAACTTCACACCAGTACTGTGATGTATTTATTTGCTTGTATTTTCCTTTAATGCATATATTTTCCTTATATATAGTAGATTTATATGTAGTATATGTCATATATTTATTTCATTTATTGCCTAATTTTAAATGCTAATACCTTATTTTTTAAATATATTGATCCATTACATAATGAATAAGAAGGTCTGACACTGATGTGACTGACCATATAGAACAGAAGCAGAATACAGAACATTCTGCAATGGATAAAGCCCTCCAATTACACACCATATCATCCCACAATAAGATAAGGGTAGCTCACATTTTCTAGTATTTCTTCCCATCTGGCCTTCCATGGCCTCTTTATTCAGATGGGTCCCTACACTAACACTTAGAACAGGAGATCTCCAGTGTAATTGGTCGGCTTTACAGGGACTCTCTGGGAATAATGAAATAGCATTTTTATAATGGTTATAGAAGTGATTGCTAGATGAGCTCCTACCTTCTGATATCCTCACTGTTACACCCACAGTCCCTGAACTTATGGTCTCTTGCGTAGTTGGAGGCCAGAAGTTACAATGCTTGGACATAGATGAGGATATCTGATGGTTAGAGGAAGTTTAGTGATAACTAATTTAGATGCTAGTTATTCCTGGAAAACCCCTTTATTACTTGCAGTACGGTTTTGTACTGTCTGTATGGTCACTCACAGCACCATTAACTATCTATCTTTCTATAAGGGTTTTATATAAAGTAAAATATATAGTAAGGTTAATACTGTAATGATATACACAATGTAGAATGTAGTCGCAGGGTATGAATATAACCTGTAGGATGTGATGATGTCACTTCCTCCATTCATTAGGTAAATCGGGTTTCCTTGCTGTGAAGTGGGACAATCTGATTCTGTTCTCTGATGGATGGTGACATGCATCACAAGTACTGTAAAAGGGACACATAATACATCTAAATATCTCCTCTTATACAAATATAGTCTTAGTGTAGGGACCCATCTGAATGAGGTCGCCGTGACGGGGCAGATGGGCTCGCACATTTTATTCAAAATGTGTGCTAAGAACCTCATTTATAATTGTAGCCAGTGATATTCAGTGAACACAGAACTTATACACATGTTAAAAAGGAAGCTAAATGTAATAATGAATTGAAGCTTGCAAAAGAAGCCAAAAGCAATAAAAAATTATTTTGGGGGTATGTCAAAAGCATAAGAAAAGTTTGATGTAAGTTACCAAGATGGTGAGCGGTCTACAAACCGTGTCCTATGAGGAACGGTTAAAGGATCTGGGAATGTTTAGGTTGCTAAAAAGAAGAGTAAGATGAGACTTAATAGCTATCTACAAATATCTGAAAGGCTGTCATACTGCAGAGGGATCAGCCCTATTCTCTTTTGTACAAGGAACTCCTAGAAGCAATGGGATGCAACTGAAAGGGAGGAGACACAGATTAGATATTAGAAAAAACTTTCTGACAGTGAGTGGGATCAATGAGTGGAACAGTTTACCACGGGAGGTGGTGAGTTCTCCTTCAATGCAAGTCTTCAAACAGAGGCTGCACAGACATCTATATGGGATGATTTAGTGAATCCTGCATTGACCAGGGGTTTGGACCCGATGACCCTGGAGGTTCCTCTGAACTCTACCATTCTATGACATGAAACACTTTCTCATATGTAAATTCAAACTCATGTGGTGAAATTAGTTTTAGTCAGGGATGTAAGCGATAGGGGGAGGAGGACAAGGACAAATTATAGAGAGGGCACCTGAAGCCTACATACTAAGAGGCCTCTTCCAAAATCAGCCTCGCATCATGACATCTCTCAGAGTGGTGGTCATTGAGAAACCACTTATTCTCATTGGGGTCTCAAAGACGCTAAAGTGAGCAGTGGTGACAGCACCCTCCAGATAAGGATAATGGCCTTATTTGAATTCTTTACCCCAGTAAATGACACTATTGTTTTTGAGACTGTACACCAGATGTCACATATACTGCGGTAGGCAAACTTCAGTTATGGGGCAAACACCCAGGTGTGCCCCCCCCCCCCCAACCTAACAATCAACGCCTCCAGGGCCATATTTCAGCAACATTCTGAGTGTGCCTATAACCATGAGTATGAAGGAGTTTATGACAGACAGGATTCTTTTGCTCTTCCTGCCTATCCTCCACACATCTCATATGGCATTTCTGCAGGACATAGCGTCTGGTCCTTTGAATGCAGATAATGACTCACCACCCCAATACAGGAATATGTAACTTAAAAAAAACTTTTTGAAATGTGTTTTGTTCTTTTGCTGTTATTTTTTATTGTAAAAAACTTACTGTTTATTTAAAAAAAACTCTTTGAAACTTTTATTGCCCATTTTTTCTAATTCTCAAATTGTCTCCATTCTCCAGCTATTATTTTGCTGCAGAAAGATCCGAGCACTTTAGCTGATCTCTTGTTGCTCTCATTGAAGTGAATGTGAGCTTCTACAAAAGCCTAGCCAAGTGTACTACTCTGTGTCCATAACTTACAGAATTTCTAAAACCAGATAGCACATTGTGTTACCATAGCATAAATTCACTTTCATGAAAGCTTTATAAATTGTGCTTAGGTTAAGGCTCTGGGCTCCTTCTGAAAGTTGATCGGAAAAGAGTCCTGGGTTTTACCATCTTGGCCATGAAAAGCCTATATGCGAACACCCCTTTAAAGTACTTCTAGTCCCCTCCATGAGGGCAGGTCATTAGACAGCCAAGCCCCCACTCCCCCTGGCTTGGGAGAACCATGCCAGGCTATGGATGCATTGCCATAAAAAGGCATATGGCATCACGACAAATCCACTTAATGGCAGCCACAAAAAGGCATGTGGGTGGTTGTGAATGAGTTTAATGAGGTATTATATTAAAAATTTGCCAAGCTATGAAAGAAAAAAAACCTCACTTTTCCTCCTCACTGCTGCAGCTGTGGCTCTGAGATGGTCTGAAGACTTCTAGGCAACACCTGTCTGCTGCTGCAAACAAGAGGTAACAGCATTCAGAAAACGAACACACATATTTGTATTAATTTTATTAAAATTCTAAAGAAGGTAATGAGGCATTAGTAATATTTTGGCCAAAATCAGTATTAAATAAAATGGACTAAAATGTCCTTTGTAAAAACGCAAAATTTTAGAATATAGAAAAAGGAAAAAAGAATATTTTGGCCAAAATACACAAGCTCGCATACCATGTTACGAGTCCCCATTCTCTTACAAATCCCTAACTAACTAAAGAAGAAATCTACATTAGAAAAAAATGGAACACAACCAGATGAGAGGATCAGGTCTCTGTAGAAGCAGCAATAACTGCAAACCAGTAGCTGCTACCAAGGATGCAGTCCAAGCTGGCCAAGGCACAGCTCCCTCCGGTAACAAAAAATTATTGGATGCTGCGACATTGAAAGTTTCCCTTCTGAGAACTCTGGGACACCAGACGGTGAACCCGCATCCTTCTTCTTTGTCCAGAGGAGTCACCAGTACCAAGCTTATTGCAAAAATACAGGACAAGAAGCAAGCTCATGCCATAAATGCTGCACAAAAACCCAGAACTATATTCTTTATCTATATGACCAATTCCAGACAGGCATATTACCAGTGCCTTTTGTAATGTTAATACAGACGAGAGACCCAGCCCAAAAGCGGGTCTACAGACCTGATCTCAGCATCATAGGAATGCATCCTAATTAGAGTGGTTATAAAAAAAAACAATAATACAACCATACAGTGACCATAACAGTTGTACACAAGCAATGTGCAGACTGTGATTGCAGTACAGTTATATTTGATATTTCACAGGTAAAGTCCTCTTTGAAGTTCACTTTAGTTATCTTTACCTCTGGCCCAGATCACCATGAATATTTCTTCCAGTCCTTTATTATTTTTATGCATGGATGGCTATTTTTTTATATGTAAAACCCCTTTAATGACCTTTTATTTGTTCCAATAATCGCTAACAAGCATCTTTTAGAATGCTCGTTTACCCGATCATTGCCCTATGTGCCCGGATAATTGCAGCCTGAGGCCTCATTGACACAAGTGTGTGTGTACATTTTCACGCTGACCGCACGCACCGTAAAATTGCATCAGTGAAGAATAGCCGCAATTGAGATCCGAGATAACATAGCATTTTCTCCTCCATGAGCATATTGCGTGAAAAATATGCTGCAGCATGGAATTCTATCGGTTGGCAGAATTCCTTCAAATACTTTGCTCTCGCATGCACAGCGCACAGCATACGGGTACCATGCAATGTCATTGAAGGTCCCGTTGAAATCAATTTTTCTGATTCAGTGATGCCGATTACATTTATTTTATTCATTGTCTATATTTCTATGTAAAAAATTGGAAAGAAGTGTTTTATCATTTTAAAATGCGGCCAGTGTAGGAGACTTAAAGGGGTTGTCCCGCGGCCAAAACGAAAAACCTTTCACACCCCAGTCCCCCATGTTAAGCAAGCATTACAAACTACCCCTGTAAATCGTTTTTTTAGAGCGTTTCTACTCACCATGAAGTTGTTTCATGAAGTTATCAAAATCTTCTTCCAAAATGGCCACTGTCATTTCCCAAGGTGCACCACTGGTCTTCTCCAATGGTGCACTGCAGGTCTTCTCCCATGGTGCACCGTGGATGTTCTTCTCCAGTCTGAGCTCCACTGCCAATTACAGCCAACTTATTGGCTGATCGGCACCACATGACGGGGGCGGAGCTACGCGATGATGCTGAGAAGGGGGAGGAGCCAGGATGCAGCTCGTGAGCCCGGACCCAACAAAAGAGGATTCTTCTCTGCGCAAGCACGACTGTTGCGGCGACCAGAGAAGAATGCTTCAGTCTTCGCCATGGAGAAGGGGACGCCAGCACCGGAGGGGGTAAGTGTATAACTTCTATATGGCCAATATTTAATGCACGATGTATGTTACAAAGTGCATTAATATGGCCATACAGAAGTGCATAACTGCACTTGCTTCTGCGGACAACCCCTTTAAGCTTAACTGAACTACCGTAGAGATAGTGTGCTTGAGCAATAGGTGGTAGAATTGACACCGTTTCTGGAAATTGATTATCCTGAGGATGTGCTAAGTAACTAAATAAAGTTAGATGATTGGAGAGGGAGGTGTATATCTGGGAAAAATAGAGAGCATGAGGAAGTTGACCGAAGGATGAGCCTACAGAAGATGTAGCAACGATGGTCCTATCCTTTAATGTGGAATATAGGAGAGTCAGGTCTATTATTTATAGACATTAGCACCTGTTAGGTAAGGGTAAAGGATAAGGATAAAACATTAGGACCAGTGATACCTTCCAAACCCCCTATAGTTGACACCAAAACCCACAACTTGATTGTATGGGTTGCACCCACGGTCGAGAAGGGACAGGAAGTGTTCCATCATGTCAAGTTTTACAGAGCCAGTACTATACATTCACCAACAAAAAACAGACCGATAATCCTGTGCTTCATTGCACCACACCAAATTTTAGGTTCTCCATATCCAAACATTATGCTTATTGACATTTCTTGACAGATAAAATGTGGCCTGATCCGAGAATAATATGTTTCCAAGAAAGTGACTGTTGGTGTTGATATGATCAAGCATTTTGGTAGCAAATTACTCAGCTTGTCATCTGGCTTCAATTGTTGGACAATTTGCACTCTATAAGGATATATACAAACTTGCTCACACAGTACTCGATGCACTGTAGTTGGCGGAACGTTAAATTTTCTTAAGGCTTGGCGAATATCCCCAGACTTCTCTGAAACGCCACTCGAATTTCTTCCACCTTTTCATTGGAAACCCTTCAAGGAGCTTCCCTAGACTGTTTTAGAACACTAGCAGTTGCGAGAAACTTTTGGAACCACTTCTTAAATGTGTTTCTAGCAGGTGCATCTCCTCTGTACATTCGTTAGTCATTTCTTTTGCACTGAAACAATTGATTTTGTTTCGGCATACCATACTTCTGTTGGTACACACTGTTGCAGAATCGCAATCTTGTTCATGCAACCATTGTGCTGTGTGATGAGCAAGAACTTCAAAAAACAGACAAAATTCATAAGGCAAATTGTCTCATTTAACAAGACTATCTAGCAGTAAAACTAGCTTTGTTGCTTACAGCAACCAATCACAACACAGCTTCTCTTTTATTACACTGCTTAGGTAAAATGAAAGCTGAGTTATGATTGGCTGGTATCGGTAACAAAGGCCGTTTTACTATTAAACAGGTTTGATAAATGAGGCCCAAAATTCTTTGAGTTTTTTTCATGTACTGCTAATTACAATCCATAATTTGTAGCGATTTTATCATATAGATTAATTACAATGTTGGAGCTTGGAACAGAACATCCTGTACGTTTTACATCCCACTAAACAGTTTTAAAAAGCCTATAGAAAAGGGAGTAAAATGCACCAAATTTATTAATGGCATACATCATTATTGTGGTGCAAAAGATTGGTGTAGAGTAAGCCAGCAAAGAAGTGGCATAAGAAAGAGAAAAGTGTACATACACACGAAATCTCAATGAGCATCAATCCAAATTACAGGTTCGGGGAATGAATGGTTCTTAATTCAGTTAGAACCTACTGGGAGTCACCAAAATACATATTTTAATGAGAACTTGATGAGTTGTTCTGATAACTAGAAATAATGGAAATGAGCCATAATCCTTAAGTAGAAACAAATGACTTAAGTATGGAACTTGATATGGCTGCTAATATTCAGATGGGGACTATATTCACAGCATGTTCAATAAATAACATGAAGATTGACCTGTGCAATCACAATGCATTTATTCGCATCCATTTCCTAAGACTTCGGTGTGCTATTAAAAAGTGCTCACATTCCCATGAAATGTATTAGCTAAAAACGATCCTTTTTATGGATTTGCATTTAACAGATTTCAACTCTTTTTCACAAGCAACGGCTGCTGCCCTACTCACGGCTCAAAGGAAAGTCTATGCCAACTCAGGAAAATGAAGTCTTTTGAAGTCTCAGGAGAAAAGTGTATTTCATTTCATTCATGTATGGTGTCTTGTAATTTAAAGGGTTTGCTTTTATTTCTTTTCATTTTTCTTTTTTGTTACATTGCTATTTCATTTGGCTGAATTACAACATGTAGGAGTGAAATTTGACTAATCTGATTTTTATAGAGAAAACTTGAGCAGAGAAATGAAGAAGGAGACAGACAGGAATGTGGGCATGAAAGGTAAATGGATTGAGGGGAACCAACCCCACATATTTAGAGTTTGGAAAATCCATGCACAAGTCATTTAAATGGAAAACGTCTGATTCATTAGATTACAATGTGGGAAACTTGGTATTTGACAAGCATGAAATTTATCCAAATCAGTAATCCATCCAACTTCTATTACCACATAATACAATCTAATGTTTCTTTATTTCTCTGCTGTTTCCTAAACCCAACAACTATTTACTAATTCCCATCTGTCACCTTTCTAATGTTTTAAACACCTCCGTCAAAACATTTAACTTCCTCTGTGTGCACTGTTAGCACGGCAGAGAGGATTTACTCTAACAATCACTTAAACCAGAGGAAGAGAGGGATGATGGCTTAGTTAGAGCAGCACCCTTTACTAATCCTACTGGCCATATATGCCCCCCAGCAGTGTGGCTGCAGGAGAACATAATGGACAATAATTTTTTGTAAGCGTCTTGTTGCACAGCGATGGATATCTCTACCTCCATCCACTCTCCGACCGGGGCTTCTCGCTGGAGCAGGCCCAGGTTTTGGCATGTCCTAAAACTGGCCACTGGACCAGTGTCTATCTGAGTCCCCAAGGAATTTAGAGTTTCTAGAAAGGCCCTTTATAGGTCACAGGTGTGGATATTGCTCAAATAGCACACACCCTGGTGGGCTTTTAGCACCATCTCTCCTCTCATTAGTGTCCTAGTCCTTAAACATGGAGAATTCACCCCCAGGCTTACTGGCTAATTGATGACTATGGCCTAAGGTCCACAGGACTTTGGTGAAATACACCTTCTCACCATTCCGCAGATTGTGTAGGCTAATGGGAAGGTCATTCTGCCTGACAGAGCCTCGGTGCAATAAGCAGGCATCTCCTTGCTCCTCATCTTTGAGGAATTCCAATTCTTTGTTGGCGTTAAATATGCCAACAGTGCTGACTCTGCAGAGTGTGTGGTGCCCTGCAATTGAACTAATATACAGCATCCCCCGAACCTCTCAATCCACTAAAATTCTTCCCATACCTTTCTTAGGCCTGTACCAGCTCTTCTCTAAAGTCTTGCACATCCCTGGATCGAGGTCACTAGAGCCACCATATGCCCTTTGTGTTTATTCTTGTTGTTATTCCCCTCTTCTTTAGCAGAAAGGACGGGTGTGGTTGATCAGTTGTTCGCACTGCTGTTTTGCAGTGTAGAAGTTGCGTTCAAGTCTGACCAAGAGCAACATCTGGATGTTTTTTTTACATTCTTTTTGTATTTATTCTTGTTGTGCTTCCCCTTCTCTTAAACATAAAGGACAGGTGTTGTGGCTCAGTTGTTAGCAATGCTAAAGTTGTGGGTTCAAATCTTACCAAGGGCAACATCTGGATGGTATTTTTCAAAGTTCATGCAAATATTATCATTGATGGGATTTGAACCTAGGACTCCAGCTCTGGGAGGCAACAATGCTAACAACTGAGCCACATTCATAGAAAAAAATTGATTTCAATGGGAGTTGGACTTGGTTGTTCTAATTCATGACACGTTTTTTAAAAAATGGGTTGGGTAGTCCCTGAATCTTTCATTAATCACTCAACAATATATGTAACTGTCTGTAACACCTATATAGACAGACATAAAATTATGTTGTAGGTCAGTGTAAAGCAAGAGTGAGCAGTGGAGAAGCAATTTTTGTAGCTAATACACAGTAAAAATCAACTTACTATTAGCTTGCAGCAGCATCTGTGTAAGGCCACCTGCACACGGGAGGATTTGCATTGCGGAATCCAGGGCGGGCATCGGCCTAGGGGTTCCGCAGCAAATAGCGTCCATAGCATGCTATGAAAAAGTGATTCTTCCTGCACATGGGCAGAAACCAATTGCCATTTCGGCTTGTGGTGGAAAAATTGCTACATGCTCTATTTTCGAGCAGATTCCACGTGGATGGCTTCCATTGAAGTTAATGGAAGCCATTCGACCGGCAGCCCTTCCATAGTTGACATTGACCCGGGAAAACCGGGAGTTTAAAAAAGAAAATCTGCACTGCGCATGTCCGATAGTGAGCCGTGCGGACCATCCACAGTACAAATAAAGATACGGAAAGGCAGGTACGCGCAACACATGTGGAATCCGGCTCTGACACGTGCAGGCGACCTCAGTCTCTCCTCCCCTCTGCTCTCTATACATTCCAATGAGCATGATGACTAATTCCCTTTTGTTGGTGCTCAAGGCACTGTTTATACTGTATCTTCATATTGGACTTCATGCATAGTGGACACCCTTACGTAGTGTCAGATATGTAATATAATGGCTACCAATTGCAGGATTAACCAAGAGGTCCATGGTTTCAGTGCACTAGTGTTATTGTCTGTATAAACAGCTGCCTTGGAAGTTCTACATATTTTGTGGTTCGCTATAACTGTTTATTGAGTGATGATATACTGAATAAAAATACACAAAAAATCGTGGCAGAAACACTGATTTTTTTTTCTATTTCCCCAGAAAAATAAATAAAAAAGTTTCTCAAGTTATATTTAACCACAAGATGTATCTTGCAAAATTCAACCTACAAAAAAACCTCATCATCCAGCTACGTTAGCTGAAAAATAAAAAAGTAGAACTTGGAATGTGGCAATGGAAATGAAAAATAGGCTATTCCTCAAGGGGTCGATAATGCCTCCTCCCCTTCAATTGACATCAATGCTAACTTCAGTTTGTAAAAAGAAACATATATATATTAAAATCTTCCATACATAGTAATGAGCACACTTGAAATGAACATACAATGTTGTGAGCAATATAGACAACCTTGTATTCTAAACTTTTCAAATATGTCATTGATTGCAAAAGGTGGCAATTAGAGATGAGCGAGTATATTCGCTAAGGCTCATTACTCGAGCGAGTAGTGCCTTAGCCGAGTATCTCCCCGCTCGTCTCTAAAGATTCGGGGGCTGGCGCCGGTGACAGGTGAGTTGCGGGGGGGGAGAGAGAGATCTCCCCTCCGTTCCTCCCCGCTCCCCGCCCCCCGCCGGCCCCCGAATCTTTAGAGACGAGTCGGGAGATACTTGGCTAAGGCACTACTCGCTCGAGTAATGTGCCTTAGCGAGTATACTCGCTCATCTCTATTGGCAGTGTATAGACGGAGCCCTCAAAGCATTGTAAATGAATAATACTAATTAAATAGCAGCCCTACAATAACCTTTTCCTAATCCCAAGGTCGTCCCTGCTAGCATGCCCTGACACAAAGCCTTTTACCTGAAGCTACAGAGCCCTTTAATGTAACTAATAGAATATTCAACATTTGACACAAACTAGAAAAAAGGAAGAAGAGATGAGAAAAGGCAGTTTATAAATTCTGATCAGCAGTGTCCCCTCGGGTATCACAGTAAATAGCCTGAGGAAGACCTGCTTGCCTATATTTAATGGTTAAAAAGAAAATGATCCATATGTACTAAGACACCACTTTCTGCCCCTAGGGTTTTCTTCTGTTAACTAAACGCCTTCCCAACAAGCTGACATTAGCAAGGGATCATTGCTCTGCATTTACTTTTTATACACTAAAGTCTCAAACTTTAGCTTTAACAAGTTAATAGGATATGTTTCTTTTTTCGGTTCCCTGAATGATAAACATTTAGCTTTTATAAGCAAACGTTATGGGTAGAAATCTTAAGGTACTTATAAGTAGCACCATCAAGTCAAATCGTCAACCAGAACTGGAGTGCATACATAATAAAGAACAATCTAATTAAAACTGTACATATGGTTTTTCAGTCTTTCTTTTTTTTATTGGCTATGCATCTTCAGGAACACATTAACCCCTTAAGGACATGGTCAAAGGATTCTCTAAATGCAACTGTACTACTTGTACTCAGGCGTGCTCTAAAAGCGGGAGGCATACTACATCTCCTAAACCAAACCTTTCTGTACTCCACCTCATAACATGCTCCCTGCAGTCATACTGATTCAGCCACTGGACGGCTAAAGTCTGACCATTGTCTGTGTATAGCATCCCTCACTCTCCACCTTGCCATACAATGCACATCTCCAGCCCCTTTACCTTCTGTATCATCCCATTGTCTGTAGTATGTAAGCTCGTTGGAGCAGGACCCTCACCCCTACTGTTTTCATCAACTGATTACTATGTAACCGTGGTTCTGTAATTTTTGTATTTTTTTTGTCTTTCTGTATTCCCCCTGTCTATGTAAGCTCTGTGGAATATGTTGGGGCTATATAAATAAAGATTATTATTATTACTCAGGGTTTTCCTCAGGATGAAACTGCGGAAAAGCCATCGGGAAGCCCAGCTGCTGAAGCACCTCATGTTGCGCTGTACCAAGGCTCACATACTAGCAACATGGAATGTGCATGGCATGAGTCTAGGCAAATTCGACATTGTGAAACGCGAAATGACAATACTTGACATTGATATTCTTGCGATTAGCAAATCGCACCGGATGGGTAATAGATATTTTCAGTCCGATGACACTGCACTGTGCCGGACATGAGGACATGAGGAAATCAAAAGGAATGGAGTAGCCTTTATTACAAACAAGTGGATCGCAAAAGCAGTAGAATGTTTTATAACAATCAGTGACTGTATCACTGCTATCCGGATCCGTGCTATGCCCAAACGACTGATACTGATTAGAAAACCATTGAAGAGTTTTAGGCCAACGTCCAAAAAACTCTAAATGAAGTGCCAAAGAAAGACTTCATTTTACATTATGGGCGATTTCAATTCCAAAGTTGGTAGCTAGCTAGAAGCAACCATCCAGGGAAGATTTGAGCTTGGTGAAAGAAATGAAGTCGGTGATCTCCTGGTACAGTTCTGTCAAGAAAAGCGTCTCTGGATAACACACACATGGTTTATGCAACCCAATCACCGACTGTATATGTAGACATCTCCCAATGGCTTCCATCGAAATCAGATTGATTACATTCTGTGTAATCATTGTTGGCAAAGTTCAGTCGTTGCAATAAAAACCTTTCCTGGCACCGACTGCAGCACTGATCATGTATTCCTTGTATATGGAGTCAGAAGTGGTTATGGCAATGAAACAACTAGCCAAAAATAAAATGCCAGGCATAGATAACATACCCGCAGAGCTATTGCTGCCTATACTAGTGCAAACCATCACGGCACTGTGCCAGGCAGTCTGGGCATCCACACAATGGCCACAGGACTGGAAAAGACCTGTCTTCATCCCTAAACCAAAGAAAGGCGTCTCACAGAATTGCTCCAGCTTCAAAACAATAGCCTTCATTCCGCATGCAAGCAAGATCATTCTCAAAATTATGCAGGAAAGACTGAGATCAGTAGTTGAAGCGGCACTCCCTGATGAGCAAGCAGGATTCCAGCGAGGATGTGGCACCTGCGACCATATTGCAAAGCTGCGATGGACTATTGAAAAGGCTCGAGAATACCAAAAGACTATCTACATGTACTTCTTCGACTGCATCAAGGCCTTTGACTGCATTGACCATGGCAAGCTATGGCGGGCCCTACAAGAGCTGGGCATATCAGCACATTTAATCAAGCTGATCAAATCACTTTATACCAATCAAGAAGCCACTGTGAGAACACAGTATGGGGACACAGATTGGTTTGGGATTGGCAAAAGCGCCCGATAGGGCTGCATCCTCTCACCTTTCTTGTTTAACCTATATCCGGAGGTGATCATGCATAAAATGGACCTAGACAAATTGGAAATCGGGGTGAAAATAGGTGGCAGAAACCAACAATCTTTGTTACTTGGATGAAACAACTCTGCTTGCAGAAACAGAAGCAGGTCCGAAGCAGCTGATATGGAAGATTAAAACTGAAAATGAATAAATGGGCCTCTACCTGAATTTAAAGTGGACTAAAACTATGACCACTGCAAAAAATGGCAAAATTAAAATTGACAACAAAGCTGTAGAATGCATATGAAACTTTATGTTCACTGGTTCAAAAATTCATCAGGTTGGAGATTCTGTGCCAGAGATAAAACATAGGATAGCATTGGGGCGAAGGGCAATGCTAAACATGGACAAAATCTAGTAGGAATTTCAGCATCACAACTAAATAAAGGATAGTGCAAACCACCGTTTTCCCCATAGCCCTGTATGGATGTGAAAGCCAGGCTGTGAAAAAAGCTGATAGAAGGAGGGTTGATGCGTCTGAGCTGTGGTGCTGGCAAAAGCTACTGTGTATACCCTGAACGGCGAGTAACAAATAGAGAAGTCCTGAATCGTATAAGACCCAATATATCACTGGAGGTCAAGATGACCAGATTCAGACTAACGTATTTTGGCCATGTAATGCGAGCAGAGTCGCTAGAAAAATCTATAATGCTTGGACAAATCATTGGCAAAAGAAGACCTGGCTGCCAAAGAACACAATGGCTGATGCTGTCAAAGCTGATACTGGCATGAATATCACACTACTGAAAGAAGCAGTGCAAAACTGAAAAACATGGAGGGTGCTAGCCTTTGGGGTCACCAATAGTCATGAATGACTAAACGGCAACAATAACAGCAAAGGTGCCCCAATGTATGGAGTGGCGGTTGAGCATGTATGCCACTGCTCCATTCTTCTCAATGGGACTGCCAAAGATAGCCAAATGCTTGAAAGTTTAACAAATGTCCTATTACAAGGTTATTTCTGTTGTTTTGCTCCAATGACACAGTTGAGTTTACTATTTTAGATTATGTTAGCTATATATTTGAAAGAAGAAGTACAAAACAGATCCGCGTGGAGAAGGGTAATCCATAAAGTGTCCAAGAGCCAGCCCCGAATAAACAGATAAAGATAGATCGCAACATATTATTATTTTTTATCAAATTCATGATAAATAAGAAGTGTACAGATCTGACTACAAATCAGTGACTTCTTGCAACAAGTATTACTGAATGTCTATTTCACAAGATACGTCCTCTAATTATTATATAGCAATATAATGTGCAGGAGAACTCTGTGGATCACGAAATGACACATTTATTGGATAAAAGCCATTATGCTAAAAATATATTTCAACTTCAGTCTTTTCAACAGCACCAAGGGTACCATGTGTTGGCATAAACACTAGCGTGAACACTGTTCCACAATGCCGGATCTACAGTGACACCTAATGTTGGAATAAGGGTAATGCTTAGGCTTAGGCTGGAAGGAGGCTGTAAATCTTACTCATGGTATTCAAGTATTTATAACAATGCAGCTCTGGGTTAGCATACTGTATGTGCATCCTATGTGGCTGCAAAGGACCCAAAGGATAATGCTGCTACCTTCTATTGTATCTAACAATGGCTGTTGTGAGAATATAATGCAGTCATATGGGTACAAAAGACTAAAGGCCCTTTTACACACAACGATTATCGCTCAAAATTCGCTCAAAAGCCATCTTTTGAGCGATTATCGTTGTGTGTAAATGTCCGCCCATCGTGCACTTACCGTGCACTTTTTGTCCATCGCTGACTTCAGGTCCACATGAAATCCTTGTCCCTCAGGGCGATAAGATAAGATGGACAGCACGCTGTGTTCTCTGCGGGCAGCGCTGATAACATTCTTTAACAGCTGTTAACAGCCGCTGTCCCGCTGGAGGACAATAGTGATGTAATTAGAGAACAGGCCACGCGCTGTTCTCTAAATATATACAAATGAAGTACTAAAGGGCTGATTTAGCCCATTAGTACCTATACAAAATAATCGCTCAAAACTGTTAGTTTCAAGCGAATTTTGAGCGATCATCTGTGTGTCTAAATGCACCTTTACTCTTTTTGAATGGGTCTTTGTGCGTTATTTGAACAAAAAACATTATATGTGTGCATCATATGAACTAGAATCAACTTGCTAGTTTTTGTTTTTTGAAAATCCATATTTTAAGACAATTTTTAAGGCAATTCATCGTTATCTAGAGTCTAAATCTGGAATCTTAATTTGTAAATTCTGATATCTGATAGACTACTTGGGACCCTCACTGATCAGGAGAAAAAGGGACTCAAAGGTCCTCTATAACAATGGAGTGGCAGCCGAGCATGCGCCTTGCGGTTCTATTTATATCAGTGTAGTTCATAGCCAAGCCTTTGAACTTGACTATCTCTGGTAGTCTTATTGAAATAAGTGGGGTGGCGGCCAAGTATACACTCAGCAGTTCCATTTATTTCAATAAGACTACCAGAGTCTACCTCTGAGACCCCAGTTCTCAGGATTGTGGGTATCCCGACAGTCGGATCCCCCATTGATCAGAAAATTATCCCCTCTACTATAGATAGCTTTCATGCATGGCATAATCTATTTAAAAACTTTCTGTGATTGGGAGATTGACAGAATAAAGAATCATGGCTGATAGAAAGTGGTGCTTTTTTTAGTTGGAAACTAAAACCAAGAAAAATGTGGATCATACCTGGTTAAGCTGAAAAGAAAAAGTCTGCACACAATTACTGCACAAAATAATTTAGAATCTGTTACCCTTTCCACGGGAGAAGTGGATCCCCTTAGTCATAATTGCGTTGCCACTGGCTAGATTGGGGTACTGAATTTAAGGAGTCTGACATTTGGTTTTTTAGTCGCAATCCTCAGAACAGTCAGCGATCGGCAGCAGGTGGGCTGTAGCGAAGACCTTGCTGGCAAACCGAAACATAACATGAGTCATCGACAGAATAACAGTTCGGATATAACAAGTTTGAGGAGGAGATGGAACTGTAGCCAAGGGTCAGGCTCGGCATTGATACTAGGAATTGAAATCAGTAGGAGCAGAAATCAGGTAAGAAATCCAAAGGGCGAAACAGGAGAAGAAATCAGGCAAAAGGTTGAAGTCAAAGTCATTACTAGGAGTCAGGGACAAAGTCACCAAAACAGGAACACTTAGCCAGGTAATTATGTATCTTAATCTGCAGGCAAGGAGAACAAGGTTGAGATCTTCTTTAAATGGGTTTTCTGGGGCTGAAAAAATATAATCGGCAAGGAATAGTGTTAAGTACAAAAAAAAAACAAGCCACATCCTTGAATGGCCCCTAATCATGCTCAGCAGCCCAATCCCTGCTGGAGGAAGCTGCAGCCACAATGTGTCATTCATCATACACATGACCACTCACTAGCTTCAGTTGTGACACTTACATGAGCAGTAAAGTATACAATGAATGGCTTGGGACCACAGTTTCTTTCAGGATTGGAGCAGCAGGTACCTGGGCTCCTGTGTTGGACTAGATTATTTTTCTAGCCCTAAAACAGCCCATTTAAATAGGCCACCTGAGTGACATCAGAAGGATGCGCTAGTAGCAGCGAGCAGTAAAGTAGACAGGGGCTGCGAGACACAGCAAGGCACCCAGTTGCCTAGAAACCCAACACAAACCCCTGCATGCAACTGCCAGTGGGCATCGGGTACAGGACTAAGGAGAAGGTAATAACAGTAGTGCAGTTGACTTTTTTCCTTTATCTAAATGCTTGCTTACAGAATCAGCTGCAAAACAAGAGCTGGAAATTATTACTACTGCATTTTTAGATATTACAGAGTGTGAGGGTATATGTATATATTGCCATATGTTTTTTATGCTTTTATACCTGTATGCAAGTTCTATTCAATTCTAAAATGAGAAAAACTTAATACGTCGCCTTACATCAGATATTCCAAAGGCCTTGCAAGGCGAAGACAAAATGTATCTTGAATACCGCAAGGAACAACCGGATACGAAGGCCGTGTGCTTGGCTGTTTTCCCAGAGGCGCTGTATCTAGATAACGACCGTTCAACTATGCATATGACCTCCAGTGCCTCGAGTGCAGCTGCGGACTTTACATATATGGTTATGTGGTGAATTTGAGCCAATGAGACCATTACCCATTCCTAGTGATGTGACCAAAGGGTATAAGATCCCATGTAATCTGTAATAAAGTGCGCAGTTATGTCCCCGTGTGAGGAACTATACCAGACCTCCGTGTGTGGTGTCTCTTCTTTACCGCCGGCAGTGGGGCACTGGGGTGGGCCTGATTGGTGCTGTACGCAGAATTTCCCTGACAGATGGCGCCCACTGTGGGGCGGTAAAACCGGAGCCGTGCAGCCCTGTCCACCCGGATCCACGCCACGGGGAAGCCGTCCTGCTGCAAACCGAGCCTGATTAACTCACAGAACCCCAGGTAAGACCAGCATATATTTATGTTGTGTTTTACACTGAGAGTCTTGCAGCAGGAGGGACTATCTGTGTTTTGTGACCGGACGGGTTGGGTTAAGAGTTCTACATGGTAACTCGTGGGCTTCGGGTTTGCCATCATGGACCACTGACCGTGATAAGCGCACCAATCACCCGTCCAGGGACTAGTCACTAGTCTATTTGTTGCTGAAGTCCATAGTGTTTTAACGATAGTGGAGATTGTTTGTTGTATTTGCAGGATTTTTTTTCTCTTTCTTTTCATTTAGTCTCATAAGAGAAGGGACCCTCGGTTGTTTTGCTCTATATATGGGGCTAACGATTTGATTTCAGAGGGATGCATTTTGTGAGACAGGCTTCATAGGAGAAGGGACTCTCGGTTGTTTTGCTCTATATATGGGGCTAACGATTTGATTTCAGAGAGACGCATTCCATGGGGCTGGTTCCATAGGAGAAGAGACCTTCGGTTGTTTTGCCATATATAAGGGGCTGACAATTTGGTTTAAGAAGGATACATTCTATGGAGCGTGTTATTATTATTGTTGTTGCTGTTCTAATATGCGTAAGACCTTATTAAAGAAGACGGAGCCCCTCAAGGGCTGTCGTCGAGCGGATGAATTGGTGGAGGAGAGACAAGGGTCCCAATTTGTAAAATGTAAGAAAACTCTTATGAAAATGTGTGACATGGACCCGCACGGTAGATTACAGCATCGTGACAGGGAGGAGGTCTTTAGGACCAAGAAGGGCGCCTTGAAAGACCAAGGGTTGCTAGAAAGTGCTGAAGTGAGGAGGAGAGAGACAGTCAGAGAAAGCAAAGTATGTACACATTATTTGTTTAAGAAAGTATCCATAAGTGAAATGTTGGAAAGTACAATAAGTGATCAAGAGGGTGTCAGGAGAGTGTCTATTGAAGGTTACATTGGCAGTTAGGTAGGGAAAGAAATAAGGGGAACAAGCAAAGTCAAGAGGAAAGTTACAAAGCATGTGGTTTGTTGGCAGAGAGAGAGAGGAAAAGGTGTATAATACTAGGTGGATAGATATAGATGTGTGTGTGTATATATGTATATATGTACAAATGGTTAACTGAGCTCGCTTTTAGTAGGAGAAGGATTGTTTACTTGAAGCTGCAGTCTGTGTTTCATATTCGCAGAGAGATAACATTTATTTTGCAGAGGTGGGGGCTTTCAGACTTCACTCTAAGCTCAGGGTCACAAGGGGGGCTGAAAGATACCCACGCATTCTAAAATATATCAGCATTTAATATTGCATATAATAGCTTCAGTAAATAAGAAATAAAGAATGTCTCAGTCACTCAGCAAACATTTTCACATAATTTGTCAAAAATAGCGCTCATTCACAATCTCATCTCAATAGAATCATGTAATTTATAACGTTATAGCACTCACCTCAATGTTTTTCAACTGATGTATGTTTGTTAAACTTCTTTCTGTGCATCTGTATGTACTGGTACACTTTCAATGGGGGGTGACGGGGCAAACTTGAGCGCATGGATGGATGAGAGTTCATGCCCAGTGTTCAGGCTGTGATGAATGTAAAATGTGTGATGCAGATATTGACTGGGGATAAAAGCCCCCCCCCCCCTCCTCATGCATAAGACTTTACTTGGTTGTGATGTGGACGTGCAGACTGCGGAGTTTGAATGAAGGTATGAAAATAGACGCAAGCGGCCAGTATCAAGGGGGTGGAGCTAGATGATGTATAAGTACGTAATGGGTCATCCCTCTTGTCCACAAGGGAGGGGGTGAGAATCTTGAGCAGCTAGTAAAAGGTTTTTTTTTGTTTTTTTTTCTCTCTCAAATTTGATAAGGCATTGCAGGCAGAATCAGATTAATAATGAATTTGCTTAAAAGATATCACATTTCAAATATTAATAGGTGTTTGTAGATTATTCTGCCCCGGTGTAACTCATGTCACTGTTATTGGTGCTGACATCTTACAGGCCTTATCTGCATCCATCAAATCTTTTTCCAATATTGTACTACCTTGAACCCGGCTACTCTTCTTCCAATTGAGTACCCTGGTTCAAAGGGGGGGAGGAGAAGGCATAGATGATCTAGGTATTGCAGATCAGATATTTTTAAATTTTTTGCAACAAGATTCTGATCTATTTGAAATAGAATATCAGCATGATTGTCTAGCAGTGATGCAACAAGAAAATTTAACTTTTAAAAAGTTACTGAAAGCCCTTGTTAACAATGCATATTTTGAGTTGTTTTTTATAGATGGTACCAGGGGTGATTGACCTGGATATGCAGTGGCCACACAACAAGATGTCCTAAAAGCAGAAGCTCTGCCTCCGCAGGTCTCAGTACAAGAAGCGGAACTGAAGGCCCTCACTGAGGCGTGTAGAGTGGTGAAAGGTAAGACGGCAAACATTTACACTGACTCCCGGTATGCATTTGGCATAGCTCATGATTACAGCCCAACATGGAAGGCCAGACAGTTTTTTTACCTCAGCAGGACAGCCAATTAAGAATGGTGCAGCAGTGCAGAGTCTCATGGAGGCCCTACTTCTACCTAACAAAGTGGAAAGCTCACACCAATTCCTACACTGGAGAAACAAGAGGCAACGCCATCACAGACCACAAAGCAAAGGCAGCAGCCCTGAAGCCGTGGAAGAAAAGAAGAAAAGAAGAATTTGACAATAACTTTGGACTTTGACTAAAAGCTTTGGACTTAGATATACTAAGGACTTTACAGTTATAAGCCAGCAAGGAAGAAAAGGAAAAATGGACTAAAAAGGTACGGCGTATGGTGAACAGTCAACAGAACTTGCCTACCACGGTCCCTGTGCCCCATGATGGCCCAGCTGACGCACGGAAAGACGCGCCTCTCAAAGCAGCAATGATGTTGGCGCTTGAACGAGGACGGGTGGCTCCTGGGTTTTCTGTAGCTGCTGCATCATTTGTCCAATTTTGCATGATCTTTGCTGTAAAGCAACAGGGCAGAAGTAAAATTTGCCACATAACACTTTCCGGGGCCACTCTACCCATTTCAGGGATTGCAAATTGGCTACATTCAGCTCCCACTTGTTGGGATGTATGAATATGTGCTTGTTGTTGTTGATTTCTTTTCAGGTTGGAGAGACCTACCCTGTTACCAAAGTAAATAAGCAGGTAACCGCACAGAAGCTCATGAATAAGGTAATCCGCAGATATGGGGTAGCGGAAGTGATTGAGTCAAACAAAGGTACACACTTCACAGGTGAAATAATACAGCATATCATGTCTGCTCTGGGTATATCCCAGGCCTTTCACACACCCTACCATCCACGGAGTAGGGGGGAAGTAGATACAAAAGGCAATGAAGAAAACAGGCAAATCTTGAATTGAGTGTCTCCCATTAGTTCTTTCCCAGGAGGGTACATGCCACAGTAGCTGAGTTTGGGGAATGATTTTCTTGTTAATTTTGTCATAGGCCTCTCCAAGGAATTGTCAATAACGCACTCTGCAGTCTATGCTTTTCTCCCAGGTCCTACAGATGAGGGTCACAATCTGAAACCAGGTGACAGGGTCTATGGGAAAAAGTTTGAGAGAGAAACCCGGTTTGAACGTCCTTACCAGATGTTGCTCACCACCCCAACTGCAGTCAAGCTCGAAGGAAAGCCCACTTGGATCCACACTTCGCACTGAAAAAACTCATGATCCTGCATATCCTTTACATGCTATGGGCAGGGGTGGGGACCTGGACGGACGTGGCTGTCACACGTTCAGGGGCAGGAAAGGAGGGAAAGTGGAACCCCTGGTCCGGAGAATATGAAGGGGAAGTGACATTGTGGTACAATTTCTCTAACACACACATAGCCACAGCCACATACACCTTTGACTACTGTACACTAGCCCCCTGTTTCAGGGATCAGAACAAATTAATACAATCAAATGTGCAATATGAAGACTACACTGAGGGTGAGAATCTAACACCGCATCGTGCTAAGAGAGAAGTTGACGCTCCAGGTGGTAAATTTGATCCACAAGAGTACAATATTAGACATTGGGTGTCAAAACAATTGTCATACCGAAGAGTCTACCAGTCATAGAGTAAATGAAGTTACATTTAGCACATTTTGATAGGCTCTTCACATGTAACATTGTGGCTGGCAATATGGGTACTACAATGAGTTTGGTATCGAATGGATTACTATGAATCTGCCACGATGACGCTGAGTTCTAAGAGACTGTGCGGCTAACTATGAGACAGACTGGCAGTATGAACTATACTATGAATAGTCTATGAAAATTTTTTTCTAATATCTAATTTGTGTCTTCTCCCTTTCAGTTTCATCCCATTGCTTCTAGTCTTTCTTTGTACAAATGAGAATAGGGCTGATCCCTCTGCACTGTGACAGCCCTTCAGATATTTGTAGACTGTTAATAAGTCTCCTCTCAGCCTTCTTTTTTGCAAGCTAAACATTCCCAGATCCTTTAACCGTTCCTCATAGGACATGATTTGCAGACCGCTCACCATCTTGGTAACTCTTCTCTGAACTTGCTCTAGCTTGTTGATGTCTTTTTTAAAGTGTGGTGCCCAGAACTGGACACAGTATTCCAGATGAGGTCTGACTAAGGAAGAGTAGAGGAGGATAATTATCTCACGTGATCTAGACTCTATGCTTCTCTTAATACATCCACGAATTGTGTTTGCCTTTTTGGCTGCTGCATCACATTGTTGACTCATGTTCAGTCTATGATCTATTATTATACCCAAGTCTTTTTCCCATTTGCTGCTGCTTAGCCCGATTCCTTCCATTCTGTATGTTTTCTTTTTTCATTTTTCTTGCCCAGATGTAGGACTTTCTCCTTGTTAAATACCATTCTGTTAGTCGCCGCCCACTGTGCAAGCTTTTCTAGATCTTTTTAAATACTCTCTCTTCCCTAGTGTTAGCTATCCTCCTAGCTTTGTGTCGTTGGCAGATTTGATCAGTTTCCCATTAATTCCCTCCTCCATTTATAAAAATGTTGAATAATACTGGGCGCAGGACAGAGCCTTGTGGTACCCAACTTGATACATTCTTCCACTTGAATGTGCAGCCATTTATGACCACTCCTTGAGTATGATCACTCAGCCAGTTGTGAATCCACCTAACAGTTGCATTGTCAATGCCATATTTGGTCATGTTTTCAATAGTTTTGGCATGAGATACTTTGTCAAATGCTTTACTAAAGTCAATATCTATATATATAAAATTGAATGTATGTCTGTATGCGTGCGTGTCTGTTTGTCCTTTATGCGCTACTACGCCATTCATCCGATCGCCATGAAACTTTGGGAAGTTGTTGAGTACACTCCTGGGAAGATTATAGGCATAGTACATTTATGCTACGATAAATGGCGCGCATGCGTGCGTCGTCGACAGATCGTTCGATTTCCATCATTGCCACTAATTCTCTCACTTCCCGATGTTGTAGAAACATGAAATTTGGCAGGAGCATTGATTATGTCATAAATAGGAAAAGCTAATGGGTCCCAACTCGATTATTCAATTCTATGCGCCAAAGAATTAGCGTCCAAATTTTACGTACGGAATCTAATTTTCTCGCTTCCCAATGTCATAGAAACTTGAAATTTGGCACAAGCATTGATTATGTCATAAATAGGAAAAGTTAATGGGTCCCAACTCGATTATTCAATTGTAAGCGCTAAAGAATTAGCGTCCAAATTTTATGTACGGAATCTAATTTTCTCGCTTCCCAATGTCATAGAAACTTGAAATTTGGCACGAGCATTGATTATGTCATAAATAGGAAAAGCTAATGGGTCCCAATTCAATAATTCAATTCTATGTGCAAAAGAATTAGCGTCCAAATTTTACGTACAGAATCTAATTTTCTCGCTTCCCAATGTCATAGAAACTTGAAATTTGGCACGAGCATTGATTATGTCATAAATAGGAAAAGTTAATGGGTCCCAACTCGATTATTCAATTCTAAGCACCAAAGAATTAGCGTCCAAATTTTACGTACGGAATTTGCGTGCGTGTCTGTTTGTCCTTTATGCGCTACTACACCATTCATCCGATCGCCATGAAACTTTGGGAAGTTGTTGAGTACACTCCTGGGAAGATTATAGGCATAGTACATTTATGCTACGATAAATGGCGCGCATGCGTGCGTCGTCGACAGTTACGACCCCCCCACGTAGATCGTTCGATTTCCATCATTGCCACTAATTCTCTCACTTCCCGATGTTGTAGAAACATGAAATTTGGCAGGAGCATTGATTATGTCATAAATAGGAAAAGTTATTGGGTCCCAACTCGATTATTCAATTCTATGCGCCAAAGAATTAGCGTCCAAATTTTACGTACGGAATCTAATTTTCTCGCTTCCCAATGTCATAGAAACTTGAAATTTGGCACGAGCATTGATTATGTCATAAATAGGAAAAGTTAATGGGTCTCAACTCAATTATTCAATTCTAAGCGCCAAAGAATTAGCGTCCAAATTTTACGTGCGGAATCTATTTCTCTCGCTTTCCAATGTCATAGAAACTTGAAATTTCTTCCCAATGTCATAGAAACTTGAAATTTGGCACGAGCATTGATTATGTCATAAATAGGAAAAGTTAATGGGTCCCAACTCGATTATTCAATTGTAAGCGCCAAAGAATTAGCGTCCAAATTTTACGCACGGAATCAATTTTCTCGCTTCCCAATGTCATAGAAACTTGAAATTTGGCACGAGCATTGATTATGTCTTAATGCATGTCTCAAATCATCAGTTCTATGGCAACATGTTAAGAAATTGACTTTGAAAACCAATATGCGTGTTCAACTACAAAATGATGCATCCGTCGAACGTTTCGCAAAACAATTGCTGGATATTGGAAATGGGAAAATGCCTATTGACAGATCTACACAATGTATCACAGTGCCAACAAACTTTGGAAAGATGACATCAACCAAAGACGAATTGATCCAAAAGGTGTTCTCAAATATTGCGCGGAATTACAAAAATCATCAGTGGCTCAGCGCACGGGCTATATTAGCAGCTACCAACAACGATGTCAATGCCATCAATTTCAGCATTCAAAACGGAATACCAGGCGAAGCGACAACGTATAAGTCCATCGATACTTTGATGAATCAAGATGAAGCTGTCAATTACCCAATGGAATTCTTGAATTCACTCGATTTTCCAGGTATGCCACCGCACATTTTAACATTGAAAATAGGCATGCCTATCATTCTTCTCCAAAACATCCATCCACCACGACTTTGCAGCGGTACAAGACTTTCAGTGAAAAAGATGATGAACAATGTCATCGTAGCTACAATTTTGAATGGGAAATTCAAAGGGGAAGATGTTCTGTTGCCACGTATTCCAATTATCCCAACATATATGCCATTTGAATTCAAACGTTTACAGTTTCCGGTGCGACTCGCTTTTGCAATGACCATCAACAGAGCACACGGACAATCGCTGCAAGTGTGTGGGCTAGATTTGGAGAATCCGTGCCTCTCACATGGACAACTGTATGTGACCAACTCAGGCGTCGGAAAACCTTTGGATTTATTCGTGTACGCACCAGACGGAAAAACTAAAAATATTGTGTATCCACAAGCACTTGATTAAATACATAGAATTAAAACAACATAAGACACAATGTAAATTCAATGATATAAGAACAAGTTTCCTTGATTTTCCTTTCTTCTGATGTTGCAGCAACGCGTGACGGGTAAGCTAGTATACTATATCCAATGCATTTCCCTGATCAACCCAGTCGGTGATTCTGTCATAGAAGGAAATTAGATGCGTCTGGCATGGCTTGTTTGTTACAAACCCATGCTGGCTTTGGTTAATTACTCAATTTTTTTCCAAGTACCTGCATACATGCTGTTTAATAATTTGTTCAAAGATCTTACTGGGTATAGAAGTCAGGCTCACAGGCCTGTAGTTTCCTGGATCCACCTTCTTCCCTGTTTTTAAGATAGCGACAACATTTGCCCTTCTACAATCTTCTGGCACTTCTCCTGTTCTCCAGGAATTTTCAAAGATTATGGTGAGTGGTTCAGGAATCACTTCCACTGCTTTCTTTAGTATCCTAAGATGTAATTTATCTAGGCCTTGGGACTTGAATTCATTTAAGTTAGCTAAGTTTCCCCTCACCATCTTTCTGCTTACAGATAGCATTAATTCTATTATTCACCCAATAGCACAGGGAAGATCAGTTGATGTTCCATCTACTTTCTGAGAGAAAACAGATACAAAATAATAATTTAAAACTTCAGCCTTCTCAACATCATTCTTAACCAATTCACCATTTTCATCTTGTAAGCATCCAATAGCATCTTTGACTTTTCTTTTGCTTTTGACATACCCCCAAACTCCTTTTTATTGCTTTTGGCCTCTGTTGCAAGCCTCAATTCATTATTAGCTTTAGCTTTTCTGACACTTGCCCTACAGTTTCTGCAGACCACATTATATTCTTCTTTAGATATACCACCCTCTTTCCATTTGATAAACATATTTTTTGTTTTTAACATGTGTGTAAGTTCTGTGTTCATCCATCCTGGTCTCTTTAAATGCTTCCGAATCTTCCTTCTTTAGGGATTGTTAGCGATTGTACTTTAAGAATTTCATTTCCCAATATTTCCCAACCTTCTTGGACATTTCTGTCTTTAAGAACATCCAGCCATTGGATTCTTCCTATCCTCTTTCTGAGTCCATTAAAATCTGCCTTTCTGAAATCCAAGCTTGAGGTCTGAGTCTTCTCAGGTCTTCGTCCTCTTTTTATGCAAAATTCAAGGATAGCATGATCACTGCCTCCTAAGGTCCCAGCCACCCTTACTTCCTCAACCATTCCCTCCCTGTTGGTAAGAATTTAGTCCAAGGTAGCAAATCCCCTTGTTTTCTCTTTTACCTTTTGGAAGATAAAGTTCTCAGGAAGCGCAGATAAGAATTTGTTGGGTCCATTACTTTTACCTGAGAGAGATTCCCAACAAATGTCTGGATAGTTAAAATCTCCCTGCTTCTGCTTGTCCAGGTGGCCTATAGTAAAGGCCTACAATAATGCCCTTTCTGTTGTTAGAAGCCTCTATTCCCGCCCGTATCACATCTTGCATCCAAGCTAGAAGCGGCCCAACAACATACTAGAGCCTCCACTGAGGAATGTTTGGATTCCCTGGTGAGAGAATCACCTAGCATATAAGCATTGCACACCCATGAATGATTGGATATTTTATCCACATTGTATAAGCGATACCCTGTTAGAAAATATGCTGTCCAAATTTTTTCATGAAACCACTTAAAAATGAATGAAAATCATTTTTGGAAAACAAAACGTTGATGTGAAAATATAAGATAAGCTTTTCTTCTATGTATTACTGTGTGTAGGTCTGTATTGATTGTTTTTCTCTATTATGTTGTTTTTATTGCTGTATAATTAACTCCGCAACCCAAGCATAATCTAAAAGAAATTATAACACCTTCAAGCTCACACAGTCTCTCACTCGCTTCAGTAGTGCGAAATATTCCACAATGCCTGAGGTGAGATTATTAGCTGATAATGAGCCCTGGCTGGTAAATCTGTTACGAACGCTTGCCAAGGTAGCGCCGTTTTCTGCTTCGCTTTTTTCTTTGCATAAAACCACTTCAATAAATCACACAAGGATCTCAGCTGACAATTAGATGGCATAAGAATTGTAAAAAATGGCAAGAAAACCTGAATGTTAAGTGCATATATTTTCAGAATGATACATGCTAGACAGACATACACGAGAATCCACTATTAAAGCATCTTTTTGCCAATAGCACAAATCAATTAGCCTTACGCTACATACCTGCATTATTTTTCATCTGACCCGTTTTTTGCAGTCTTTGGCACCTATTCATCCAGCTTACAGTGACAGAGCAAAGATCTTGCTACTACAAGGTATCCGACCCTGCCCGCGGCCGAGGACACTGCAGGTCTCCTACTTACATGTCTCTCTCTTGACGCTTCTCAGAAGCATCCAAATGTACAGGAAGAAGTAGCAGCATCAAAGATGAATAGTAGAAAAAAGCCTCTTTATTGCTTCATGTTAAAAGGCAACGTTTCGACCGGAAGTCTCTGTCAAGCCTGACTTCCGGTCGAAACGTTGCCTTTTAACATGAAACAATAAAGGCTTTTTTCTTACTATTCACCTTTGATGCTGCCACTTCTTCCTGTACATTTGGATCTAACTTGGGGATTTTGAGGTCCATAATTCCCAGACTGTGGCTGTGCATTAATGGATACCTCTCCCTACATTGGAATTAAATAGGAGTGCTGCTGGATATTCCTTGATACTGCTTCTCAGAAGCATGTCTCTGTATGAATACCTCTCCCTCCTCATCTCCCCTCTCTTCTTCTTCTCCACTCCTTTCTTCTCTCTATAGACTTCTGTGGGTAGCATGAGTCATCAACCTTCCTCACTTCCTGTTTTCTGTCTTGTATATTACTAGAGACAAAGTTCATAGGACAACAGGATTGGACAGAAAATTAGAAGAAATGGAGACTCCTTGTGGCCAGTACTTCAGAGGGATTTTTCAGCACAAAAAGCCATTTTAGGTATATAAAGTGATTTGCACTTTTATTAGTTATCATATAGGCACAAGCTGCCTCAAGGTGTGAAGACTATTTAACTCCTGTGGATAGGGAATACGTATTTTCTTGTTGTACACTCCCTCTAAATGGAGACTTTCAGCGCCTATGATCCCTATAAACTAACTTATGGACTCATAAGAGCTGAGATACTGAATCTGAGGATGCGAGTCTTATACTTACCCTCCGCTGTCAATGCTGCTGAACTTATTTGACTGACTACTTGGTCGTGGGCATAGAATGAGAGGACTAGTTCTCTCATTCTATGCTCGCACATAACATACCGGTAGTAGGCTGGGTGTGCTCAGCAGCAGCTTTGACAGCAGGGGAACACTGAGGAGGGTAAGTATAAGACTCACATGCCCAGATTTAGCATTTTAGCATGAACCCCATTCCCAACATCCTCCACACTTTACTCAGCCATTTCTGAGTAAGGGACTGTGATCCCAAAACGCATCTGCTGGCTGTTTTTAGTAAATTAATAAAGAATAATCGGGTTGATTTCCTCATTTCAATGATCCTTTTTGTCAAAAGAGTCCACGTATTTTAATTTTTTGCAAGTCAAAGTAACAAAGCAGCGACATTTCGAACCACAATGGCACTTCATCAACTTCAAGGTATCAGTGAAATGGGACAATTGCCAGAAGAGCTCCTTTGTGTGTCCTGCCATGATCTAGAGGTCCCCAACGTTTTGTATCTTGTGGGCCACATTCAACTTAGAGTGATGGTGAGGAAGCAAGTTTAACTCAAGATGGCAGAGATAAAAAGTAAACATGGCGAAATTGTAACATTGCAAAAATTTGCAGAACACTAACATTCATATTATACAATCCAAATTGGCACTGTTTGGAACTCAAAATATGCTTGCAATATTATCAGTGTAGCAGTCTTATTGTAGCCAGTGGATATAGTTATACCTCAGGGCTCCTATAGTAAGCCACCTGGCTTAGGGTTGTGAGAAACACATGATTACCAAGCTGGTGGTTGGGGACCACTGCTGTGTAATTGGCTGACTGTACCATTAAAAGGGATGGGCGAAAACTGATAGATCGGTGGAAGTCTGACCACTGTAAACCCCAACTATCTCGAGAAAGGGGGTCCTGTGTCCCCCTATTTCTCAATGCAGGGTTGCTGCTCCCTATCGCTGTAAGATTGCAGTTAATGGACTGCTGGCCAGGCAAGCATGGCAGCGGCTCCATTCATTTCAATGGGGCTAACAGAGATAGCTGAGTATAAAGCGCTCGACTTTTTTCATTAGCCCTTTGTTTGGGAAATTTCTGCATACAGCACCAATCAGGCCCCGATGCCGGCGGTAAAGAAGAGACACCACACACGGAGGTCTGGTATAGTTCCTCACACGGGGACATAACTGCGCACTTTATTACAGATTACATGGGGTCTTATACCCTTTGGTCACGTCACTAGGAATGGGTAATGGTCTCATTGGCTCAAATTCACCGCATAACCATATATGTGAAGTCCGCATTTCCGGCTGAGGCACTGATAGTCATATATGTAGTTAAACAGTCGTTATCTAGATACGGCGGCTCTGGGAAAACAGCCAAGCACACGGCCTTCGTATCCGGTTCTTCCTTGCGGTGTTCAAGATACATTTTGTCTTTGCCTTGCAAGGCCTTTGGAATATCTGATGTAAGGCGACATATTAAGTTTTTCTCATTTTAGCATTGAATAGAACTTGCATACAGGTATAAAAGCATAAAAGACGTATGGCAATATATACATATACCCTCACACATTGAGTTGAATGGAGCCTTGGCCGTGTATGTATGTCCAGTTGTCCACTCGCTGCATTGTTACAGTGATAGGGAGGTGCAACCCTATATTGAGATAGGGGGGGAACACAAGGGGGTTAAAACATAAAAAAACATTTACTCTCTTTAATGACTTACATTTCTCATTATGATAGCGTTTGCTCAAGTGTGTTACGGTCTGCTGTGGCCCAGTTTGCCAATCTAATGAAGTCTATGGGAAAAGGACTTCCTACTGCTAAAAAGTGCAATCTCCCTGAATACGAAGCTCTTAGGACAAATTAGTCCTGCGCTGAGGGCAGAGGAGGCTCAGCAGTACTCAATTCACATTTTATTTATCTTATTGCCTAAAACACTGTAAACATTGAATTTCAACACTTGGCTTTTTACATGATTTTGGGGAACCTTGTTCTTTATTCTCATAATTGACATGATTTGTGTGACATTCCGTAACAATGGAAGCTGAATACCGGGGAAGCAGTGACCTCTTGGGTCATATGAATATACAGTATTATCTACAGTAACAGCTTAATGAGAAGGACAAAAGCTGGTAACAAATAGTGGAGAGGTCAGATTAAAGGACCTCCACTCTATTAGCTCAAAATGCACCAATAGGGTTGTTTTTAAGTCTAAATTCCTTTTACAAGTGCTATATAATGTATTGTATTGTATCAGGGAGATCAAGGCTTTGTAGCTTCTCAGAACAATCGAATGGGTTATATAAAGCGTGTTTCTGCAGACATTAAATGCTGTCGATTAATCATGGATGCTTTGTTGCTTGAACAATGAAGTATTAAGTCTAGAGACTGAACGGCCTTGGTTTTTTCAGAAGCTGCAGTTCTTGGACATCACACTTCCATCAGTTTGTTTTAATTAAAGCTGTATACACTGTGAGAACAAGCGTATAGTATGACATCCAAGTGGTTATAAAGTAAATGATATTTCTTTATATTCCCAGATACAGGATGAATACTAAAGGAGACAAGATAGGGGATAACTTGTTCATTGGTGGGGTCTGAAGCTACTGATCCCGAGAATGGGGTCCAGTGCATCCCTGAATGAACAAACTGGTGCTACTACCACTTCAATGGGATCACCGAAGATAGTTTCTCCCCAGGATAGCTCATCAATAATAAATTGGTGGTGTTCCGCAGCTCATTGTCCCTGTTGATCAGCTGATCATCAGCTCCGCTACCAGGTGATGGTGACATCATCACAGGTGCTGTCAGCACACGGCTGCTGTCAGGCTCTGCATGCCACTCACACAGCACACACGGACTCACGGACAAGTGGTCATTAGCACTTTAATGAGAAAACACAGATAGTTTTCGATATAGCTTGTGCCAGACTCCACAAATACATGGAAGGAGGTTTTCTGTTTTGGTGAGGCTAAAATTGAATTTTTTGGCTATAATGGGAATCACTATATGTGACCAAAACCAAACACTTTCCATTACTCCAAGAACACTATTATCACAATGAAGTATGGGGGTGGCAGCATCATGTTATGGCGGGGCTTTTTCATCAGGAGGAACTGGAAAGCTGGTCAGGAATGAAGGAAAGATAGATGGCATTACTCGTAAATATAGGACAATGCTTGAGGAAACCTGTGTCAGTCCGCCAGAGGTTTGAGACTGGGACGGAGGTTCACCATCCTGCAGTACAATGACCCTAAACATACTGCTAAGGCTACATTGGAGGGGTCTAAGGGGAAACATTTTAAATTCTTGGAATAGTCTAATCAAAGCCTAGACCTCAACCCAATTGAGAATCTATGGCATGACTTGAAGACTGCAGTACTCCAACGCTAGCCATCTAAGAGCCCTCTTACATGGGATGATTATTGTTCAGTTAATTGCTAGAAGATGCAAAACAGAATGATCATTGGCCAAGAACTGAATGACGAACTGTAATTTGTTTGCTTATCATTCGTCATTCAGTTTATACAGGCATGAAAACCTATCAATTATTGATCTGTGTAAACAGGCAAATGTTCATCTAAGAACGACTGGCTGTTTACTCTCAAAGGGGGTGGCTGGCTGGAAAAGATCTCCATCACGCACTGCCTCCATTCTGTGAGGGGTTATTTCTCCTGTGTGAAAGCGCGATGATCTTTGGGATGACTGCCATGCGCTTAAAGAAGCATTTCCTTGAAAACCCATTTTTCCATCACTGCACCCCTCGCCTGATTGTCTGCCTCACTCTGGCTGTCTCCTATCTAAATTGCACTTTTTTCATGTAGTGCAGCCTCCTGTCTGATACATATCAGGCACCATCTTGTATGTTGCTTTCACTTTAGCAGAGTTTTGTTGTTTCAATCTCATGATGCATCAGAGCAGCACCATCTTTGCTTGCTGGGAGGACAATGAAAGTATCATTAACCTCTATTTTTACTTAAATATACTAAAGATTATTAATATACACTCATGGAGGATGAACTGTGATCTCCTTCATTATAACTGTAGCCTATAATCATCTGTAGTAATGTGATAGGAGTTACACTTTCCACTGAGAAGAGCAAGTGTCCATGTAATTTCATCACACAGGTCGTTCTATTAGTGATCCTTTCAGAGAAGATAAAAGTTAGAAATTTCCAAGGGGGGTCACCATGAGAATATATTACCGAAATTAGGGATTTTTTTCAGGTAGAAAGGAATAGTTAAAAAGGTAATACCAGCTGGTTTATATATACTGGAGGGGGCTAGTTACATTACGAATGGGAAAAAAAATTAGGGGAGTTCTTCTTAAAGCACTCAACAGTCGTCCTGTTTAGAATGACCCTTACTTGGAGGAATCAGAACAGTTTTGCTAAAAAGAATGGGTAAAAATCCCAGTATCTGGATGTGCTAAGCTAATACTTTTATTTTGTCTTTTGTCTCAATTATTGTGTCACAGTAAAAAAAAATTGCACTTTTAAAGTAGGACGAACATTATATAAATGAAACAGTATAAACCATGCACAATACATTTACATTCCAAGTTTAATGCAAGAAAACAAGAGACTGAGAGAGGTGGGTGGGTAATTTTACAAGGCATTTTATTTAACAATTCGACCACATTAGTAGTAATCAAAGCAGAAATTCAGGTATTTCCTATGAAGTGGGTCTACTTTCCTTACAACTGTAGTCTACTACTCCAGTTAATAAAGGTATGCAGACATGGTGACCCAAAAACCAGACCTATGCCAAAAGAACATACTTTCAGCATATGTCTGGCGTACACATGGTGTGAATAGAGCTTAATTCTAAAGTTTATCCTCATGTGCTTCAAAAAGACCCGTCAAGTTTTCTATTCGACTTTCTAGAATAAAGCACATGCAATACATACCAATGCCAACAAAGATAAAATACACAAACATGGAGACCCCCTAATATATAGAGACTTTTACACTTCCTAATCTCTACAATAAATAACTAAGACAATAGTACAATATATCCTTTAACATTTCGAGATGTTTTATCTTACCTGGAATACATCCCTTGGCTTCCTCTTCACGGCATCGGATATTTATAGTGGAAATATATGATCTTTTCTTGCTGGACATCAACCTTCTTCTTCCATGTGTTCTCTTGTCAGTATGAAATGTGAATGTTTGCTAGCTTCCCTTGATAATGTTCCCTTGAGTCAAGGAGTTACCTACGAGCTATTGGATTACAGTGGATCTCCTTACTCTTGAGACATCCAAAATCTATTACTCATGTAAGTACATTTTCATGCACTGCTAATTGTCTACATATGTGGAAGTATCATTCACTTTTGCACATTTTATTTTCTGACACCTTCTCATTCTAGACTATTTAACACCTTGATTTTTTAAGTAAAGTAGCTCCATGTCTCCATATTATTTTTTCAGGCTTCCTGGAGTAGCTATTCTTTGTATCATGCTGGGTGTTCCACAAGATTCTGTTTCTAGCCAACATCTTTTCAATCTTTGCACTTGTCTGCTGAGACATTGACTTTCATCACTTGACTTCTTGAATCATTTCATTCCGACTAGTCAAATTGTTTTAATTTTCCAAACCCTCAATCCAGATGTTGCTCTTCATAGCTTGGAGAACTGCCTACCGCTTAGCTGTAATACTAGAGCTGGCTGTCATTTCTATTTTCCATTTCTGATCGTATTCATCACATCAAACCCCAATGTCATTTTGATAACAAATAGCCACTCCATTTACATTTTTTTAATTGATCAAAAAAGTTCTTCCGCCTAATCAAGAGTCACAGAACAGCCAATCATTATAAAAGGAAGGCATACAGCCATAATAAAAACAGACTAAGGCTGCCTGTCCGTGGGTGTAGCGATATCTCACGGCAGATCTCCGCTGCCAGTGAGCAGGAGACAGCTGACGGTTCTCCGCACTGAGCCTATATGACAGATAGGCTCACCGCGGAGAATCACGGCAAATTGCAGCATGCTGCGATTTGAATCCCGCGAGCAGAGAATCGCTATGATTCTCCACTCGTGGATGCTGTGGCTGCGCTTTCCATAGCAACGCTATGGAAAGCTTCAGACAGCATGATTCGCTGGTGATTTATTGCTGGCGGAATCACGCCCGTGGACATGCAGCCTAAAGGTAATCATACATTACAAATAACAAATAAATGGCTACCAAAATACACATAGAGATCAGTAGGAAGAACTCTCAAACTACAAACAATAATAAAGTGCATTAGCAAATATTTGATAGCAAACCTGAAGTCTGGTGCCCCCAACGGAGGGCAAAACATGTGTCGTGGGCACCAGACTTTAGGTTTTCTATCATATATGCTGCTGGTGTATTTTTTGGCTATCTTATATAATTTAACACTGTCTTTATTTGTGTTAAACTTTATAACGACACATTGTTTACTCTCTAAGTATTGTTGTGCTTGTACTTTATTGTTATTAGTATAAGAGTTCTTTTTACTGATTCTTATGTGTTTCTTAGTAGCCATTAGAGATGAGCGAACGTACTCGGTAAGGCCGATTTCACAATCGAGCACCGCGATTTTCGAGTACTTCACTACTCGGGTGAAAAGTACTCAGGGGCGCTGTGGGTGAGCGGGGGGTTGCAGAGGGGAGTGGGGGGGAGAGGGAGAGAGAGCGAGCTCCCCCCTGTTCCGCGCTGCTACCCCCTGCTCCACCACACCACGCCCCGCCACACAGCGCCCCCGAGTACTTTTCACCCGAGTAGAGAAGTACTCGAAAATCGCGGTGCTCGATTGCAAAATCGGCCTTACCGAGTACGTTCGCTCATCTCTAGTAGCCATGTATTTGCTGTCAATCTATACTTACCTTTAGTCTGGTTTTTATTATGGTTGTATACCTACCAACCAAGGGTGGGGGAGGGGTAACTGCTGACAAACCCTAATCTGCACAGTATGAACTGATACCAAGAATGACAGCCATAGATAAGTGCGCCACACCGTATAGGAGTACAACCCTCACTGGGCTTATTATACTGCCAATACCTTATAGTATTGAACTTGTGCAATAAATCAAGCATCACAATATCTTGTGGCAGGAAGTTCCATATCTCACTGCTCTTATAGTAAAGCACCTTTTTCCATAATGAGGAGGAAACCAGCTTTCTTCTAGACGTAAACGAATCCCCTAATCCTGGTCACAAGCCTAGGTGTCTAAATACATCAATAGAAGGATCTCTATACTGCCCAATGAAATATCTGGGCGCTGTAATTAGATCCCCCCCCCCCCCCCAAAGTAATCCTTTTAAATACTTTATTATTGGATTAGGGTATTTAACCCTTTAAATCAACAATGTTAGGCAGGTTTCACATCTGCATTGGAGGTTGTGTCACAGATCCGGCTCAAAATATCGGAAGAAAAAGCGCTGCATGCAATGCTTTTTCTTCTGTCCAAAAGCCGGGCAGCAACCAAACAGCCCCCATTATAGTCAATGGGTTCCATTCTGCGCTGTTTGTTTCCATCCTGAGACAGAACCGTTCAACTATGTGGATTTCCCTTTCCTGCTCCCCAAACAGAGCAGAAAAGCAGAATCCCCAATGCAGATATGACACCACCCTTAGGTGACTGACAGCTAAAAAAAAATTCCACCTTTTGAGGTGGTCATGGTAATTAATGTTAAACGTGATCAAGAAAGCAGTGTCTTTTGAAGCGCATCTGCTTGACATGGTATCACAAGGTCATTTATCATCATTTATCATTTTATGGATTTTTTGCGATTAAAGAAAATTAAAAGTGATCTTAAATAGACAGCTTTTCTCCTCTTGTAATTAATGTATATTTGTGGGACAGATATAGCTTTTTTATGCTAGATTCACATGGGTGAACGTGATATCGCACTCAAAAACCTGCGATTTTACAGTAAGTGCAATGAGATTTTTTTTTAACCCTTTCCAATCCACTGTCTGACGTCTAAAGACATTCTGATTGAAGGCTGTACAGCTTCGATGTCAGAAGATGTCCGGCAGGGTATTCTTACTGTAGATTACTGGCCGCTCTGTTGTCAGGGGCCTCTCCAGAATGTCCCATACCGCAGTACTGGCTCTAGCCAGCAGATGGCGCCATTGTATAATGGCAGAAAGAGAAAGCCCCCTAGAAAACCCTAAATCCAAAATCGTATTGCAAAGGGTTAAAGATCCCATCGTTCATGTGATCGAATTGTTCAAGTGAATAAAGACATTGAAATGAATGTGTTAGACTACATTCACACGAGCGAGCACGATATCAACCAGATATCACGCTTGCCAGAATCCGATTTTTTATTAAAAATTGCATTGCTTCTCGGAAATTGTGATCCTCATGTGTGATACTATTGTATTCTCTATTGACTTCAATGGGAAACATCACATCACACAGCATAGTCCAGGCAATATCTTTTAAGGTTCAATTGAAAACAATGGGCGAGGCGTTCTAAGGGAACGCCAAAAGATACAACTAGCTGCGATTTTTCTTTCCAAAAATCCCCCATCTCATTCAAAAGAGTGGATTCCAGATTTGTGCGAGTTTTGTCCATATCGCAATTACATGGAACTCGTGCGTGATAATTGCCTGTGTGATGAATCCAGCCTTATTGTCCTAAATTGCAACCATTTTATTATCTAGACGTTCCATTAAAAAAAATGGGCAGAAATTTTCAAATTCTTTTCATATTCTCTTTAGAGATGAGCGAGCACCAAAATGCTCGGGTGCTCGTTACTCGGGATGAACTTTTCGCGATGCTCGAGGGTTCATTTCGAGTAACGAACCCCATTGAAGTCAATGGGCGACCCGAGCGTTTTTGTATTTCGCCGATGCTCGCTAAGGTTTCCTTGTGTGAAAATCTGGGCAATTCAAGAAAGTGATGGAAACGACACAGCAACGGATAGGGCAGGCGAGGGGCTACATGTTGGGCTGCATCTCAAGTTCACAGGTCCCACTATTAAGCCACAATAGCGGCAAGAGTGGGGCCCCCCCCTCCCAAAAACTTTTACTTCTGAAAAGCCCTCATTAGCATGGCATACCTTTGCTAAGCACCACACTACCTCCAACAAAGCACAATCACTGCCTGCATGACACTCCGCTGCCACTTTTCCTGGGTTACATGCTGCCCAACCGCCCCCCCCTCCCCCCCACAGCGCACACCAAAGTGTCCCTGCGCAGCCTTCAGCTGCCCTCATGCCACACCACCCTCATGTCTATTTAGAAGTGCGTCTGCCATGACGAGGAACCGCAGGCACACACTGCAGAGGGTTGGCACGGCTAGGCAGCGACCCTCTTTAAAAGGGGCGGGGCGATAGCCCACAATGCTGTACAGAAGCAATGAGAAATAGAATCCTGTGCCACCGCCATCAGGAGCTGCACACGTGGGCATAGCAATGGGGAACCTATGTGCCACACACTATTCATTCTGTCAAGGTGTCTCTGCATGCCCCAGTCAGACCGGGCTTTTTAATTCATAGACACAGGCAGGTACAACTCCCTATTGTGAAGTCCCTGTCGACCGACAGCATGGGTGGCTCCCTGGAACCCACCGGCGATACACAAAAATATCCCATTGCATTGCCCAACGCAGCTGAGGTAGTAATGTCGTGCTTAATGCAGGTGGGCTTCGGCCCACACTGCATGCCCCAGTCAGACTGGGGTTCTTTACAAGTGGAAACAGATGCATTTATAATTCCCTGTGGACCCACAGCATGGGTGGGTGCCAGGAAGCCACCGGCGGTACATAGAAATATCCCATTGCATTGCCCAACACAGCTGAGGTAGTAATGTCGTGCTTAATGCAGGTGGGCTTCGGCCCACACTGCATGCCCCAGTCAGACTGGGGTTCTTTACAAGTGGACAGATGTAGGTTAAACTCCGTGTGCACCTACAGCATGGGTGGCTCCCTGGAACCCACCGGCGATACACAAAAATATCCCATTGCATTGCCCAACACAGCTGAGGTAGTAATGTCGTGCTTAATGCAGGTGGGCTTCGGCCCACACTGCATGCCCCAGTCAGACTGGTAATATGTACCTTAACAGTAACCGCGTTGGTGGTAATGTGTTGGTGACTGCGGACCTAGTAGCGCGGTTTTATTTTGTTGGTTTTCGGAATGTGGCCAGGATTAAGTGGGCTGTGGTGGGGGATGTTTTTGAGGCACTACGTGTCCTCTCCACGCGTCCGTGGTTATATGCAACTTAACAGTAACAGTGTTGGTGGGAAATGGCCTCGCCGCCATCATGTCTTTGGGAAGCCTCTGTTTCCACACCCCAGAAACATACCATTAGCATAATTAGTAACATTTCAGCCGTAGCATTAGGACAGGCCCCACTAACATATCACTAGCAGCATTATAGGGGGAGCACAGTATGCGTTCCATTTCAGTAATAGTAGCACTCGAGACAGGCCCCAGTAACAATTCCGAAGCAGCAGTATAGTGGGAGCGCAGTCTTCGTTCCATTTCAGTAGCTGCAGTATAGACAAGGCACAAGTTACATTTATGTAGCTAAAGTGTAGGCCAACCCCACACACCTTTCTGTACCATGAGTGCAGGCGAAGAACATAGAAATTGCTATGATTACACTGTAGGCGAGGGGCCACAAAAATTGCTGTATCAACAGTACTAATGTACATCCAAAAAATTGGCCATGGCCAACCAAGAGGGCAGGTGAAACCTATTAATCGCTTTGGTTAATGTGGCTTAAGTGGTAACTAGGCCTGGAGGCAGCCCAGTTTAACGAAAAATTGGTTCAAGTTAAAGTTTCAACGCTTTTAAGAGCATTGAAACGTATAAAAATTGTTTAGAAAAATTATATGAGTGAGCCTTGTGGCCCTAAGAAAAATTGAACGTTCGGCGTGATTACGTGAGGTTTCAGGAGGAGGAGCAGGAGGAGGAGGAGGAGGAATATTATACACAGATTGATGAAGCAGAAATGTCCCCGTTTTGGATGGTGAGAGAGAACGATGCTTCCATCCGCGGGTGCATAATACGTATTGCTTAGGTATCGCTGCTGGCCGCTGGTGCAGAAGAGAAGTCTGGGGAAATCCAGGCTTTGTTCATCTTGATGAGTGTAAGCCTGTCGGCACTGTCGGTTGACAGATGGGTACGCTTATCTGTGATGATTCCCCCAGCCACACTAAACACACTCTCTGACAAGACGCTAGCCGCAGGACAAGCAAGCACCTCCAGGGCATACAGCGCGAGTTCAGGCCACGTGTCCAGCTTCGACACCCAGTAGTTGTAGGGGGCAGAGGCGTCACGGAGGACGGTCGTGCGATCGGCTACGTACTCCCTCACCATCCTTTTACAGTGCTCCCGCCGACTCAGCCGTGACTGGGGAGCGGTGACACAGTCTTGCTGGGGAGCCATAAAGCTGGCAAAGGCCTTGGAGAATGTTCCCCTGCCTGCGCTGTACATGCGCTGAGGGTGCTCTGACTATCCAGCGACATACTGTCTTCCCCCGGCTCTGTTTCCGAGCGCAAAGCGTCTGCCTTTATGCTTTGCAGGGAACTTCTCAAGATGCATAGCAGAGGAATGGTGACGCTAATGATTGCAGCATCGCCGCTCACCACCTGGGTAGACTCCTCAAATTTTCCAAGGACCTGGCAGATGGCTGCCAACCAGGGCCACTCTTCTGTAAATAATTGAGGAGGCTGACTCACACTGCGCCGCGCAAGTTGGAGTTGGTATTCCACTATAGCTCTACGCTGCTCATAGAGTCTGGCCAACATGTGGAGCGTAGAGTTCCACTGTGTGGGCACGTCGCACAGCAGTCGGTGCACTGGCAGATTAAACCGATGTTGCAGTGTCCGCAGGGTGGCAGCGTGCGTGTGGGATTTGCGGAAATGTGCGCAGAGCTGGCGCACCTTTCCGAGCAGGTATGACAAGTGGGGGTAGCTTTTCAGAAAGCGCTGAACCACCAAATTAAAGACATGGGCCAGGCATGGCACGTGCGTGAGGCTGCCGAGCTGCAGAGCCGCCACCAGCTTACGGCCGTTGTCACACACGACCATGCCCGGTTGGAGGCTCAGCGGCGCAAGCCAGCGGTCGGTCTGCTCTGTCAGACCCTGCAGCAGTTCGTGGGCCGTGTGCCTCTTCTCTCCTAAGCTGAGTAGTTTCAGCACGGCCTGCTGACGCTTGCCCACCGCTGTGCTGCCACGCCGCGTGACACCGACTGCTGGCGATGTGCTGCTGACACATCTTGATTGCGAGACAGAGGTTGCGTTGGAGGAGGAGGAAGGTGCTTTAGTGGAGGAAGCATACACCGCCGCAGATACCACCACCGAGCTGTGGCCCGCAATTCTGGGGGTGGGTAGGACGTGAGCGGTCCCAGGCTCTGACTCTGTCCCAGCCTCCACTAAATTCACCCAATGTGCCGTCAGGGAGATATAGTGGCACTGCCCGCCTGTGCTTGTCCACGTGTCTGTTGTTAAGTGGACCTTGGCAGTAACCGCGTTGGTGAGGGCGCATACAATGTTGCGGGAGACGTGGTCGTGCAGGCCTGGGACGGCACATCGGGAAAAGTAGTGGCGACTGGGAACTGAGTAGCGCGGTGCCGCCGCCGCCATCATGCTTTTGAAAGCCTCCGTTTCCACAAGCCTATACGGCAGCATCTCTAGGCTGATCAATTTTGCAATGTGCACGTTTAACGCTTGAGCGTGCGGGTGCGTGGCGTCGTACTTGCGCTTGCGCTCAAACTGTGGCGCTAGCGACGTCTGGACGCTACGCTAAGAGACATTGCTGGATGGGGCCGAGGACAGCGGAGGTGAGGGTGTGGGTGCAGGCCAGGAGACGGTAGTGCCTGTGTCCTCAGAGGGGGGTTGGATCTCAGTGGCAGGTTGGGGCACAGGGGGAGAGGCAGTGGTGCAAACCGGAGGCGGTGAACGGGCATCGTCCCACCTTGTGGGGTGCTTGGCCATCATATGCCTGCGCATGCTGTTGGTGGTGCCTCCCCAGCTGATCTTGGCTCGACAAAGGTTGCACACCACTGTTCGTCGGTCGTCAGGCGTCTCTGTGAAAAACTGCCACACCGTAGAGCACCTTGACCTGTGCAGGGTGGCATGGCGCGAGGGGGCGCTTTGGGAAACAGTTGGTGGATTATTCGGTCTGGCCCTGCCTCTACCCCTGGCCACCGCACTGGCTCGGCCTGTGCCCACACCCTGACTTGGGCCTCCGCGTCCTCGCCTACGTCCACGTCCTATAGGCCTACCCCTACCCCTCAGCATGGTGTATTACCAGTGATTTGATTTCCCAGGCAGGAAAATAAGTGGCGCAAGTCTGCAGCCAAAATAGAATTTTTTCCCTTGTTTTTCAAAGGACAAGCCACACTGCGTGTATTCAATGTATACTACTAAGTTTAATAACTGTGTTGTGGCCCTGCAAATGTGTCAGAGAACTGCAGTGATGCAAAGTTATTCGCTACAGCAGATCAGGGAATTCCCATGCAGGAAAAAAATTGGCGCAAGCCTGCAGTAAAACGTAGCTGGCTGCGTCTGATTATTTTTAACGTTCTGCACGCAGCACACACGTACCCAGAGCCCTGAGGACTGTCAGAGGCAGGCGAAATAGAATTTTTTCCCTTGTTTTTCAAAGGAAAAGCCACACTGCGTCTATTCAATGAATAATGTATGTCTTCTGGCCCTGCCTACACAATTCTATCCCTGTAGTATTAATGCCGGGTGCAATGGTCTGCACAGCCGGTTTTGAGAAAAAAAAAAAAAATGCAACACTGCTAACAGCAGCCTGGACAGTACTGCACACGGATAGATGTGGCCCTAGAAAGGACCGTTGTGGTTCTTGAAGCCTTAGGCCTCATGTCCACGGGGAAAATCGGGCCCGCTACGGATTCTACATGTAGAATCTGCAGCGGGTCCCTCCTGCCCCGCGGACATGAGCGCTGAAAATAACAATAAATCAGAATAAACTTACCTCCCATCCGCTCCGTTTCTTCTCTTCGCGGCGGCGTCATCTTCTCTCGTCGCGGCCGGATCTTCATTCTTCGGCTCGGCGGATGTGCATGATGACGTCGGTGACGTGCCCCGCGCATGCGCCGTCCCGAAGCAAAATGATCCGGCCGCGACTGAGAGAAGATGGCGCGGCGCCGAAGAGAAGAACCGGAGCGTGTAAGTAAAATATGATTTTTGTGTCCCGCGGATCCGGACGGCTTCCATAGGCTTCAATAGAAGCCCGCGGGAGCCGTCCCCGCGGGAGACCCGCATAAAAATGGAGCATGGTCCAGATTTTTTCATGCTCCATTTTTTTTAAAATCACTTTTATTGACGATCCGCGGGTATTTATCTACCCCGCGGGTGGTCAATGCATCCCTATGGGGTGCGGATCCGCGCGCGGGAGAAGAGTTAAAATCCGCTGCAGATTTTAATTCTTATTTTCCCCGTGGACATGAGCCCTAACACTCACTGCTAACACTCTCCCTGCCTAACCACCACTTCTGTCCCTATTGCAGGGCGCAATGCTCTGCAGATCCAATTTAGAAAAAAAAAAAAAAAATACAGTGCTATCACAGTACTGCACACTATTAGATGTGGCCCTGAGAAGGACCGTTGGGGTTCTTGAAGCCTACACTAACTCCTAACCCTCTCCCTACAGCAGCTCCAGCACGATACCACTGTCCCTCAGCTAACTCACAAGGCATCTGAGCCGAGCCGCGGGAGGGGCCGATTTTTATACTCGGGTGACATCTGATCGCCCCAGCCACTCACAGCAGGGGGGTGGTATAGGGCTTGAACGTCACAGGGGGAAGTTGTAATGCCTTCCCTGTCTTTCAATTGGCCAGAAAAGCGCGCTAACGTCTCAGAGAGGAAACTGAAAGTAACCGGAACACCGCGTGGTACTCGTTACGAGTAACGAGCATCCCGAACACCCTAATATTCGCACGAATATCAAGCTCGGACGAGTACGTTCGCTCATCTCTAATTCTCTTCTAAAGGTGGTAGGTTAAGTTAACATTTAAATCAGCCCCCACAACCCATAAAAACCCAAAATAATTAATTTCTTCAAGTGCATAGCAATGCCAAATACCTTATTTGTGAATGGGGTAGAACAGACAAAACCTGATGGTCTCTGTGATATGCACTGGCATACTTCCATGGAAAATGCATATATGCTACATATGTAAAACTGTCTCACATGGGTTCAAAGAGTGCGCAATTTTACTTTTCCTTCTCCCATTTTTTTTTTACATTTTTGCTATATTTATTCATTAATTTACATATTTTACACCACTGGGACTTGAGGTAGTAGAAAGACTGATAATGATATTCATTCCTATGCAACTGCTTCTATCTTCAGGAACGCAGCAATTTCCTCCGTGCGCCCCTGGCAAGAGTCCCATTTTCGTCCAGCTTCTTTCTTGTCGTACAATTGTGAACTTTGAGCATAACTCAGACAGGAAGACTGCAGTTCTTCCCATGTTCTCTGTTTAGAAGAGTTGATGCTGCTTTCTTGAAATACTTGTGGCAGGTCAGACATTTCTGGTAATATTTCTTACTACTCCACGTCTTTTCCATGTGGAGGTCACCGCTATCACTGTAGTTCAGTGGAGTCCAAGAACTTTAGTAACGATCGGAACCCTTTTCATACAGAAAGTACATTTTTTTTCCATCTCTCCACATAAGCTCACATACATGCATATAGTCAAATAGGAGAGAAAAAGTTACTCCGCTCACCGCCTACACAGTCTGCAGCTACGTGTGGAGGATTAAGAGCGATGCACGGATGGCGGGAGTCACCCGATGAGTTCCTTAGTATACCAATGATGGTTGAGAACAGGTGATCCAGCAAAAAAATCATTATTTAAAATTCATACATTATAACTTGTTAAAAACATACAAAATATACACCCATACTTAAGAGGAAAATAAAGCATGCTGATGCGTTTTAGACCTCCAGTTTTGTCCGAAGTCATAGCATATGTCATATACAGCAACAGGAGTATATAAATCAGAAGACAATGAGAACTTTTAGAGCTTGTGTCTCCGAAGTTAGTGTCCCCAAAGCCTCTTACACAGCATCAGTGTCCTAGAACGATCACCACCCCCAGGCGAATGTATTAACCCTTTTCAATCCAATTTTGGATTCAGGGTTTCCTAAAAGGCTTTCTCTTTTTGCTGTTATATAACAGTGCCATCTGCTGGCTAAAGCCAGTGTGTGTGCGCCAGAGAGGCTCCGACAGTGGAGTGGCTGGCAATAAACGGTAAGAATACGCTGTCGGAACGTCTTTTGACATTGGAGCTGTACAAGCTTCAATCAGAATGTAGGAAGACGTTAAACAGTGGATTGGAAAGGGTTAACCCATTCCATAACCCTTCAAAAAATTAGCATTAGCTTCATGGATGCAAGAAGGAGGGATGGGAGACACCTGACAGAACGTTTTACGGCGTTACTAGGTTGAGCAGCTGATATGTAGTCGTATATGGGAACTCTTAGTCCTTCTCTTCATCTATTAATAATATTGTCTATCCTATTAAAACAGACTGTTTATAAAAGGGAGGGCAGGGTAATAAGAGACAAATGTCCACAGCCACTCATAAAAAGCAGGGAGCCTGTAAATGTTGTAATACACTCAGCTCAGGAGTGTATATGGTAAAAATTACAAACCTGCTACTTGCAGATTCATAGCCGAAATGGAGCTTTAAATAAGGTCTACGCAAGGAACTTTAATCAAACTCAGGTGTTTTATGTTCCCCGGAAAATGCTATAAAATCGCACCCGGTTCCTGCAGCTGGGTGATGGTGGTATTAAATTATAGAAAATTCATGCCAAAAGAAAATCAAGAGCAATTTGTAGGCTATCATGGGTGTGTTCTGTGCATGTGTCACTTATTCACCAGCTCTTTTAGGTCACATGTAGGTAATAGGAGATTTTTAGGTTTATCATTGTTTCTTTCATCCATTTACCATGGCACAAAATATACAGGTGCCTATCTGTATATTTTATGGAGTGGCAGGCGTGTGACAAGGAACACATTCCAAGCAATAGGCTTCTACTTGATGATTTTTAAGACATTCAGCGTTCAATTATATGTTATTCAGATAAGGGAGATGGAATAATACCTCCACAGCGCCACCTATTGGAAGGCAGCATTCCTTCAAGCCAAAGCCAGACTCTTTATACAAGCCTTGTAACAATGACTGGGGATTAAAAGCAAAGCCAGACTCCATGTACAGACAGCTGTTTCAGGGTATTTGCCCTTCATCAGTGTACAGTAGGAGTCTGGCTTTGCTAGTGAGAGGCCTGGGATGGGGGTCAGAAACGCTATCTTTTCTCCTTAGGGAGAGCACCTAGAAGGTGAGTGAGGAGACTCAAAAGGCCATTCCTGCTCCTCTGAGTAATATGCAAATAAGGGAGATGGAATAATACCTCCACAGCGCCGCCTATTGGAAGGCAGCATTCCTTCAAGCCAAAATTAGACTCTTTATACAAGCCTTGTAACAATGACTGGAATGTCTAGTTTATGACTAGTTTAGGACACTAATCTTGCACAAAGCTTTTTGGCTACTAACTTTGGATATATGAACTCCAAAAGGATTCAAATACTGCACCAACTAAATGTGCATATATTAGTTATCCATGCAGTTACTGACTTTCAGCAATCTTCTCTTATACTAAATCAGTGTTTCCCAACTCTATTCCTCACAATCCTCCCAACAGGTAATGATTTGAGAACAACTATGGCAATGTCTAAGACACTGACAATAATAATATCACCTGTGCAATACTGTGGAAATCCAGAAAACAGGATCTGGTGGTGTTTAAAAAACTGGAGTTTGGGAAACACTGTCCTATATAAGGATAGTGATATCAGCTTTTTAGTATGCATAGGTTCCTTCTTCCTCTTTGATCCTCCCATTGACAGTGATTTATAGACCCCCCATTGCTATTTTTGATGCATGCTGTGACAGGACGCCACTCGAGGTCTGAAATGTGTGTATTTTTCTTTTGTATGTACTATGGATCTACATTCTGTCTGTTTTTAATGTTACAATCAAGCATGAAGGCTTTTGCTGGTGCTGGATAACCTGTCATCAAGGATCGTGCACACATACCCTGCTTTCCTGACATTGCCCATTCTACAATTCATCATAGCTTGCATTGAGCAAACTTGTGAAAGAACAACAAATCAGCTGGCCAACATTTTGGGTAACTGAACTACAACTTATGCCCCACCTGTACTGACTGCAGGGAAATTACAAATTACACCATCAGGTGTATTCAGACATGGCGGTGAAAACTGCATTTAAAAAACACATGCATAAGGGCTTATTTAGACGACCGTATATCGGCTCGGTTTTCACGCAGAGCTGATATACGGTGTCCTTGTCTGCAGGGGGAGGAGGATGGAAGAGCCAGGAGCAGGAACTGAGCTCCCACCCCTTGCCACTATTTGCAATGGGAGGGGCAGGACAAGGGCGGAGCTAAGCACCAGTACTTTGCTCCGCCCCCATCTCGCCCCCTCCTATTGCAAATAGTGGAAAGGGGCGAAGAGAGGGTGGGAGCTCAGTTCCTGCTCCTGGCTCTTCCATCCTCCTCCCCCTGCAGACAAGGACACCATATATCGGCTCGGCGTGAAAACCCAGCCGATATACGATCGTCTGAAATAGCCCTTATAGTGATGTGATGCAGTTATTGATGTGGTTATCGTTTTTGCTACAACCAGAGTGAACTGAAAAAAGTTGTGTAGAAACAGTCTGCTTTTTTGGGTGTGCATTTTGATGCAGCTTTTTAACAACGCCTCAACCCTTCCATATGAATACAATCTTAATGTAAATTCATACTGACAATCCTGTATATTGTTGTATCTTATATACAGTCAGGAGCTCTGGAAATACATATAGACAAGTCTGATCAGACTTTTAACATAAAACTCAACCATGTTATATTGTGCTGCTCAGAAGATAGGTGGATAAGAATAACCTTCACCATGTAGAACTCCATAAAGAGAACAGAACATACTGAGTTCACTATAGTGACGGTCACATTCAAACAGCTGCGATGTCCTGATAGAACATTTACAGAATACTGCTGCCACCTGGTGGCTGCATGATAGTAGTTTAAAGCTCAGCAACTATTGTACACATTGGCAATCTATTTTTGCATATCTCAGATACATAACCTACATATGTAGTCAAGGATGGATATATAGAAAGAAATTGTTTAAAGGATATGGATCATTTATTTTTGAACCAATAGAAGAAACATTCTAAAACTGCAGATGTACAATTAGGCTCTGCTCCCATTAGTCTCATGGCTCCTGTTTTTCATGCCCATGATCAATAGAAATCCGTTCTCAATCCTTATCGTATTTTCCCTTGTTAGGGTGGTTTTGCACACAACATTTAGCATTTTCTGCAACAAAAAAAAACGATGCAGTTTTTGAACCAAATCCAAAAGTGTAACCAGCAGGAAGGAGAAGTTCTACCTTTACATTTCACATTCTTTTACACTTTTGGCTTTGGCAAAAAACTGCATGCAAAACTGTCAGAAAAACGTTTTTCTTCTTTCCCCGAAATTACTGTGCAAAAAAACACCCTTAGACTTCTACATGTACCATTAGATATCCATTTTTTTTTAGATTGGCCAGAGCATTAGAGTACACTACACTATGCTCATTGTCAAAAAGCAGCAGTCAGTAATGAGCGCAGCGTCGCTGGTCTGGTGATGCAGAAGTAACATAACATAGTATGTTAGGCTGAGTTAAGACAATTTCCATCTAGTTCAGCCTGTTTCCACCCCGACCTCGACCCCCAATGTTGATCCAGAGGAAGACAAAAAAAAAGCCCAAAGAGGCCTAACTCCAAGACCGGATCAACAACCCAGCTGATCACCTAATGTCTATATCCTCTAATATCGTAGCACTCTAAAAAGACGACTAGTCCCTTCTTAAACTCCTCTATGGATTCTGCCATCACCACGTCCTCAGGCAGAGAGTGCCACAGTCTCACTGCTCTTACAGTAAATAACCCCCTTCTGTGTTAAGTGATGGAACCTTCTTTCCTCTAGACGTAGAGGATGCCCTCTTGTTACCGTCGCAGTCCTGAGTATAAATAGGTCATGGGAGAGATCCTTGTATTGTCCCCTTATGTATTTATACGTAGTTATTTGGTCGCCCCTTAACCCCTTAGCGACGGAGCTTTTTTGCTTTTTTCCATTTTTGTTTTTTCCTACTCCCTTTTAAAAAATCGTAGCTCCTTTATTTATCCATCGATGTCGCTGTATGTGGGCTTGTTTTTTGCGGGATGAGTTGTATTTTTCAATGGCACTATTTATTGTACCATATAATTTACTGAAAAACTTTTTAAAAATTCTTAGCGGAGAGAAATGGAAAAAAAACGACATTCCACCATCTTTCGGTGCGTCCTGTTTCTACAGCACACAAATTGCAACAAAAACAACCTGATATTTTTATTCTATGGGTCAGTACGATTGCTACGATACCAAACTTGTATAGTATTTTTTTTGCTGTAGTACTTTTATTTTTTTTTTAAGATATTTAATTTTTTTCAATTATTTTCTGCGGTCATTTTGTGCGCGCGATAACTTTTTTATTTTTCCGTTGACGTAGTTGAGCAAGGGCTCATTTTTTGCAGGATGTCCTGAAGTTTCCGATAGTATCAATTTGGAATACATATGACTTTTTGATCACTTTTTATTGCGTTTTTTCTGAGAGACAGGGTAACTAAAAAAGTGTATTTCTGGCGTTCTTTATTTTTTTTTTCACACGACGTTCACCGTGCGAGAAAAATAATGCACTACTTTGATAGATCGGACTTTTACGGACGCGGCGATGTCAAATACATATTTTTATTTTATGATTTTGATTTTTTAATAATGGATATGGCAAAAGGGGGGTGATTTAAACTTTTATAACTTTTTTTTTTTAGCAATTAAAAAAACTTTATTGATCTTTTTTTTTACCTTACTTTGAAGTCCCCCTGGGGGACTTTAACATGCGATGCTTTGATCGCTCCTGCAGTATGATGTAATGCTATAGCATTACGTCATACTGCTTTTTTACAGGCAGTCTATGAAGCCACCCTGTGTGGATGGATTGATAGGCAGTCTGCTAAGGCAGCCCTGGGGCTATTCATTAGGCCCCCGGCTGCCGTGACACCTGCACGGCTCCCCCGATCTCACCGCGGGAGGGCCGTGCGGGACCCCCGAACAGCGTTCGGGGCATTTAAAGGGTTAATAGCCGCGATCGGCCGAGCGCAGCTATTGCCCGCGGGTGTCAGCTGTAATAAACAGCTGATGCCCGCGCTGTATGGAGGGAGATAGCGGCGCTACCTCCCTCTATACACGTCCTGCAATAGCAGGACGTAGTTTCCCGATGGGGTGGTCGTTAAGGGGTTAACCATCTTTTTTCCAGGGTGAATAATCCCAATTTTAATAGCCTCTCTGGGTATTCCAGTCCTCTTATTCCGTTTAATAACTTAGTTGCCCTTCTTTGAACCCCCTCAAGTGCTGCAACATCTTTCCTGAGCACCGGTATCCAGAACTGTGCGCAGTATTCCATGTGAGGCCTGACAAGTGCCTTATATAGTGGAAGAATAACGTCCTTGTCCCTCACCCCCTATGGCCTCTTTTAATGCACTAGAAAACATTATTAGCTTTTGCAGCAGCTGACTGGCATTGATTGCTACAATGAAATCTACAATCCACTAGTACCCCCAGGTCTTTTTCCATATCACTTTTCCCTAGCAGTACCCCATTTAGTGTATATTGGTGACAGACGTTTCTCCTGCCCATGTGCATAACCTTACATTTATCAATATTGAACTTCATTTGCCATTTTCCTACCAAGCCCTGGCTTATCTAAGTCCCTTTGAAGCCGCACATTGTCCTTCGTTGTATTGTCTTATATAATTTTGTAACATCTGCAAGAATTTATATTTTACTGTGCAGCCCCTCTATCAGGTCGTTGATAAATATATTGAACAGAATGGGGCCTAATACTGAGCCCTGTGGCACCCCATTAGCAACGGTGACCTAATCATAGTATGAACCATTTATTACTACCCTCTGCTTTCTATCTCCGGGCCAGGTATTTACCCAGATACACATGTTTTCACCCAGACCTTGCTGTCTCACTTTATATATCACCCTTTTATGTGGCACAGGGTCAAATGCCTTAGAAAAACCCAGATATACGAGATCAATAGACTTTCCCCGATCCAGCCTAGAACGTACTTCATCGTAGAAGCTAATCAGATTGGTCTGACATGATCGACCTCTCATGAATTCATGCTGGTGAGGAGTTACACCGTTGCTTTCCTTGAGGTATTCCAGGATGGCGTCTCTCAGAAACCCCTCGAATATTTTTCCAATTATTGAAGTGAGACTTACCGGCCTGTAGTTACCAGGTTTTCCGTTAGACCCCTTTTTGTATATTGGGACCACACTGGCAATACGCCAATCCAGTGGTACAAGCCCGGTCTCAATGGTGTCCCTAAATATGAGAAATAGCCGTCTATCATGTTACTTAGTACCCTTAGATGTATTCCATCTGAGTCCGTCGATTTATGGATTTTCATCCTTCTTAACCGGCTCTGCACTTCCTCCTGTGTTAGGCATGCAATATTTAGTGGGGGATTCATTTTATTCCCCTGCATCTCATGTGACATTTCTTTTTCATTCGTGAAAACACTTGGGAAAAAGCTATTTAACAAATTCACCTTTCCCTATTGTCTTCTATGATTTTTCCTGCATTATTTGTTATGGGACCAATCCTTTTAGTGCAAATCCTTTTATTGTTTATATAATTGACGAATAGTTTAGGGTTATTTTTGCTTTCTTTCGCAATCAGCTTCATCATATTCTTACATACCGTATAAACTCGAGTATTAGCCGACCCGAGTATAAGCCGAGTCAATAAGTTTTACCACAAAAAACTGGTAAAACTTATTGACTTGAGTATAAGCCTAGTTATACTCGAGTATATACTAGGTAAAGAAAAAATGCAATACTCACCTCCCAGCCGGCGTCTATGTCCCCGACGCGATGGTCTCCCCGGCGGTGTGGCAAGCTGCTTGGGAATTCTCCCGCCTTTAGCACTGTGTAAGTGAGCGCTGTGATTGGATAGAGCACCAGCCAATCACAGCCGGCGCTCGATTAACCAATCACAGCCATTCAATGATGTCATCCAATGAATGGCTGTGAATGATCGAGTTCCAACTGTGATTGGCTGGCGCTCGATCCAATCACAGCGCTGGCGGCGGGAGAATTCAAAGCCGAGCAGGGAGAGGGCAGCGGGGAGAATTCTCAAGCTGCTTGACGCACCTCCGTGGAGACCATCGCGCTGGGGACAGACGCAGGCTGGGAGGTGAGTATTGCAGTTTTTCGTGGTCACTTTTTTTTACCTCACTCGAGTATAAGCCGAGGGGGACTTTTTCAGCATAAAAAAATGTGCTGAAAAACTAGGCTTATACTTGAGTATATATGGTAATTTGTTTTTTTCCCCTGTATGTTTTTAGCGCTTCTTCCCTGCCTTCTTGGTTTAGTAATTTAAACGCTTTCTTTTTTTCACTTATTGCCCCCCTTACAGTCTTGTCGCGCCACATTGGTTTCCTTCTACTTGTAGTTCTTTTATTTTTGAAGGGTATGAATCGCTCACATGAGGTATTTAGGATGTTTTTAAATTTCTCCCATTTATCGCCTGTACTGTTATTTTTGAGGACATTTAATGTTTCCCAGAGTAATTCTGAGCTGATTAAATTTTGCTTTACTGAAGCTTAGTTTTGTCGCTCCCTGATAAAGCTTCCAATTGAAAAACAGTTGGAATTTAATTATATTGTGGTCACGGTTTCCCAAATGTCCCTCAACCTGCACCCCGTGATTCTGTACGGTCTGTTGGTTAATGATAAGTCCAGAGTGGCTCTCCCTCCCGTTGGCTCCCGCACAAGCTGGGCAAGGTAGTTATTTTTAATTGTTCTCAAAAAATTATCATCCTTATGAGCTTTACAGGTTTGTTTCCCATATTATATCCCGATAATTAAAGTCCCCCATAATAATTACTTCATTGCGGTTTGATACAACTTCTATTTGTCTTTCAGTTTTCAGTTTCTTCTGTTGCTTTTGGTGACCGATAGAAAACCCCTATCCCGAATTTTGTTATTCTATGCTTCTTGTATTTCTACCCACAGCGATTCCACCTGTTCATCTCCTGCCCCTATATCTTCTCGTA